>NC_139018.1:78603932-79125766 GCF_964374135.1 Grampus griseus | reverse complement strand
GCCCCAAGTTTCTTTGGCAAGCCAGTTATGTGGGCCATAGAAATGAAGGGGTGGAATATTCATTAGGGGGGAGGGGTGTGGGGATCATACTCCCTGATTTTCATCCCAGCTCCATCTTCCAAGGGGAGGAGGGATGTCATGATATCGATGCATGATGGAAGCTTCTTATCTGCAAGGCTAATTTTATTGTAATGAGAGCAAAATGAGCAAAAGCTTATATTCAGACACTGGAGATTCCCAACTTTTCCCACCTTTCTTTGCCTCTAGGACACTATCATCCCAAAATATGTGGTTTCCTGTCAGTCTGGAGGTTCCTGCTTTTCTTTTTCTGCCCAAGCACCCCCATTGTTTACAGGTTGTATGGTTTCCTGCCATTTGGCCTGTGCCCCCCTTTCTATGCTCATATCTAGGTAACTGCCTGCTTTAACATTGCCACTTACAACAACATGGGTGGGCCTTGAGGGTATCGTGCTAAGTGAATTAAGTCAGATGTAAAAAGACAAATACCATATGATTTCACTCATATGTGAAATATATTTTTTCAATAGTAAAATAAAATAAATGAACAAATTAAACAAAACAAAAACAAACACCTAGATACAGAGAAGAGTAGTGGCAACCAGAGGGGAAAGAGTTGGGGGAGAGGGTGAAATGCGTGAAGGAACTCAACTGTATGGTGAGGGATGGAAACTAAATTCTTGCTGGTGAGCACACGGTATTGTATACAGAAGTAGAAATATAATGTTTTACACATGAAACTTATATAATGTTTTAAACTGATGTTACCTAAAGAAAATTTTTTAGATGATTGGGAAAAAAAAAAAAGAAAGATTTCAAATCAACAACCTAACTTTACACCTCAAGGAACTAGAAAAAGAAGAACACGCTAAACCCAAAGTTAACGGAAGGAAGTAATAAAGGTTAAAGCAGAAATAAACAGTAAAGAAGAGAAGAATGATAGAAAAAAAACAGCAAAACTAAGAGTTCATTATTGGAAAACATCAACAAAAACGACAAATCTTTAGCTAGACTAAGAAGAATAGAAGACTGAAATAACAAACATCAAAGATAGTAGAAGTACATTGCAACTGGTATCACAGAAATAATAAGTATGAGACTACTATGAACAATTATATGCCAAAAAATTGGAAAACCTACAAATAATAGATAAATTTCTAGAAATAAATGAACTATCAGGACTGAATCATGAAGAAATTTAAAATCTAAGCACACCTATAACTAGTAAGGATATTGGATCAGTAATCAAAAACTTCCCAACAAAGAAAAGCACAGGACTAGTGGTGTCACTGAAGAATTATACCAAACATTTAAAGAATTAACACCAATTTTTCTCAAACTCTTCCAAAAAAGTGAACAGGAGGGAATATTTCCAAGCTTATTTTATGAGGCCAGCAATACCCTGGCAAAGATACTGCAAGAAAAGAAAATCAGGTTATGATATTGTAAGAAAAGGAGACTATAAGTCAATGTCCCTGATGAATGTTGATGCAAAAATCCTCAACAAACTACAAGCAAACTGAACTCAATAATACATTAAAAGAATTGTATATCATGACCAAGTGAGATTTATTCATGGAATGCAATGGTGGCTCAGCACATGAAAATCAGTCTATATTATATACCACATTAACAGAAGGACAAAAACCACATGATTATCTTAACTGATGCAGAAAAAGCATTTGACAAAATTCAACCCTTTTCATGATGAAGGCACTCAACAAACTAAGAAGAGAAGGAAATTACCACAACATAATAAAGACCATAGGTGAAAGCCCACAGCTGTCTTCATACTCAATGATAAAAAAATAAACGGAAAGCTTTCCCTCTAAGATTAGGAAAAAGACAAGCATGCCCTTTCTCACCTCTTCTGTTCAATGTGGTACTAGAAGTCCTAACCAGAGCAGTTAGTCAAGAAAAAATAAAAGGCATTCAAATCAGAAGGGAAGAAGTAAAACTTTCTCTGTTGGCAGATAATATGATCTTATATGCAGAAAACCTTGATTCCACAAAAGTATTATTAGAACTAATGAACAAATTCAGCAAAGTTGCAAGATACAAAATCAACACACAAGTTCAGTTGCACTTTTAAACACCAACAACAAACAATCTGAAAAGGAAATTAAGAAAACAGTCCTGTTTATAATAGCCTCAAAAAGAATAAAATATTGGATTGGCCAAAAAGTTCATTCAGCTTTTTCCTTAAGATATTACACAAAAAGCCCAAACGAACTTTTTGGCCAACCCAATACTTAGGAATAAACTTAACAAGTAGATGGAAGATTTATACACTGAGAACTACAAAGCATTGCTGAAAATAATTAAAGATACAAATAAATGGGAAAACATCTCATGTTCATAGGTTAGAAAACTAATATTGTTAAATTACCCTTACTACCCAGAGCAATCCACAGATTCAGTGCAATTCCTATCAAAATCCCAATGGCATTTATTTTTCAGAAGTGGAAAGTACTATTCCTATGGAATCTCAAAGAACTCCAATAGCCAAAGCAATCTTGAGAATGCAAAACAATGCTGGAGGCTTTACACTTCCTGGTTTCAAAACATATTATGAAGCTACAGTAATTAAAACAGTATGGTGATGTCATAAAGACAGACATGTAAACCAATGGAACAGAATAGAGAGCCCAGAAATAAACCCTCATATTAATGGTTAAATGATCTTCAACATGAATGATAAGGCTACTTAATGAGGAAAGCATGGTATTTCAACAAATGGTGCTAGGAAAACTAGATATCCACATGCCAAAGAATGAATTTGGACCCTTACCTTATACCATATGCAGAAATGCACTCAAGATGGATTAAATACCTAAACATAAGACCTGAAACTATAAAATTCCTAGAGCAAACATAGGAGGAAAAACTTCATCACATTGCATTTGGCAATGATTTCTTGGACATGATACCAAAAGCATGGGCAACAAAAGCAAGAATATGAAACAAATAGGACAACATTAGACTTAAAAACTTGCACAGCAATGGAATCAGTCAACAGAATACAAGCTACAGTATGGGGGAAAATATTTGCAAACCATGCCAGTATTCAGAATATATAAAAACACCTACAACTCAACAGTAACAATAAGAATAATCCAATTTAAATAATGGCAAAGGACTTAAATAGACATCTCTCCAAAGAAGATCTACAAATGGTAAACAGATGAAAAAATGCTCCTCATCACTAGTTATCAAAGATAGGCAAATAAAAACTGCAATGAGATATCAATTCACATCCATTAGGATAGCCACTATCAAAAAAACAGAAAGAATACCAAATGTTGGTGACGATGCAAGGAAATTGTAACTTTTGTGCACTCTTGATGGGCATGTAAAATGGTGCAGCAGCTATGTAAGAAAGTATTGAATTTCCTCAAAGTATTAAAAATAGACCTACCGTATGCCCAGCAATCCAACATCTGAGTATCTATCCAAAATAATTAAAATTAGGATCTTAAAAAGAAATTTGCACTCCTGCATTCATTGTAGCATTATTCACAGTAGTTCAGATGTGGGGACAACCTAAATGTTCATCAACAGATGAACAGATAACAAAAATTGGTATATACATATGATGGAATATTATTCAGCCTTTAAAAAAGAAGGAAATTCCGTCATATGAATAACATGGATGAGCCTTGAGGACATTATACCACATGAAATAAGCTAGTCACAAAAAGACAAATGCTGCATGATTCCACTTATGTGAGCTATCTAAAGTACACAAACTTATAGAAACAAAAAGTGAATGTTGGATGTCAGGAACTGGGGGTAGGGGAGGAAAGCAGAATTGTTCAGTGCGTACAGAGTTTCCATTTTGCAAGGTGAAAAGGTTCTAGAGATATGTTACACAACAAGGTGCATATATTTAACACTACTGTACAACACAGTTAAAGATGGTTAAGATGGTAAATTTTATGTTACTTATCTTTAATTACAATAAAAAAAGATAGCTAGAAAATTTATAAATATGTGGAAATTAAACAGATTTCTAAATAACTCATGGCACAAAGAATAAACCCTAAGTGAAATTAGTAATGTTTTGAATAAATTGCTAATGAAAAATTTGACATATCAAAATTGTGAAATAACATTAAATCAGTGTTTCCAATGAAATTTATAGCCTCAAATATGTATATATATAATATAAGGAGAATGGCAAAAAAATCAATGAGTTAAGCAATAATCATAAGTTAAAGAATAGAAATTTAACCCAAACAAACAAATAATAGTTTAAGAAGAAATCAATTAAATAGAATATGAACATAAGACAGAGAAGTGGTTCTCAGAAATGATTAAACTCGATCAATCCGTGGCAACACTGATAGAGATAAAAAGAATGAAGGCACAAATAATCAGTCCCAGAAATCTTAATAGGAAGACATCATTATGATTCCTTCATACAGAAACCTTTCAAGAAAACAGAAGAGGGAACTCATTTTGTGAGGTTAGTACCTACATTCTGTTACATATAATTGACATTTCTTTTGAAAATGTTTTGGGAAGGATGACTGACTACACGTCCTTTCAATGTTTTTCTGGAGTATTGCTGAAAAGCCCACTCAAGGAGCATTTATTCTCTAGGAAATAAACTTTAATTTATTACTTATAAACTTACTATTTACTGATTAAAGCCTACAATCTATGAAGTTACTAATTAATATATAGATTTTTGTCCAGTAGGGATGTGAATTATTTCTGTGAAATAGAAAAAGATAACCCCAAAAGTTACAATATTACTGCCCTGTAGGACATTAGCCAGTTTTGATATTTAATACTGGTTTGCATTAGACTCATGAGTCTAATTTTTTTTTAAATATACTTGGAAATAATAAAATCTGATAATGATATTAAGAGGTAGGAAAACTGTAAATCAATCTCACTCATGAACATAGGGTTAAAAATCCTTCACAAAATATTATCAAATTAAACTTGTGATATATAAAATGAATAATACACCATGACCAAGTTGGGTTATTCCATGAATGCAAGGCTTATTTAACAGCTGAAAATCAGTTAATGAATTCACCATATTAAAAGAATGACAAAGACAAAAACATATGATCATCTGCAATAGATAGAGAAAACATCATACCTAAGTGTGAAATGATGAAATCTTTTCATTTGAGTTTAAGGACAGGATAAGGGTGCCTAAAATCACCACTTCTATTCAGCCAGTGGGGAAGGTAAGAAAAATAAATAAATGTACAAGTTAGGGAAAGGGAGAAATACAGTTATCACTGTTTGCAGATTATGACTGTATAAGTAGAAAATGTAGAGCAGATCTATAGACACATCCTTAGAATTAAGTTTTGTAAGGTTTCTGGATACAAGGTAAATTTAGAAAAATGGTTTTATTTATGTATAACAAGAAAAAGTTCAAGGGCTTCCACTTTTATGTTGAATAACCTTGAGCAAATTTTCTAACCTCTCTTCTTTCAGTTTCTTATATAAAATAGGAATGATAATACTGTATCTTAGTGATTCTAGGGCACATTCTTTTCCATTTTTTAACATCTTTGAAATTATGATATAAGTCTTAACAATGATGTCTTAGATTTGATGAAATATGGTATCATATACCTCATAATGTGGTTTTGAAGGTTAGATTAGTAAATACAGTAAATTTAAAATATTTACAATAGTGCCTGGCACTTAACAAATGTTCAATAAATGTTAGATATAATTATGATTTTCTTCCACTATGTTTTTTAATGAGTTATTGTTCGGATAAAGAAAGCTTCTGTTTTTTTTATAGATTCTTTTTGTAGAACTAGCTTACAAAAGTTTTATTTCTAGTATCTTTTTAGTTGATTCCCTTGGATTTCACAAGAATATATACATATTAATTTAATTTGAATATTTTATATCTCATTGTATTCTTTTCAAGTTTCATTTTTTTCCTGTACTCTAAGAACAATGATAATTGCAATAATAATAGCATGATAACAATAATAATGATAATAATGAAAGCCAGCACTAAGTAGAACTTACTGTATACCAAGTATGCTTCTAAGTATTTTAAGTATGGACACACTTGCCTTTTTTCTGTGTACTAGAGTAGTTAAATTATAGCACATTAACTCATTGGAATAGTATATATCCATTGACAGTATTTATTTTACAGGGTATATGACATTGATAATTGCATATTATATATCTTTAAATGATAAAAGTATAATTGTGTGTATAATATGAATGTAGATGCATAAAATTTATGCATCTGTAAAAAAGGACAGGAAGAAACATGGAAAATAATTTGTTAGGAAGAAATTCTATATTTTTTGCTTCTCAATTTTCCTTATTTGTGCTAAAATTACATAGTAATCTTTTAAAAATATGTTAATGGTTTATAATCTAAAGATAGTTTTTACTTCCATGTTAAAGGTAGAGGGAAACTTCTCAATCTGTTGCAAATACAGAATTTTTGTGAGAAAACAGAAGAATATTTTTTTCAGTATGATACTTTAATTGTTATATTTGTCCTTTTCAATATATTAAAAATGGGATGAGGAATCAAAGTAAGTCCTTGGAAGCAGTAAAGTAGTTGTGGACAGAATAGAAAAAAAAAATGTCTCAAGAAGAAATAATGATTAATGCAGTACCCCCCAAAAGTAGGTCAGTCTCAAATATTAGAAATTAGCTAATATTTAATAATGCTAATATTAAATAATCATAGTAATATTTAACAATATCAATTAGAAAATGGCTAGTTTAATCATAGAAAATGTTTAAGTTGTTATTTGAGTGATAGTATTTTCACAATGAATGTTAGTATGTTGGGTGCCACATTATATCAAGAAATCTATCCTTATTAAGCAAATGCTATCTAGTTTGATACTTTGCAGCTACGTATTTGACAGTCTCTGTTGATTGTCTTATATGTGTGTGTGAGTTTATGGGTGGTTGATCCAAGTCAACCATATAAAATAACATTTTCTTCTCAAAAACAGCTCTTTTTTCTAATAATTTACTAAAGACAAAAGATTAAAGTCACTTCAAAAATAAGATTCTTCGCTGTTTTAAAAGTAATTTCCCTGGATTAGGTCCAAAGGTAGTTCAAGTTCAGTTTGAAATAAAATAGGAACTGATATCTGCCTATATTTTGGCACATTCTTTAACTGTGACATAATACATAAATAATTTCATACCTTTTTTGTAACCAAATAAAGTTCAGAACAGAATTATATACTCCAGTAATATCCTTCTTACTTTATTTATAATTTAGACCATGGTCTACATGTAGGAAAATATTATACAATGTATTATTTCATATACTATTTAATTGCTTCTTTTCGTCAATTCAGTTTCTATCACTTGGTCATTTATTTGCCTAAATAAGAATATCTGAGAGAATATAAATTCTTTAGGAATCTAGCATGTTTTTAACTTCCTTTTAAGCCTCTCCTGAATTATGTTTCCTAAAAGAATGGGGGGTAGTAATTGAGTCTCCTGAGAACTTTCAAACATACAGCTTTCACTTAACTGGAGACTTTTTTCCCTTATTCGGGTCAAGTATTTATGTGTATTTTGAATTTCTGGTTTAGACTTTTGACCCAACCTTAATTATAAGTGAAGGTTCAGTTCCATTGCATATAATGGGGCTTTCAGCCTGGAACAAATATTTTTCTAAAGAAAGAGAGGAATTTTTAATGAGTTTAGGATTGGCAATTTACATATCCTCTTTGAGCTTAGTGTATATGCTTACAATTCTGCCTTCCAGTTGGCTTCTCTTTATCATCAGTAGTAATCATAAACCTCTAAAAAAGAAAGCTATCTAATAAGAAAAAATAGACTTGATGTTTCAAACTTATCTTAATAGATTACTTCAGGTTTAATTACAAGTTGTTTAACCCATCTTAAACACAGCTAACTGTTATTAAACAGGAAAAGTAACGAATGCCTTATCCAGAAAAAACCTAGGTTAATTAGTTTAGTCCCGTTACTATTAATTGAACGGCTTCCTATATGCAGAGCTTTTTGCCTCTCCTCATTTTTTTTCTTAGTAAAATCACATTTTTCAGATGAGAAACAAATGTTGTTAGGAATTTTTTAAAATATCGCATTTCCTAATTTTAGAAATAGGTTACATGGGCATTGCTTTGGCATATTTTTACAGTTTTCCTACTAGACTAGATTGTAAACTTGATGAGAGGGGAGATCATTTCTTGCCTATTGACTGCTCACATAACGGTACGTATAACATCGTGGAGCCTAGCATTTATTAGGCACTCAATAAATATTTATTAAGTTGAAGTGAATTAGCCAACTTTTTAAATCTGTCAGAGGATGAGTGATTGATTTAAAGTAGTCCAGGGCCTTACCTATTCATTGCTACTATAGATACAGTAGTTGTTGGAACATGAGGCAGAATATAATAGAAAGTGAGGCAGCAAAATATCTAGAAAGACATCATGTACTTTTGTGTGGTAGGCATAGAAGTAGCATTATCCCATGTCAGTTTGTGTGCATGTACAAATAAAAGTTAGGGTGATTATTCACAGAAAAAAAGTGAACACATTGGAGATAACTCATTGGCAAGTACTGAATCTTAAGGTCAAAATCCTTCTGTAGTGCTTAATGGAGACTTTAAATTAAATAATAATGGATACTTAAAAACTTTACTTGATAATAATTCATATGAAAACAACATTCAGTTAATTACCAAATGTATTTTAAAAATTAAGACACATACACAGATTGGGTATGGATTTTGCTTTGTCCATTTATTGTACTATTTATTAAGATATCTTACATTTTGTTGTATTTCATCAAATTTTGATGGGAATATTGACAAGATAATTGATGATATTAAAGAATTATTTTTTTAGGTGTGATAATTGTATAGTGGTTATATTTATAAAGAAAAAATAGTTCTCTATGTTTATTTACTGAAATACATACAGATGAGATGTTATGATATCTGGGATTTTCTTCAGTATTATCCAGTGAGGATAAGAAGTGAGTGAAAGTATAGGTGAATAAGATTAGCCTTGAGTAGATAAATGTTAAAGCTGGCTGGCAGGAATACTGGACTGAGATGCCCTCTCATCTGACTGTATCTGAAGGAAAGAAATCAGATAACCCACGGAATTACTGAAACTCCTTTTAAAATTATTGAAAAAAGCAGACCAGATGAGCATGAATAATTTGACTTTTCTAAAGTTTATTGGTTAGTTTTACAGAAAAACATTCAGCATTTTTTCTCAGGTTCATATTATGAAAACCCACATAATGAGAACACTGTGTTTTAATATGAAAACTCAGTTTCTAAAACCACTTGGAAACAACTTTTAAAAACTGGGAGAAAATGTACTTTATTTTCTATTGTGAAATACAAATTTACCTTCAAGCTATATTTTATGTATGTCTCCCTATTTTAAACCAAACTAGAAATTCAATGCATAGTTTGTTGGGATTAGTTGATGAAAGTTGTTCTTTAACGTAACCTTAGTTCTCATCTTTAAAAAAAAATGATGTTTCTTTTCGAGCTGCAATTATAGAATCTCAAAAAAGTATTCGTCTCTATTCTACTTTTAAATTCAAAATTAGGAAACCTGAAGAAGCCTATTTGATGCCCATTAGATACCTATAGTAATTTAGATCCATTGTGGCAATATGCAATAACAAATTTATCCCAGATTGAACATAAATTTAGTTTCCTAAAGGTATGCTCAGTGCTTTGTTTATTTGTATTACTGTGTCCTACTTTAGACTATGGTATTAGTTTATATGTTTATTTATTTAATTGAACTTACATAGTAATTGTGCTAACATATGACTTTCTAATGCTGGCCTGCCACTGCATGATCAACCTTTTTTCCTACTGGAATTTAAAAATTTTTTAATTGGTGCTTTTTTACTTTATCCCTTTTGCCTTTAATAGCTTCATGATGTTTTTCCCTTTTCTTTGAGCAACTCACAACCTAACTCTGTGCTATTGTATTATAATGCTTTTGCTCCTTTGCATGATTGTAATACACCAGTCATTTGTGTGATTGTAATCTATTATTCCACATTGGTCATTGACCACATTGTGTCACCAATATCTACTATTTCCCATTTTCAGATATTGCATTTTCCTATTAATGGATAAATTTCTTGCTTTTCCTTTTTTCTTGAGTAAATGTAAATTGCATTTATCTATCCAATTTCATCTTTTTTTTTTTAGCTTCCTGATTCATCATTTCTTATTCTGCTCACTAATCTTTATTCTTAGCATTTGACATCCTCAGACAGGCTGTTTATGGGTAACTGCTCATGTGAGGTGAACTGTAATGAGGATAACATCCTTGCTCTCAAAGAGGAAGAAGACCAAAATGAAACTCCACCTCTCATCTGGAAATCATTGACTCCCCTTCTACAAAATAGTGAGTTTATGTTTTACTCAGTCTTTTTTCTCCTTTATTGCTTTGTAGTATAATTGTATATGAAAGCACACATAATTACAACTTACTGTTAATGACTTTTTACCTCCTAACTTTTGTAGATTATTAGCAATACATAATAATAATAATCTGTAATGTTACGGAGCAGTTATTATGAGATGGACACTTTTCTGAGGGCTTCATATGTATCATATAATTTAATCCTAAAGTACTAATTACTAAATATATAACTATTATCATTGTCCCCATTTTGTACAGCTGGTTAGTTGCAGAGAGACAATTCAAACATAGGCATCTGACCCCAAGGCCTGAGCAATTTTAAGCACTATGATATATGGCCTTTAAAAAAAAAAAAGTACAATTAAGGCAATGTGTTTGTTCATGATGCTAAAGCAGCTAGTTGAAAAATGTGGAGTTAATCCAAACCAGATTGTTCTTTACTGAGATAAAAAAGAATAAAACTGATCAAATTATATTATTTTCCATTTAAATAATTTTGTAGTATAGAAACAATGTGAAAATTAGTTGTCATAATACCTATTTAGGTGACACTTTCTCTTTCTGTCTTTTAGCATCAGTGGCTTCTTTTTCTTTAAACTTCAAATTTATCCTTTTGCCTAGTTTAAACATGAATTTCTTCTGAAAGCACACACACACACACCAAAAAAAAAAAAAAAAGGAAATTGTATTGGTTATACAAACACATAAATCATTTTTATAAATTAGATTGTTTTCAGATTTTTAAAATTAGGAATAATAATGTATATTAGAATGTAAAAACTTTAGATTTATAAAGAGTCTTACTAATCTCCATCTTGTGAGCTGATTCAAAGTAATGCAGTGATAACTTTTGTAGGTGACCTGGCATCTGAGGCACAGGTTTTTGGTGCCCTTGTCACGTGCTGTCGAGCACTGCCAAATAGTTTTGGGCACACTAACAATGTTCTACCAAAACTTGGGATGTGCATTGCTCCATTCTTCTGCCTCAGGACTTCCTCTGAAACCAAGGGAGCTTACTCAGCCCTTGTGCCAAGGAGGCCTGGAAGAGTGAGGGAGATATTGGCACTTGCAGCAGCGTTCAACTAATGGGGGACAGGATATTGTGAATAAGTACACCAGCCTGATATCCTTCAGATGAGCAATCTGAGCCACCTTCTACAGAGCTCCTCAGAGAATTCCCAGTAGAATTGATCCTTGATTGCTCAGATCATTAACCCACTCAGTAGCATTGTTGGCTTTTCCTCTCCTGTCTTGCTCTCCATGCCTTCTCAGTCAGCTTTTTGTGATTTACCTCCCAAATAAGTTACCTACATCCAAGTTCTTATTTTAGACTCTCTTTTGGGACAGTCTAAACTAAGACAGGAATTTAGAATTGAATGTACAGATAACTTATAAAACCCAGTGTTCTTTTTAATCCTGCATTTTAACTTCAGTTTTTTAATGGTACTCTTTAAAAATCTTTTTAACCCTATGCACAAGTTACATGGTAGCATAATTTATCTCTTTCAGGGATGATATATTTATTTATACCTGAAATGTATTAATACATTTCAGAGCTTCAACTATATTTAAAAGTTAAAAACTTTTGAAATCATTTGAAAAACATTTGTTACTATATGTTTACCTCCTCTAACTATGCATAATTCACTTGTTAAAACCCAGTGATAAGGGAAGGAATGTGTTTCTTTAACTTGACATTTTATTATGCAGGATGTTATTTTCCTCCCAGGAGTTCTGTTTTATGGAACTATATTAGGAAAGTGTTGATTTGACATCTGTCATTATAGGTTTCATTTACTGTTTTTTTTTCTTTCTTTCTTATTCTTTCTTTTTTTTCTTTTTAGGGTCAAAAATCAATGAGCTCAGGAAAATCTCCAAGTGGTTACCAGTGGATTAACGGCATCATAGCCGCCTTTCTCTCATTCAGTGAAGAAAGTGTTATAATTGCAGCAGCTCAAGCCTTTTCTTCTCTACAAGGTGCTAATTTAGTTAGTACTTAGTGAGTAAGGAAACTGCTTTTAAAATTCAGAGAAACAATTAACAGGTTTATTTATTTATTTTAATTCTAAGCCTTCCCCAAACCAGAATCTATGAATATCTGGTATTAAGTGATCTTTAGTGATGAAAATCAACTGTCTAGTGATAATGTATTTATTTGGAAATTCATAAACATCAAGGTGATAGGGAAAAAGAGTAAAACCTTTGTGTTTGAATTATCTCTGAAATGTATTCTAAAGCTTTATGCAAATAACCATGGCTTCTTTCTGTAGTCATGTATCTTAGATTAACGTGTGCATGTATGCTGGGTGTGTTGTCTGCTTCCTAAAGTGCTTTTGTTAACATCATAATTTTAAATTAAGCTTTTCAGAAGGCTGTTACTACTGTACATTTTGGCATCTAAGATTAGGTCAGTGGCCATAAATCTCATTTACGTACTTAATGCAAAGGAGATACTGCTGTCTTGGGAATCATGTGAGCCAGATTCCTTACTTTGCCCTCTTGTAAGATACTGACATATAAAACAAAATGCTCCCATTTTGTTTTGCATCTTTCTTTATTTAAAACTTTAAATAAACAATGTTTATGCAAGATTCTTTTTCATTCATAAAAATGGAAATCACTCTTAGTGACTGCATGAGTAGGCTTGTATTCTTGTTCAGGACTTCGCATGATAGATCACCCCATAAAATCTTTACATTTGGCTTGTGCAGCTGAATTCATGACTGAATACAGAATGATAAAGAAGCTTTAGCATTTTGTGGAAAGAAAAGAAATCATGCCTTCTAGATGGCCCTTAAGCTAGCTTTTAACTGCCTGGAAATCAGATAGAAATGTATAATCAAACTAGCCTTAAAGGCACAGTGTTTAGTGTAAATCTTTAGGTCATAATCTGTAAATTAATGCAAAGAGATTCTTTAAAATTTATTTGATTTTCATTATATTTGCATGGAAATCTGCCAGTCCAAACGTATATTTATCTTTTTTTTTTTAACCTTTCTATCAGAAGTTAAAATAGAAATGATGGATTATGGCACTGGCCAGTCCAGCAGCCTATTTCTTTCAACACATTGCTATGTATTTACTGTTTTAGCTATATTGTTTTCAATTTCTGGCAAAATAGTCAGTTTTTGATCCTGGGTAGAAAATGTCAGTGCTCACATTTCCTATGGGGTTTTGGCCTTTTTGTGAAAAGGTAGGGGGAGAGCTAAATGAATTATGATGCTGTCATCTGAAGAAACCACAGTGTAATTCTTTGCCAAATTTTAGCAGGAACAGAGCTGATCATCTGCTAGTGTAAGCCTTTCCTTGAACCCTACCAGCAGTTCACTCAGGCTTCTGCCTGTTCTCTTTCATGCTGTGAGATTGTAGCCTACAGAAGTCCTTTTAACCTTCCCTTTGCAAGGTTAATTGATTTAATAACCTCCAAAGAAGACAAATTTTGCCAGAGGAGTTTAGAAATCTAAATTTAGGAATTTAAAATTTCACAGCTGAGCTTAAGTAATATTAAAATTAAGACTGAGTTGCTTCTTAACATAAATAGTTTATGGAGAATGCATGTGTCTTATTTTAATTTTTTTGAAAGCTGACACTCTTCTCATCCTTCACAAATCTATTTCCCTAGATTTTAAAGAATGGCAAATATTACCAGATAACATTTGTGTGTTATACTCTTTGAAATCAACACATTCTGAATGTGACTATAACTAATGTATATTGTAATCATCTGATAGTATAGTTTGCCATGCTTAAGTGCTCCTCAAAGCCATTAATTTATACATTCTAATATCTTTTACTGACTCCTAAGGAAGTATCCTTGCTTGGACTAATGGAATTTAGTTCCTACCCATTTGGAACAATTCATAGGAAAAAAATCTCAACATTAAAGATTGTTATCTATGAGGATTCTTCAATTTCATTTTTTAGCAATCATTTTGTAGCACTAGTTTCAGATGATTTTTTTAATTGTTCATTTACAATGTTGTGTTAATTACTGCTGTACAGCAAAGTAATTCAGTTATACATACTGAATAACATGTTCTTTTTTTTTAATACATTCTTTTCCATTATGGCTTATCATAGGATATTGTATATAGTTCTCTCTGCTATACAGTAGAACCTAGCTGTTTATCCATTCTATGTATAAATGCTTACATCTGCTAACCCCAGCCTTCTACTCCATCCCTCCCCCAAAGTCCTCCCCCTTGGCAACCACCAGTCAGTTCTCTATGTCCATGATTCTGTTTCATAGATAGATAGGTTCATTTGTGTCATATTTTAGATTCCACATATAAGTGATATCATATGGTATTTTTCTTTCTCTTTCTGACTTAACTTCACTTAGTATGATAATCTCTAGTTGCATCCACGTTGCTGCAAATGGCATTATTTTGTTCCTTTTTATGGCTGAGTAGTATTCCATTGTATATATGTACCACATCTTCTTTATACATTCAGCTGTCAGTGGACATTTAAGTTGTTTCCATGTCTTGGCTATTGTGAATAGTGTTGCTATGAACATAGGGGTGCATGTATCTTTTTTAATTATAGTTTTGTCTGGATATATGCCTAGGAGTGGGATTGTTGGATCATATGGTAATTCTATTTTTAGTTTTCTGAGGAACCTCCATACTGTTTTTCACAGTGGCTGGACCAACCTACATTCCCGCCAACAGTGTAGGAGGGTTCCCTTTTCTCCACAGCCTCTCCAGCATTTGTTATTTGTAGACTTTTTAATGATGGCCATTCTGACCCGTGTGAGGTGGTACCTCATTGTAATTTTGATTTACATTTCTCTAATAATTAGTGATGTTAAACATCTTTTCATGTGCCTATTGGCCATCTGTATGTCTTCTTTGGAGAAATGTCTTTTTAGGTCTTCTGCCCATTTTTTGATTGGATTTTTTGTTGTTGAGTTGTATGAGCTGTTTCTATATTTTAGAAATTAAGCCCTTATTGCTCACATCATTTGCAAATATTTTCTCCCATTCTGTAGGTTGTCTTTTTGTTTTGTTTATGGTTCCTTTGCTGTGCAAAAGCTTGTAAGTTTGATTAGGTCCCATTTGTTTATTTTTGTTTTTATTTCTATTGCCTTGGGAGACTGACCTAAGAAAACATTGGTATGATTTATGTCAGAGAATGTTTTGCCTATGAACTCTTTTAGGAGTTTTATGGGGTCATGTCTTATGTTTAAGTCTTTGAGCTATTTTTAGTTTATTTTTGTGTATGGTGTGAGGGCATGTTCTAACTTCATTGATTTACATGTGGCTGTTCAACTTTCCCAACACCACTTGCTGAAGAGACTGTCTTTTTCCCATTGTATATTCTTGCCTCTTTTGTTGAAGATTAACTGACCATAAGTGTGTGGGTTTATTTCTGGGCTCTCTATCCTGTTCCATTGATCCATATGTCTTGTTTTTGTGCCAGTGCCACACTGTTTTGATTACTTAGCTTTGTAGTATTGTCTGAAGTCTGGGAGGGTTATACCTCCTGCTTTGTTCTTTTTCTTCAGGATTGCCTTGGCAATTCTTGGTCTTCTGTGGTTCCATATGAATTTTAGGATTATTTGTTCTAGTTCTGTGAAAAACGTCATGGGTAATTTGATAGGGATCACATTAAATCTGTAGATTGCTTTGGGTAGTATGTCCAGCAAATGACTTTTTATTTGATTTATCTTTCTTGATAAATAATGTTAAGTCTTTGTTTCCTCTTATCACCTTTTTATTTTATCACCTTTTCTTCTTTTGTCCAGCCCAACTCTAGGATTCCTTCTTTCCATAACATGTATTCAGCAAACACTTTTTAGTGCCTATTCTGTGCCAAGTACCATGCTACATTCTGGGTTTACTACAGAGAATGCAATAGGTTTATATTCTGCACTCACAGAATTTAGAGTCTAGTGGAAATAATACCCATAATTATGCAAAAAAGATAGGCGAGAGAAAGAGAGGAATACACTTAACCTAGATTTTTTTTTCCAGCTGAATGCTTTTCCTCTAAAATCAGGAACAAGACGAGGATGCCCACTCTTACCATTTATATTAAAAAATTAGAAATAAAATTACCATATGATCCAGCAATATTCACTCCTAGGTATATATCTGAAGGAAACGAAAACACAAATTTGAAAACATTGAACCCCAGTGTTCATAGCATTATTTACAATAGCCAAGACAAGATATGGGAGCAACTTAAGTGTTCATGAACAGATGAATGCATAGAGAGAATGTGAGATATATATACATATATATGTAATATATATACACAATGGAATATTACTCAGACATAAAAAAGAATGCAATTTTGCCATTTACAACAACGGGGATGGACCTGGAAGGTATTATGTTTAGTGAAATAAGTCAAACACAGAAAGGCAGAATTCTGTGTTTTTACTTATATGTGGAATCCAAAAAACAAAAGAAAAGAATGAATATAACAAAACAGAAATAGACTCACAGCACAGAGAACAAACTAGTCATTACCAGTGGGAAGAAGGATTGGACTGGAACAAGATAGAGGAAGGGCATTAAGACACAGAAACTACTAGATGTAAAATAAATAAGATACAAGGGTGTAATGTACAACACAGGGAATATAGCCAATATTTTATAACAACTTTATATGGTATATAATCTATAAAAATATTGAATCACTATGTTTGTATACCTGAAACTAATATAATATTATCACTCAACTATACTTCAATTAAAAAATTAAAAATATTAGTTTGGGATGAATTGTAAAAAGAACAGGTCTAAACATCAGCTTAGGGAACTGGAAGCTTAACCTGAGGAATTTTTACATAACCCAGTGCAAAATCACAAAGGGATGAAAAAGTATAGGAGTTTGTTACATTTGGTACCCTTTATTTCTCTTTTTGGGGTCTACAGTTTCCTCAACTTCCTGTGATTGCATGTATATGTTTAGTCTTTGGGAGATAGGACACAGGAAATGTTTGAAGTCATAAAGGGAATTGTTGGAAAGCTTTGAGAATAACAGAAGGCACGGTGAGAAGGAGTGGTTTTGTATTTAACTGATACATGTATCTTTATTATATTCTTGATCCTATTTTTGTTGGATTTAAGGAAAAGTGGGGTGTTTATCTTTTCCTCATATACCCCTTACTCCTATGAATTTCTATTTATAGGTCTTTTGGAAGATGACATGACTTTATACAATACACTTATATCTCTACTGATTTAGCATCTTCTGACAATTCTCTATTATCTCCTCACTATAAAGAGTGAATAATTAGCTAAATTTTATTTAGTATTTACTATATGCCTGATCCTGTATTAACTCAATTATCACAACAACCCTGTGAGTTAAGTACTGTTATCCCCATCTTACAGATGATGAAACTGGGTTAACTAGAAGTTATCTAGGCCAAGTTTATACTACTAGTCAGTTGGTGGGATACACATAAGCAACTGGCCCTTATGCTTCTGCTTTTAGCCTCTGTTCTATATGGCCTCTCCCTAAGTCAGTGATATACCTATGTTTTAATTCTGTTATTGAAGGATTAAGTAAACATACAGGTACTTTTCTCAAGCTACTTAGCTTTAAATTTTTAAGTGAGAAATTTAAGTATAGACATTTGTCATAGTTTATAAAATAAATTACTTTCAGTGGATTTCTAATAGTTTCTCAGTGCTGAAGCAAAACAAATACTTACTGGATGGATTCTGGTGCTGCATTTAGTTTTTAATTAGTGACTGTGAAAATAATTTCTCACTGTTGTTAAAGCAATTCAGTAGTAGAATCACTTTAAAACATTAATTCTTACTTATAAATAAATTCACCTTAGACAAACAGTACATAAAAATGAAATGATACCACTTAAAGTGAACAATAGACTTTTGTTTAAGTGTCTAAATGTAGCAGTAAGTAAAGAGGTGAGCTGGCAACTGCACTGATTTGGAAAGCTACTGACTTTGGGAACAAAGTGATGCTGACAAAGTCACCTCTACTGTTCAGATTTGGAAGTTTGATAGCAACCTATGCTCACTCTGTAAACAAAAATATCCCAAGAAAAAAAGAAAACAAAATATTTTCCTCTCTTTCCCCAAGTGACACATTTTCTTGGCTTTTGTCCCATAAATATGTTCATTTTAACACAATCAAAAGATATTTCAATCCAGACATAAAACAAAAATTCTGTATAAGAAAGCTAATTTAAAGGCATTCATAGTAAAATGACATGTCTAAAGTGTGTTACACATTAATAACATCATCCTTAAATAGAATGTCTTTTAAATGTCATATTCAGAAATTGACATACTGATTTTTTAAAAATCCAGTTTAATTACTTTATGTCTGCATTATACAAGATTTGAGGAGGGAGAGTTTAAAATCCTTTTCTAACTCATCCAGAAGCAGTGTCTTCATTATTTTTCCTTCATTCTTTCACTATGTTTAAATAACATTATTTGAGTGAAAATTTAAAAATTCAGTGAAAATTAAGATGTTTCCAAACATATTGATAAATTCATTCAAGAAATTATTTGGATTCCTACAAGTAAGTATATTTAACCTGAGGTTAACGTGATGTTCAGAGGCATATAATATAGTTCAAAACACAAGAATAAGTTAATAATCTGATAACTTCCTACCAGTCAAGGATATGTCCCAGAATATATAATAAAAAGTTTGGAAAATATGGGAGAAAAATTGAGAGACATGGAAGAAAAATTGGGGAGGTCCCAGTTTCAAATAAACAGAATAGAAATAGGTGGTACAGGAGAGATAGTTTTTGAAAAATAGAAGGAAATTGTTTTCAGTTAATAAGGATAAAATTATTCAGAAAAAACTTCAACCCAAAATGACTCTTGGATGCTATCAGACTTACATTCTTCACTCTAAGGAAAAAGAGAAATGCAGTAATACAGAAATGGCAGTGAGAAAAAATATTAATTAACACAGGTATAATACAACCAAAACGTATTAGAAGATGGTGGCAGTACAGATTGAGAAGAAAGAAGAAATGTGTCTGTTCAG
The DNA here is from genome assembly GCF_964374135.1 of Grampus griseus. Classification (NCBI taxonomy): domain Eukaryota; kingdom Metazoa; phylum Chordata; class Mammalia; order Artiodactyla; family Delphinidae; genus Grampus; species Grampus griseus. The sequence goes on along the minus strand of NC_139018.1, from coordinate 79,106,345 downwards.
TTGCCTCAGGATGAATTAAATGATATTGAGAGGATCTCTGTTAGGACATCCATAAACTGCTTTTTTTCTTACATTCTAGTTGAAGTATTAGCACAAAAAAAAGAGCACAATTCAAATATACAAATTAGTTAATTTTCACAAAGTGATCACACCTGTGTAACTGCTACCCAAGTCAAAATATACAACATTATGAAGACTGCAGAAGTCCTCCTCACAGCTTTGTGCCCTTCTCAGTCACTATTCCTTCTCCCTTTCCTGACAGTGAACACCATTCTCACAATTAATACCACAGATAATTAGTTTTGCTTGTTTTTGAGCTCTATATAAAGTAAATATTTATTATTTATTCTTATGTGTTCCTTGTGCCTGGATTCTTCCACTTCATTTCACTGTGGCTATAAAATTCATCCATATTGTTGTATAAATGGTCGGGGTTTTACTTTCCTTTTTCTTTTTTTTCTGAAAAGTATTCATATTGTGTGGATGTACTATATTTATCCATTTTATGATGGACATTTGGGTATTTTATGGGTTTACAAATAATAGTGCTATGAATATTCTAGTACATATCTTTGGTTCAAATGTGTATTCATTTTATTGAGTAGAATTGCTGGGTTTTCTAAAGTGTTTAAAACAATTTGAACTCCCACCAGCAGTGTATTAGGGTTCCATTAGCTCCATAGCCTCACCAACACTTTGTGTTGTCAGTCTTTTTAATATTTGCCATCCTAGTGAGTACATAGTGGTATGTCAATATATTTCTAATCTGTAGTTCTCTGATCATGTTTTCTAGCCATTTGGATATCTTCTTTTGTAACTTGTCTGTTTAGGTCTCTTGTACATTCTCCTACAGGATTATCTATCATAGTTTTTTTTTTATATATAAATTTATTTATTTTATTTATTTATTTTGGCTGCATTGGGTCTTCATTGCTGTGTGCGGGCTTTCTCTAGTTGCGGTGAGCGGGGGCTACTCTTTGTTGTGGTGCGTGGGCTTCTCATTGCAGTGGCTTCTTTTGTTGCAGAGCACGGGCTCTAGGTGCACGTGCTTCAGTAGTTGTGGCACATGGGCTCAGTAGTTGTGGTGCATGGGCTTAGTTGCTCCACGGCATGTGGGATCTTCCCAGACCAGGGCTCGAACCACTGTCCCCTACATTGGCAGGCGGATTCTTACACACTGTGCTACCAGGGAAACCCCTCTGTCATAGTTTTTAATTAATTGGTAAGAATTCTTTTTCTATTTTAGATGTGAGCTGTGTCAGATACTGTGGCTTCCCATTTTACTCTATTTATGATGTCTTTTGATGAACAATTCATTCCTTTTCTTGTCTTTTAAGGTTAATGCTTTCTGTGTCTCATTTAAGAAAAATCTTTCCCTATCTCAAGATCATGAAGACCATGTTGTCTTCCAAAAGCTGTATTTTATGTTTCATATTACAAATATGGACTATGAACACTTTGTTAAATTGCTATTCAAAAAGTTTGAACCAATTTATATGCCTACTAAAATGTGCATAAGAGTTCCAGCTTACTCACACTTGCTAAAACTTGCCCAAACTGGCTATTATTAATGTCTTTTATTTTACCAATATGGCAAATATGGTGTAGCTTTTTATTGTTATTGAAATTTATGGGATGTTCAAGACATACAAAAATGATCAAAAATATTATATAAAAAATACACTCAAATATCCATAACCCAGTTTTTTGTTTGTTTTTTTTTTGTCTGTTTGTTTGTTTTAGTATAAGCTAGTTGAAATAATCTTCTAAATGCAAGAGACTAAGCACTTTCAGAGTCTTGGTCAATTATCTCTTGTTTATAACATTAGTGTGATAACAGATTCTAACAAAGTTACCAGCAAGGTAAATTTTCACAAGTGGCTGTCTCAAATCATTTTGGGAGTGAGAGGTTCACAGGTGCATAAATAAATTAAATTTTTTCTTATGAATTAATTTTTAGGATGAAAATTAGGTTTCTATGTGGAAATTCCTCAGCTTAAAACTCTTGGCATTAAAATGTCATGAACCTAGATAGTACAATGGAATAATGGGAAGGATAATCTCCAAAGGATTAAAAAGCAGTAGAGTATCTTGATGGTCCCAAAGTTTCATTCCTTGGCACATTTACCCAGTATAGACTTGATCAGAAAAAAGAGATTGGTCACAGTAACAGATGACCTTCAACTTCTGGGAAGCTGTGTATAATAGTGGACCTTTTGGCCTATCTGTTATCTACTGTAGTTTGAGAGTAGCTGCATGTTAGCAGGACCCCTAGTTTTTCCCACATGGCAGTGCAAAGACGTATCTGTCTCCAAACACATCACAAATGGAAGCAGCTCCATCCCAAGTGTTATTAGTAGGCAAGCAAACCAGCCAGGTGTTGCCAGAAAATGGGGCAGGAAACCCTTATAACCTGCACATCTTCCTCAAGGAATAGCTTTGGGTTGGGAGCCCCAAGTCCCAAATGTAGATACATTTTGTGTAACATGAGTTCCAATTCAAAATCTCTCTGCAACTATCAGACACTGTTTAAACCAAAGACGTGAGTGAGGAAAGTTCCTAATTCTCTTTACTTCTAGACTAAGAGAAGTTGTAGAGGGATTCTGACATGGGAATTTTAAATCCTTTGCCTGGTAGTTGTATCCTCTGTCTCCTAGGTATAAATGCTGTTGGATGTCATGTTTATCAAAGGATCACCAAACAGAAAGGAATGGGAAAAGCTCATCTGGGCTGAATCTCTACTCTTCCACAGAATTTTTCTTGAACTCAGAAAAATAGCAGTCTGTTTTTCTTTGAAATGTACAAAAAATGAAAATCTTCCAGTAGGTCAAATGTTTCATAATTCTTGAAGCAAGAAGTTCCTCAAAAATGGAATTTTTCTTTTTTAGCTTTTGATACTAAATCTTTAATATTTGCTTAGGGATTTTCCTTTACCTTTTTTAAACTTTGGTTCACTTTTAAGTATTAACTTGCATGTTAAGCTATAACACTTCAGAATAATTTACATTCATTTTTCTTAGTACTTCAAGAAAGAATATAGCCAGTGAATGTTGAATTAATGAGCTTAGTGGCCTACAAAAAAAAAAAAAAAAAAAAGGAAATGCGGCATCCCAAGAATGGCTGTTTGCTGGTACATGAAGGAAATTGATTATTATATTTGACTTAATGTTTCAGTGTATAAGAATGAAATAATATTAATTTTAAAAGCAGCTTAAGATCTTCATACGGAGCTCTTTGAAGGTTATTTTGTTTTCTATTTTCTTCTATTCAAAATATATAATATATATTAAATCCTACTTCTTTTATCTGCTTTATTGATGATTAGCTGTGCAGTTATCTTCTAAGCATTCTTTGCCTGAAATTCGAAGTTCTAACTGGAACACCCTTAAAGAGAGGTACTTTCCCTCAAGTTCCTTAATAATTAAGTCCCATAAAGTCAATGATCATCCCAGGATTCAGTTCATCCCAAGAATTTTACTGCCCTTTTCTGTTTTATTAGTAATCTTCAGTCTCAACAGATGGTGATTCTGGTTTCTTACTTCTTTATCTTCTTAAATCCTCTTAGTTTCTTGGTTCAATCAAGATTTATCTCAGTTCCAGAACTTTGGAGAAAGTAAGGAATAACAGTATACGGAAACAATCAACAATCCTTAAGAAAATGGTATTAACTTTTTAGTATTTATAATCTATCATTTTCAGTGGATCTAACTGGGAAGTGTCGAAAGCTCAGATCTAGTGTAGAGGACATTACAAGCAATTTAAGTGTCAGAAATTAGATCAATTTGTTTTAATTGAAATTTCGGTAATGGTTTATTTCCTTACTCTGGCTATCATTTGCTAAGACATAAGGTATTAAAATCATTGATATTACTCATTGGAAGTATTCTGAAATAAAAATCAATGGGGTTTTTTTGCATAAGGTAACACTTTAAAATATATTCACTGATTTAATCTTATTAACATGAAGTTTATACAGGAAAAAAACCTTGATAAGTTGCAGATGCTTTATTTCTTAAAACCTAAAGTTTAAAGTCACGTTTCATGTTTTATAAAAGGCCAAATTATGGTAGCTTTAAAGACCATTAGTGTAGAAGTCAATTAACTAAGGCCCACAGGCCAAAGCCAGCTTGCTGCCATTTTGATACCACCTACAAGCTAAGAAGGATTTTTACAAATGAACATTTGCAACTGATGCCAGGGAGTACTAACTTTGAACACTTATTAAGTGAAATGTTATCCCAAAAGAAAAAAAAAAAAGAGAACTTCATTCTTCTCATTAGTAGACATGTATTTTTTAATGATCTCAATTACTATTATTACATTTTGAATTTTGTTAACAAAGCAGTTTGTTTTCTACATTTTGTTAGATTTTCTATAATTTGTCATGTTCCAGATGATGTCCTCAATTTTGCCTCTTGGCCTGCAAAATTTAAAATATTTACTATCTGGTCCTTTATAGAAAAAGTTTGCTAACCTCTGCATTATACCATCACCAAATACTGCAATCACACTAATCCATTGTCAAGAATATAAATATTATAAATGGCAAGTATTTTGTATAAAATCTACTCAAGATATCACTAATAATTTTCATAGTTTTCCTAAACTTATGGATATATGTTTCCTTCTGCAGCTACTATTAAATCTAAGAGATTGGAATTGAAAGATTATTTTGGTCCATCTCTATCTGAAAAACATGAAAGATTTCTCATCTATTAACTCAGCATATGTGACCACCTTCAAGCATTGCCTGCCTGCAAGGTATGTAACTTACTGCTACATGAAGGGAAAGTTGCCTGAATGCCTGATACCAGGCATTTCTCTGGTTATCTCCTTTAATCCTCACTCAAGGTTCATGCTCTGATATCCCTGACTTTGAAACCTGTTCGTTATCATGTTCTCTCCCATTGGTATAGTGGTTGTGTTGTTTTTCAAATTTATGTGGTTTTCTAGCATGGTTTATTATCACAGGTTTCTTTTATTTCTCTCTCTTATTTACCAATTCTTACTATTTCTTAACAACAGTTGTCAGTAATTCACAAATGGAGATACACATTCATGGTAAGGCTTAAGAAATAAAGGGATTCTGGGATATGAGGAGAGAAAAATTAATATTGGAAAGTGGCATTGGCAGTGAGGTAAAGAATGAATCTTCGTGGAACCAGTACACTCTTCCTTTTACTCCCTCAATTCATCTCTATACCTCCAGTGTATGGTCATTTTCAAATTGTCTAATTTGGCCTTGTTTTAATTATCCTTAAAAATAAATGGTTTCAGACATAATCTTAAAACAACCAAACATCAGATGTTTTGTTGTTGTTTTGCCTGCACAAGACTAATCAGGACAATTTGCTAATATTTAATTATCTTTTCCAATTATTTTGGAATATATAACTTTCAAATTAAAAAGTGAAAGAAGGGCTTCCCTGGTGGCGCAGTGGTTAAGAATCCACCTGCCAATGCAGGGGACATGGGTTCAATCCCTGGCCCAGGAAGACCCGACATGCCACGGAGCAACTAAGCCCGTGAGCCATGACTACTGAAACCCGCGTGCCTAGAGCCCGTGCTCCGCAGCAAGAGAAGCCACAACAATGAGAAGCCCACGCACCGCAATGAAGAGTAGCCCCCACTCACTGCAGCTAGAGAAAGCCCGTGTACAGCAACGAAGACCCAGCAAGTCGAAAATAAAATTAATTAATTAATTATTTATTTTTAAAAAGTGAAGAAAATAAAAATGGTTTTGATTGTACAATATAAAATGCTTCAAGAAATTCCAGTTGTTTGACAGAAAAGTTAATTTTTTATAGGAAGTTTTCTAGAAATAGGTATTTATTTAATTTTGATGCAGAACACTATACTAGGGACATATATTTTAAAAACGAAAGTAAAAAGACTTTTTCTATGGCACACTCAGAGATAAAAATAATTTTTCTATAAAACAACCCCCGTCCCACTAGAAGTAAATAAGCAGAAAAGAATTTACTGATGAGAGAATGCTTTAAGACTTAGTAGGCATGGGATAAAAGAATATTGTGGCATTAAGCAGGGAAATTGGTACTTTCTCCAAGATCTCTGCCTTGCTCTAGGCCCATTCCAGGTAGCCACAGTGAGCAGCATCCAGCCATGAGAAGGCTAACCCATCTGCCCCCAGAACCAATGGAGGACAGTGACTCAATATATGAGGAGCTCTTTTCCCATTAGGCAGATGAGATTGGAAATGCTCATCTGATTTGCTACACTTAAGGGCTTAAGCGCCTGACATCTGTCAGCCATTCCACCATGTAGGCAGCACTAAGATTACAACTTCCTATTCAGACCTCATTGGCTCTGAAACCAAGTGTTATTTCTGCTTTGTTTCCCAACTAACTGGTTAAATCCACCTTTCAATTCATATTGCTTCCAACCCTGTTTTCTCAGGCTTTGTCCTGTTTTCCATCTATTCCTTCAAAGTTTTGATGAATTTCAAAAATATATATATATTTGACACTCCTGCAGATTGCCCTCCCTATTGTAAAAACCTACCCCACTATATGACTCCCTTCAGACTAAGAAGGAATTATCCAAGAGGTAGGAAGAGGACCGAATTCAAGTAGGACCATGGAATCCTAGGGAAGATACCTTCAACGAGAGTCAGGGTTCAGTAGTATTCATTACTACAAATGAAGACTAAGAAAAGAACATAGGTTTGACTTATGAGGGCCTCAACATTGTTTTTAATTCTTTTCTTCCTATTTCTGATCAATTTCCATGATTCTTCTCTGTCTTTGGCATTAGTACCCTTTCCACACAACATTGAGAGAATCCCCACTGTCCCACTAACTTCAGACTAAAGAGTTGATATAGAGGTAGGACAAGGACCACAGTAGCGTTGGGATCAGGGAACTCCCAGGAAGGCTTCCTCAAGGGTGAGTGTTTGGCAATGTTTATTGCTCTTTGGGCTAAGGAGTTAATGTGAGGGCTGTGAAAGGTAGGAAGGAGGTGAAACGGAAGAGATATTTTTAGAATAGGGAAATTTAAAATCTGTTTTAAGAGAAAAGAAGAGCCCACAGGAGAAAGATTGGAGATACAAAAGAGGGTAGGAGTAGAGAAGGGATGGGGTATGCTTCTTATGCTGAAGCAAGATTGAAAAAGCACAGTCTGGATGAATTTACTAAAACATTAGTGGAGAGTTGGAATTAAGACAGATGGCTCCCATTTCAGTAAACTAGGAAGTGCTATCAGATTACATTTATTTAATTGCTCAGATAATTCAAGTGAATTGACATAGAAATTTATATACTGGTTCAAGAGAGCTGACTCATATTTTGACAGCTTTTATCTTTCTATCCTACCAAAATTTCATTGAAATGACAGAAGAAATGTAAAACAATAATAAATCCATAGCAACTTTAGAAAGCAGGGAAGGGTGCCATCAGAAGTACAAATTTCTGGAAGGTATAAAGCAAATAGGATAAGATTGATGGCATATACCAGCAAAGGGGAGCCTGCAGCTCCATAGAGATGGAAAATATCCTTCAGAACAAAAGGAGTCTATAAATAAGCCCAAGATAAAAGACTGCAGGGAACTGAGAAGAATAGGTTATGTCTGGTTGGCTAGGGTGGTAAAACAATTGCACCAGTGTCCTGCCTTCAGGATGATTCTACTGTGTAATTCTTTCTTAATCTTTCTTTCCCAATTTTGTTTTATACCTTCCATAAATTCCTTCCTATTCTTGCATGCTGGTAGTACCCTCTAACTTTGCAGCATTGCTACAGATATATTTTTAGATTTATATTCCTACTGTCACTTCAGTAGAATTTTTAGAGGGACAAGAAATTAATGTTTAGGTTCCGTCAGTGACCTTGAACTACAACAATGAGAGAAGATCCTTTCCACATCGACTTTCTTGGTTTTGGTTTTGTTTTTTTGTTTTACATTGTTCCTTTAAATTTGGTTTATTTTTCAGAGTATGTGTAGAAACTATGTTGCCAGAAGAAGCACTTTTCTCAATAGATTGCCTTATCCACCAGAGTGACATAAAGATTGATGATGGTCTCTTTCACCCTAAAGAGATTCTGCATGTTCAGAATATTTCTCACTGGGCACCTGCTAGCATTGGACCATATAGTCTATCAAGGTTAGTAGACATGTTTTCTTGTTTTTGTGGCAATCAACTAAATATGTGAAGGAAGTTGACAAGTTGGCTCTTTTTTAATAACAAAGTTTTCAATTCAACTATAATCTTTATCATGTTAGTGATCCCAAGTATATATAGTGACATCTTTAAGAGGGGAACTTGATATATAGGCAAAAATAATTAAGAAAAGCAATTCTATATATTATTTCATCTATGAAAAGTTAAAACACTATTTAATTTTTTTTGGTAATTAACTGAAAATAAGTATGAATTAATTCCAATTTGTTATAGTCTTAGTTTGGAATATGAAACAAATATATTTGTAATTTTTTGGTTATTGATTTCTAGCTTAACTAAATGATAGTCAAAGAATGTACTCTAGATAATTTTAGTCTCTTGCAATTTGTTGAGGCTTGCTTTATGGCCGAGCACATGATCAGTTTTGGTAAATGATTCATATATGTATGTATTCTTTTATTATTTGGTGCAGGGTTGTATATATGCCAATTAAGGAAGGTTTATTAAAAGTATTCTTTAGGGCTTCCCTGGTGGCGCAGTGGTTGAGAGTCCGCCTGCTGATGCAGGGGACGCGGGTTCGTGCCCCGGTCCGGGAAGATCCCACATGCCGCGGGGTGGCTGGGCCCGTGAGCCATGGCCGCTGTGCCTGCGCGTCCGGAGCCTGTGCTCCGCAACGGGAGAGGCCACAACAGTGAGAGGCCCGTGTACCGCAAAAAAAAAAAGTATTCTTTAGTACATGCACCCCAATGTTCATAGCAGCACTATTTACAATAACCAAGACACAGAAGCAACACAAGTACCTGTCAACAGATGACTGGCTTAAGAAGTTGTAATATATATATATATATATATATATATAATGGAATTACTCAGCCATAAAAAAACGAAATATTGCCATTTACAGCAATGTGGATGGACCTAGAGAATATTATGCTTAGTGAAATGTCAGAGAAAGACAAATACCATATGATATCTCGTATACATGGAATCTAAAAAATTAACACAAATGAATCCATATACAAAACAGAAACAGGCTCACAGACGTAGAAAACAAACTTATGGTTACCAAAGGGGAGAGGGAAGAGGGATGGACAAATGAGGAGTATGAGATTAACAAATTAGTATTCGTAAAATAGATAAGCAACAAGGATTTACTGTATAGCACAGGAAATTAAATCCTATATCTTATAATTACTTGTAACATTGAAATACAGTCTGCAAAAACCTGAATCATTAGGCTGTATACCTGAAATTAACACAATATTGTAAATCAACTATACTTTAATTTCTTTTATTTTATTTTATTTTTTTTTTGTGGTACGTGGGCCGCTCACTGTTGTGGCCTCTCTCGTTGCGGAGCACAGGCTCCGGACGCGCAGGCTCAGCGGCCATGGCTCACGGGCCCAGCCGCTCCGCGGCATGGGGGATCTTCCCAGACCAGGGCACGAACCCGTGTCCCCTGCATCGGCAGATGGACTCTCAACCACTGCGCCACTAGGGAAGCCCTAATTTTTTTTTAAATATTCTTTAGATCTTCTATAGCTTTGCTGATTTTTTTCTTTCTTTTCTTCACCAGTAATTGAGAGAGGTGGTTGTATGGGCTTATGTTCTCCTTTAAGTTTTGTCAATTTTGCTTTAGATAGTTGAAGATATGTGAAAGCAAGTTTAGAATTGTTTTATCTTTCTGATGGATATCCTTTTACTATACATCCACTTTCAAAGTAAAATAAATGCACTGCACTGATTTTTTTGGTTAGTGTTTCCATGGTATGTACTTTTTCATCCTTTTACTTCCAAATTTTCTCTATTCTTATATTTAAAGAATATCCGTTATAAGTAGCATCTAGCTGTAATTTTAATCCAGTTTGAAACTATTTGCCACTTAATTAGAGCAGTTACTTTTAATTAGCCATGGATTTGTGTTTATACTTATCATCTAACTATCGAGTTGGCCAAAAAGTTCGTTTGGGTCTTTCCGTAAGATGTTACAGAAAAACCAGAACAAACTTTTTGGGCAACCCAATATTTTCTCCTTTTCTCACTGGTTTCATGTTTCTTTATTTTCCTTCTTTACATTATTTAAGGTTAATCAGACTTTCTTCATGTTAGGTATACATTCTTTTATATGTTTTAGTACATATCCCAAAGAATACACCATACAACTTGTACTTATTACAACCTAATATAGTTTCATACATTTAAAACTTCTTGGAAAATGCTAGGCCCTTAGAATATTTAAGTCCATATATCACCGTTCTTTGTGTTATTGTTATCAAACATTTTAGTCCTATCTATGTTTTATTCCTCAGAACACATCATAGTTTCTATTTTGTATGGTCAGTATTCCTTTATATTTACCCCCAGTTTTTACTCTCCCTGTTGAATTTCTATGTTTCCTTGGAATTATTTTTCTTTTTACAGAAGAACTCATTTTTGTTTTTATTTCAGTGGGCATATGCTGGCAACAATTTCACTTGCTTTTTTGTTTGTTTGCTAATGTCTTTATTTCACTTTCACTTTTGGAGGATATTTTTGGTGGGTATAAAATCTTAGGATGACAGCTTTCTTTCAGCAACTTGAAAATGTCATTCCATTATCTGTCTTTCATTATTACCATTGAAAAATCAACTATCATTCTTATTTCTGTAATTTGGAAATATTTTTCTTTGTCTTTTTTTCAGCAGTTTTGCTATGATGTGACTTGTTGCAGTTTTCTTTGACTTGATGTCTTTCAATTTGGAAATTCTTTGCCTTTATTTCTTCAATTTTTTTTCCTGTCCTGTTTTTCCTCTAGGATGCCAATTAGGTATACTTTTTTACTCATCTTATATTAAAGCTATAAACTTTTTAGTGTTTCATCTCTTTTATTCACCAAATTTCAACCCAAATACTTTCTGGTATTTCTTTCAGATCACTTACCCTCTCTTCATCTTCCAATATTCTCTTTAGCCCACCTATTGAGTTTTAAATTTCAGTTATTACATTTTTAGTCCCAGAATTTCTATTTGATTTTTTAGAATTTATAAATTCTTCATGTTATTTATTTTTTGAACCTAATTATAGCTCTCTTTATCCAACCTTATAATTCCAATAAACGGGTCGTCAATTGATCTGATTTTTTCTCCTGTCCTATTTTGTGTCATGTCTGTTTTCTTATTTTTTTATTAGTATCAAATATTATGTTTGCTAACCTGTAGAGGCTCTGGATAATGTTATCTTTCTCTATGGATCTGGTTTGCCAATAGAATCTTGGCAGATTACCATATTCTAATTCTAGGACTCAATTGCAGATTTGGTGATGCTCAATCTACCTTTTGTTTGTCTCTGCTTTTCTAGTATGTGGACACCTGGGTTTCTAACTGAGATCCTGGAGTTTTTAATTAAGATTTCTCCCCCTTGGAAGTTTCTGAACTATAGTTTTTGTCCCCCTAGGACTGTAAGACTATAGAAAACCTTGCTCAGCAAGTCCTTCAGTGGCTTTCTGCCTAGCTTCTTCTTCTCTTGTTTGGTGTAATTTAATAATTCAGCAAATGATTGCTTATTCTTCAGTTCATTTACTTGTAGAAATGCATGTTTTATTGTTTGTACTATATCTTATAAAATAATTTTGTGCATCATAAAGCATATACTTTTAAAATGTACTAACTTTTCTTATCTTGGCATTAAAAAAAAGCATCTTCATATAGTCTGCTTTCCCTGGAACCCAAGAGAAGTTTATTTGTTTGTTTTTCTTCTTTTTCATTTTCTTAACCAGGCCCTCAGAGTTTGTATCATTAAAGTAGTTATTAATGTTTAGAATAGACATAAGATTATAAAATTTAGCATTGGAAGAACCTAAGACATCATCTTCTGTTGGCTAATCTCCCACACAGTGCAGAAATGTTTCCTGCAGCATCCTTGGCATATGCTTATCCGGTCTCAATTTGGATATCTTCAGCAAAGGAGCTCATCGTTTCCTGAAACAAACCATTCTGTTGGACAACTCTATTTTAAAAATCCTTATGTTGAGCTAAAATATGCCTCTTTGTAACTTATACTCATTTACTCATTGTTTTAAGTTTTCCTTCTGGAATAAGTCAAAACAAGAGAACACTTCAGATAACTGTATTTAAAGCAGATCTAAATGCCATTCCTGTCTTTTTTGTTTTTTATTTTTTTGCCTTCTTGTCCCAAAGCATTGAAGGTAATTTGCTAAACTTGGATAATAATAATCATAAGAAAGGCCATATTTGGTAATAATTTAAAAGCTATCTTTACATTATACAAATCCCTCTGACATTTTGAAGATAAAAAGCCTTTTGTAATTATCTTGAATTACATTTTTGTATACAAAAAAAGAGTAAGAAGACTGCCATCTATTTTCAGATGACACTACATGACCACATGTGGGGATGTAGAGAAAAACAATATTCAGTTGTAGAGATATGACTGAAATATTGGGGTGTGCATTTTTGTTTCCTTTTCATACATAGACTGTCTTTAAAACCTGTTGCTTGTGAATTAATAATAATGACAATAATCTTATAGCAGCTAATGTTTGTTGAGTACTTACTATATGTAATTCATGTATCTTGGTTCTACTTTAGACTGAGTTCTCTGCTCAATAAAAGCTCTCTAATTCCTTATAATGTAATTTATGATCCAAACAGGATGCTTTGAGCATCAAAGAAGGTACTATTAGTAACTACTCTGAGACAATAGGTATAACCTGGAACTGTCCAGGCAGAGGGGGACTTAGAGTCACTCTTCTTGAAGTTGAATTCTAGTTATTCCATTGGCTGATACTGTTTGCCCAGAAATTTGCATATATATGCCACATTGTTTCAAAAAGTTCTAAAAGGCATTTTTAAAACATTATTAAGTCCTGTTCTTCTTATGATTTAAGATCCCACTTAAACCCCACCCTCTCCATCACCTTCATGATTGAACAATGTAGTTTTATAAGCAAAATTTACTACTTTTTTTCATAATTTTTCAAAAATGATAAATATCCATTGTTCTTTTTCCATTCTTCTTCAGCTAAAATGGAGGAAACAGTAGGGCTTAGAAGTCTAGACTGCCTATCCTCGCCTGCCAGCCCTTAAGGTATTCTCAAAATGGGAGAAGAGGTATATTTTGAAGAATCAGAGCTGTTGTGTTAATAATCCCAGATTCCAGACCTAATTAAAAGTCAGAGCATGGAGAGCACCTAGTGCTTCCAAATTATTTTGCAAAAATGCTATATTTGCAAAACTAATCCCATGATCCCTAAAGAATGCCCATCCTTATTCTAAGCAGTGTTCTCAGTCTTGGCACCATCACATGGGGCTGATTCCTGAGTTTCACTCTGACTTAATTGGTCTAGGGAGGGGCCTAGGTTTGAGATTTTTTATATATATCTAAGGTTGAAAGCCACTATTGTAAAGCTACATGGGGGAAAGAAAAGATTTTTTTCTAGGCCCAAGATTTGTGATTGCAAGTGCTGGCATAAGTAAAGTGCATGCAGGAAGATCACATAGATTCCAGATTTTCACACCTCAAGATCAATGCATCACTCTGTAACATCTGGTTGATTCTAAAGGAGACTTTCAGAATCTTGCTGGTCAGATCAAGGGGGGAGGAGATTCATATTTTTCCCCAAAAATATGTCCTTTTAACCTCAACCTGGCAGAAATCACTTTAGATCTTCTGTTCATAAATTAAAGAACTATGTGAGTTCCTTTTTGCAATATTGCATACTCTAGAAATTGGATCAAAACAATGATTAGGGAAATATAATGTGTATCCAGTTTCTTTTGTTAGTAGAAGAGAAAAACAGCGTAGAAATACTTATTTCCCTCTGTTCTTGCCTTTGTACTCTTTAAAATGGGTTTAAGATAGTTACTGTTTATCCTGTCGCTAAGGAGGCAAGTTTCACACATTTATTTTCATTAGGAGCAATATCAGATGATTACCATACAGAAGCGCCTCCTCTTTTTATGCTATCTTTTCTAATTTATACGTTGCCACAGTCCATCAGCCTACCTGTGCTAGCTCTAGGATGTGTTGAGGAAAATATTTTTTCACTTTAGTATCAAATATTTTTTTCTTAATGACTCAATATCATCATGTTGCTTTATTTTTTTAACCTGTATATGATTTTCTTTCCTGACTAACTTATGTCCAAAAAAGGTAGCTGCTAAATCATGATTTTGACCCATTGATTGGATATTTCTGATTCTACTTACTAGAATGAAATGAATCTCACATGAGCCAGCAGCTTAGTTGTCACACCAAACACTGGTCCATAACACTGCCAGAAGGTCGTACTGCAATGAAACTTCAGTTCCGAGAGTTAACAGTTTCCTCACGCTCCTCCCTCTGTCAAGTATGTTTAGCTGAGCTTGTGCGTATGACTTCAGTTCATAAAAAGTTTACAAGTGCAGCTGGAATGCTTAGCATTTGATTGTTACATAAATAAGTATTTGAGAACATATGTAAACTTGACAGTGTTAGTACCAGATGTTCCAGTAACACAATAATGTACTTTGAATGTCCCTTCTCATTTCGGCTTGTTTATTTTGGCACTCTTTCGTTATCTGCTAAGTTTCAGATAAGCACATATTAACTCCATCCATAGTGTTGATCCTCTTATTGTTACAATCAAGTTAGATATATTACATTTAGTGTGTAGAAGTACAAATAGCATAGACATTAATACACAAAGTCACTTTTTACACATCCCCATAAAATACAAATATTTCACTTCCTTAATGTTTATGATATATAAAGAATAAAGAAATCTTCTCTGGGCATATGAATGTACTCTCATCTATTTAGGAATTGCCCTTCCAATTATGAGTTTTCCAAGTATTTTCTTTCTCTTTTTGACCACCAGGCACTTCAATTAAGAGATTTCTGTCTCTTGCACAAATTCCCCTGCCTTCCTCAGGTCTTTTCCATCCCCTCACCATAGTTGACTCTATCTTGATATGTAAAAGCTATTGGCATTCAGAAGCACAATTTTTGCTTCTTTTTGGTTTTATTTTGCAGTTATTCCAAACTCACTGAAGAATTGTGAAAATAAGAATGGTACATAGAACACTTATATATCTTCTTGCCAGATTCACCTGTTGTTGACATTTTGCCCCATTTCCTTTATTAGATGAGTGTGCTCACTCGCTCTCTCTCCCTCTCTCTTTGCATATGTGTATGTATGTGTGTATATATATACATATATATATATATACCATGTATATATTATGAATGTGTTTATGTATGTATGTATACATGTGCACACACATTTTTTTTCTGAACCTTTTAAAAGTTAGTTGCATGATCTTTTACTCATATACTTCAGTGTGTATTTTTTCTCAGAATAATATTGTCTTACATACAAGTAAATTTTAAATAGATACATTTTTTTCCCAATCATCCATCTGTATTCCAATTGTGTTTGTTAACCCAATGGTATCCATTGTAAGATACCCAGGTCTGGGGCTTCCCTGGTGGCGCAGTCGTTGAGAGTCCGCCTGCCAATGCAGGAGACACGGGTTCGTGACCCGGTTTGGGAAGATCCCACATGCCGCGGAGCGGCTGCGCCCGTGAGCCATGGCCGCTGAGCCTGCGCGTCCGGACCTTGTGCTCTGCAACGGGAGAGGCCACAACAGTGAGAGGCCCGCGTCCCACAAAAAAAAAAAAAAAAAGATACGCAGGTCTTACTTTTGGACTCAGATTGCACATGTTGTATGTGTTCCGTATAGTTATAGGGCTCTGGGAACCTTAGTGGCCCAGCAGTTTACTAGGGAAGTAACTTATTTAGAGGAAAAAATCCAAATATGGTCAAGAATGAAAGCAAAAAGTTTAAGCCAGAAATTCAGTTCTAAGCCTCAGAATGAGAGGTTATGCAAGGCCCAAAAAGGACAATCAGTCATGAGATGGGGAAACGTGGTACAATATGTGTTAAGCCAGGAGATTTAAAATGAGTGCCCTGAGATTGATGGAGGTCTGTCTTTATATGAAAACATCTCTACGGTAAAGAAGCAAGCTTGACAACCTAAAAGAGCCAGATTCTGCCTTGCTTGGGCTTTGCCTGATAGAAGATTGTGACTCAGTTAGTCACATGGCTTTTGTGAGATGAGATTCCCTCAGTGATCCTCTGGAGCAGAACCAAAATGGCTTCAGAGATGAAGGAGTCCAAGGCCTCCTGTACTGGTTGCCTCTGATCATGAGGGAAGGGGTAGAGCGCCATCCAAGTAAGAGTAAAAATAGTAAGAAGTAACAGGGAAAAGGAGTAAAAGGCAAGTGAGTAAATGATTTCTAATTTTCAGAGTGGACCTAGGAAACATGCTTCAGGTTTGTCCAATGGATGCAGCACAGTTCTGGAGGGAAGAAAGTCAACTAAGTTTACTGCTTGAATTGCTTCCTTTGGTGGAAAATGTGTTTTATTTGTATGTAATATTGTAAAAAAATTTTTTAGAAACACACTGTGTTATAAATTTCAAGCTTGCCTCCAAAGATACAGGAAAACAAGAAAAATGTGCATGAAGTTAAGTAAGAGTAGACCTAATTAGCGTTCTTATAGAATGAGCTGTAGATTTACTGGAGACTTACAAAAGGGAAAAATACCAGAGCACCAGACTAGCACATCAATCATTTGAAATTGTCTGACAGTCTTGAAGAGGATATCCTGGCTGCAGAAAGCACATAGCTGTCTTAAGGCTAGGGGCCCAGGTCAGAACTTAATAAGAACAAAAGATGAGCAATTTTGAGAGGAACCAGCTGGCTTAAGGTGATCCAAAGTGCACAGATGTTAAAGGCTTACTGTTCCAACAATACCATTACCTAACACAAGACTTACAGAATAACCATCAAAAAAATTACAGAACTTGATTTACCACATTGACCCTTGAGATCTAACAATATATGTGTTTCTGTTGCACCATACTAATTTTCTATTTCTACTTTCATGTTATTTTACTTTGTGTCTTCTGGTTGATGACTGTAAGAAAGGACAGAATTTCTTATAAAAGTTGAAAAATAAAAGGTAACTGATCTTTCTTAGAAATATATATAGAATCCTGTTGATGTGAGATATTTAAGTAGGTTTTTAAAATGGCTTAAGCACAATAACCAGGAATCTGTAATTTCCTCTATGCTTGCCTCAAAATTCCTCAAACTCTTAACACAGGTGGTTTTGTGGCAAGCAGAGAGATGGTAGATCTCAAATCAATTATGACCCTTCTGATGTGGTAATCGAATGTAAAAGGGAGTAATCTAAAACATAAATTCTAAGTGGTTTGAGTCATGGGAGTAGTCAGGAACTGAAAACAAAAGTGGTTTGGAAAATGTTCATTTTGCTAGTGCAGAGTATGTTTCAGTTAAAGTCATGAAAGATATTTCTACTTTCTTTAAGACTGTGGTCATTGTCTTCTATCAGTGATATTGAACACTTTGTGAGTGCAAGAAATGTTACTGATAATTACATGGAGGCATTACATACCCTAGAAAAGAGTCACTGTGTACCATTTAAAGATATTTAAAATGAATCACCCACCCTATTATAGTAGAATCAACTCTTTGACTCGGAGGTACCCAGCTTTATTTATTTAGTAAGGAGTATTAAGTACTTAAAAATAAAAAACCTTTATGCCTGTCTCTGTGGCATTACTGAGTACATTGGCTGGCCATGTGAAAATTCCTTGTCGCGTGCGCCATGCCATACAGGGAGGCTTCCCCATTTGCACTTAAATAAAGATGTGAAGACAATAATGTTAAAAGTGATCCTCTATGACTGGTTGTCTCTATTTTCAATTCTAGGACATAGTAACTGCATAAATAAGCAGGATTTCAAATTTGATTATTAAACTCTGTAAGTACATCACGTTCTTTTGTTATTTGTATTCAGAGAATGTGAGAGTGAAGCTATCTAATTTAGCTGCATCTTGCCTCCTTTTAAAAAAAAAACCCATCAAAATAGCTTCATGGATGAGCTTTGAAGAATGGCTTAAACATACTGTTTTTTTCTTTCTTTTCAGGTTAGTGTCACTTCAAAAATAAAAATAAAAATAGGCACTCTTACTGGAACTTTAGGAGTAATGCTGGGTATAAACAGGCTTAGAATATACTTAACTGTAGTAATCCTTCCCGACATACATCGAGATGAATTAATAACCAGATTTGGCATTTCAAGTATTTTTTACCCAGGGCAAGGGCTTTAAGGTGTTTTCGTGGTATTAGAGAGTTTAGAGATGAAGAAGGTGCCATTTATTATTTTCTCTTTCTGTCAGCTTAGGACTTCTCTTTGCAATCACGTTTATAATACTGGGCCTAACTGTTCTTAAATGTTTTACCTGTTGAAGAATGTTCCAGTCAATGTATAGCCAAGGTTTTGACTGAATAATAGTCCGTTAAAATCAGATAAGATAATTTATTGGAAAGGAACCTGGACTTGGAATCATAAGTGAGTTCTAGTCAGGAATCTGCAACATAACTTGTATTGATCTTGAGCAAATCACTTCCTGTCTCTCGGTTCCTTATTTTCTCATATGAAATGCAAAAGATTTTGGGTAGACTGCAAGATTCCTCTGGTGTGAAACGGATTCCATCAGTTAAGCATCAAATAAATAAGTCCTTTAATCATGTTTACCACATCAACTGATCAGTTCAGCCAAAATATTTAAACCATTTATAATAAGACTACAAACAATCAGAAAATGACATTGTTACATCTTGAGAATGTCAGGTATCTGCTTTCCTAATATTGGTACTACTTTGCCAAGTAATAGCAATTTAAAAGATCTTTCTCTCGGGCTTCCCTGGTGGCGCAGTGGTTGAGAGTCCACCTGCCGATGCAGGGGACACGGGTTCGTGCCCTGGTCCAGGAAGATCCCACATGCCACAGAGCGGCTAGGCCCATAAGCCATGGCCGCTGAGCCAGCATGTCCGGAGCCTGTGCTCCACAACGAGAGAGGCCACGACAGTGAGAGGCCCACATAACGCAAAAAAAAAAAAAAAAAAAAAAAAAAAAAAAAAAAAAAAAAAAAGATCTTTCTCTCAAATATGATAGTAGTATACCATGTTGCTGCGCTATTTTCTAAAAGAATACAACCACAGCTTACCTACTGCCAGGGTCATAGATGATCAATGAAAAAAGTGATTAACTTTCACAATCCTACTTTCTCATGGGATTCAAAGAAGAAAAGATCTGTCCTCCTTAAAAAAAAGATGGTTCCATACATTCCCATTCCTCCAAAAAGCTGAATGTCCAATGGAAAGTAAGTAGTCATGAAACCCTTTTTTTTAACTTGGTAGCTCACTGATTTGAATAATTTTCTCTTCACCAAAACTGATAGAATGTTTTACTGTATCAACAGATTATTTCTGATTGCAAAGACATAACCTCACAGTATTCTTATAGTGAAAAAAGCATAGAATTTCAAGTCAGGAGATCTAGATGCAAGAATCTGTTCTATCACCTATCATATACATATGATTAGGGTAATTCTTTTAACATCTTTGAGCCTCAGTTTCCTTATTTTTAACAAAGTGGTAGCAGGAATACTTACTTGTCTCTGGAGCTGTTGTCTGAATGCAATGAAATAATGAATGTGAATCATAAAGGCTAGTATGCATTGTTAACATTGTCTTTAAAAATATTCAAAAATAATTAATATTTCATAAATTTTTATTTCCATCTGACTACATATTATTAAAACTCAAATATTAAAGGGGAAGAAAGGAAGGGAAATGGAACCAAAGTTTCTTGAGCACCCTGCCACAATGTCAGGAAAAGCTGGACAACAGCTTTATCCCTAACTCCTACATAATGTACTTTCTAACTCCTGTGTTAGAGACAGGGCCTCACATGTTATCACCTCCATAACAGAAGGGAACTAAATACCTTTCTGGGTGCTGTAAATTGTGGAATAAAGAACAGTTGCTCGAATATGGAGAAACTCTAGGTTTTCCTCCACTACCTCACTCCTGTACCATTTTTCCAAATTTTATTTTCTTAATCTATAAACCATCCATAATCATATCACCTACAAGTCTAATGGATGTGGCTGCACACCAAGCTGTGAACTGATTTTCTTTTCGGAAGATTGCTATTTGAGTTGAAATCCAGGTGGATTTTTTAGTTGAAATGCCATGAGAAAAAAAAAATGAAAACTTTCTTCATTATGAATATGAGATAATTACTTTTCAAAAATTGCAGCCCTAATCCAAGAAGGGGCCACAAGGTTTAATTGTGGGTATGCTATTTACAGATTAATTAGGACGTTTAACTTCATTTTTTATACCACAGAATTAATGCCATAAAAATTAGTGATCTCGAAGGAGTCAGTTGTCAACTCTGACAGGATCCCTTTGCCATAATCTATTAAAATGCTGCTTTTATCTTGTCTTGCCTGTGTCATATTTTATGGATTTTTTCATAAACACTGCCTATACTTCATAAATGTCTCAATTTTCTAGTCTATTAACATTACTTCAAAAGCAATTGATAAAAGAGTAGGGCATGCATGAAATAATACACCAATAATGTGAAGTGCTGGAGGCAAGAACAGTGGGTAGGATCTGCACAGCTTGTGAGCTGAAACAATGAAAGGTTGTTTTATCTACTATGATAAAGAAACAAATGATCATTTTTGATAGTAGAAAAAAGATTGCTAGTAATTGGGCAGATGAAAAATGGGTTTCACAGAAAATACAGCATATTTTGAAAATGAAACTGAAATGAGAAAATAAACATCCCCAAGTATATGTTTACATTATGGGGAACCTTTTCCATTTGGTTACTAAAGATTTGGTATTCGGCCTGATTTAGCTTAGGCATGATAGTCTTATTCTAATTGTAAACAATATTTCTTTTGTATGCATATATTTAATAAACCTATTAATATATGTATGTTATCTATTAACTATAATAAATGTTAGAATTAGTTTTTTTAATCTTTATAATTTTATTATTTTGGTTTTTGAAATAAGTTTAGTTTTTCTTTTGAATGTATAAATGATATATCTGTAGCATCCTCTTTATTTTATTTTTCTCTTTATATTTTTAAAGTGCTAGTATCTGACCTAGGTTGATATAATGAAATGAGTACCTTATCTGGATTTGTGCCACAAATCTAAGTCACAAGTACATAATCAGACATTTCAAAACATCAGTTATTAAATCAATCAAATAAATATATTTAAATCAATCGAACAGAAGACAACGAAAAGAAGGAACATTAAGTAGATGCAGAATTCCTGATTTTCCTTTCATTTTATTCTTTATATTTTACCACCTGATTTAGCTAAATGAAACCATATGCTGTTCTGGACTTTCATTTTTAAAATATCATGCTTTATGAAATGAGTGACCATAGGTCCCAATATGCCTGGACAATCCCAGGCATATTGTTTACCTGTAATTATCAATAACTCCTTCTCTCACTTTCAAAAATGTTTTGACTTGGAAACAAGACTATTTTGTTGTTGCTCAGGTCAAGAAATAGGCTTGACTAACTCCATTGTGATCATTCAGTTCTAACACTTGGAAAGTGAATGGTTTTTCTCAAACTGAGAGATAGTGATAGAATAGGTTGTTGCATTGTACTAGTGGTACTCTATAAAGTACGCAATGTAATTGAATAGGACCCAGCATAATGATACTGTATGTTCCTGTGACCTCACAGGGGCACGGGAAATCATGATCAAGGAGATTTTGTAGTCCTCAAATGTTGCAAAGAATATTTTAGAACGCTGATCCTCAGTACTAATGTAAGGAAACAGTCACCAGAATTATGTGAGTAATATCCAGACTTACCATGTAGGGTAAAAGACAGTAAGCAACATAACAGTTTACTAACCTGACCTAATTTCCACCCATGTCCCAAACTCATTTTTTTCAATCTTCCCCATCACATCATAAATATTCACCCAGTTGTTCAAGCCAAAAACCTGGGGATTTTCCATGTCTCCTCTTTCGTCCACTGTATGCACCAACAAATTCTGCCCCTTCTACTCCTAGAACCGAGTCAGAGTCTGTTTTTCTTCCCCACCCTCACAATCGTATTCCAAGCTACCTTCATCCTTCTCCATGGTCTTACAACAGCTGTGTTATCTGATTTCCCCACTTCTCCTCTTGCCTTTTTCCCCCAAAATTCATTCTCCACATAGTACTCAAGGTGACATTTTTTCTAAGAAATTTTTGACATATTTATTTATTTATTTTAAAATTTTTATTAGAGTATAGTTGCTTTACAATGTTAAGGTGACCTTTTAAGAATATAAATCTGCGAAGATAAACAAGTGAGATTTCATCAAACTAAAAACCTACTACACAGCATAGGAAACAATCAACATAGTGAAAAGGCAAACTATGGAATAGCAGAAAATATTTGCAAACCATATATCTAATAATGGGTACATTTCCAAAATATATAAGGAATTCCTACAACCCAAAGGCAAAGAAACTAGTAACCTGAATTTAAAAGGTCTAAAGACTTAAATAGACATTTCTTCAAGGAAGATACACAAATGACCAACAGGTAATGTCACTAATCATCAAGGAAATGCAAATCAAAGTCACAGTGAGATACCACCTCATGCCTATTAAGATGGCCATTTAAAGAAAAGGACGACAAATGTTGACAAGAATGTGGAAAGGTTGGAACCCTTGTACGCTGTTAGTGGGAATGCAAAATGGTATTCATATGGAAGACATATGAAGGTTCCTCAAAAAAATAAAAGTAGAAATACCATATGGTTCAGCAATCCCACTCTGGGTATTTATCCATAAGAATGGAAATCTTGAAGAGATATTAGCACTCTCGTGTTCCACAGTAGCCAATATGTGGAATCAACCTAAATGTCCATTGATGGATGAATGGATAACAAACATGTGGTGTATACATACAATAGCATATTATTCAGCCTTTTAAAAAAAGAAAATCCTGCAATATGCAACACAATATGGATGAACCTTGAAGACATTATGCTAAGTGAAATAAGTCATTCATAGGAGGTCAAATATTGCGTGATTGCAGTTATATGAAGTATCTAAAATAGTCAAACTCATAGAAGCAGAAAGGAGAATGTTGGTTGCCAGAGGCTGGTGGGAAGGAGAAATGAGGTGTTGCTGATCAACAGATAAAAAGTTCCAGTTATACAAGATAAATAACGTCTATAGATCTGCTGTACAACATTGTGCCTATAGATAACGATGCTATATTGTACACTTAAAAATTGTACACTTAACAGTACTGTTAAGAAGATAGATCTCATGCTACATGTCTTACCACAATACTATAAAAAATTTTAATGTAAATCTGAGTACATAATTCAGTACTTTAAGTTGAGGATAAAATCCAAGCTCTTCACTGTGGTCTATGAGCACTATATGATAGAATCCATCTCCCTCATCTCCTGTCATTCTCTCCCTTTTCCCCATTCTCCAGTCATACTATCTTTTACTTATGTCCATCCAGCATACCAAGCTTATTCTTGTTTGATGTTGCCTCTGAATGTCTGGCTCCTTTTTCATCAGATTATCTTTTATGAGGCCATCCCTGACTATCTTATTGAGTACTATTTCAACTCACCCCTCACTCCAGTTCCTTTCTTACCCACCCTGGTTCTAGACCAGTGATGATGACTTGAAGCTAGCTTTGTCAGTTACCTTGGCAAATATCAGCATAGTAGCTAACATTTATTGAGCTCTTACGAGGTAGGTGCCAAAACTGTTCTTAAGGTTTCACATGAATTCTACTTCCCACAATAATCCTATGAGATAGATGCTATTATTATTCTCTCTTTATAGATGAGAAAACCAAAGCACAGAAAGGACAAATAACTAACTAGGATCTGGCAAAACCAAATTTTGAACACAGATTTTCTGGCTCTTTACCACTACCCTGTGCTGCTTTCTGTGTAGTAGCGTGAACGAAGCCATGTAGTCAGGAGAGTCTTTGGGGGGTTTGAAGACTAACGTGATTGCAGAAAAGATAAAACCACTTGAGGACAAAGGCCAGAAACAGCATAGATGAATCACCACTACTGATTATGGACAGAAAAAAGCAGAGCCTGGCACCAGCCAAGATGAAAATGTAGGTCAACTGGTGATAAGTCAAATGCAGATAGAAGGATGAAAGCAGAGGCAGGCATGAAGGCTGCCGGGCATGCTGAGCTCTTGTGTGTGAGTTCAGCTCTAGGCTCTCTTTTCATGCTGTACTTCCTTTCTAGGTAATCTCATCCATACATATGACTTCAGTTACCACTTATGTATATACAAATGACTCACAAATTTATCTCCTTAGTCTAGATCATTCCTTAGAGCTCCAGACTTTTTTATTGAAGTATAGTTGATTTACAACGTTGTGTTAATTTCTGTACAGCAAAGTGACTCAGTTATACATATGTATATTCTTTTTCATATTCTTTTCCATTATGATTTATCACAGGATATTAAATATAGTTCCCTGTGCTATACAGTAGGACCTTGTTATTTATCCATCCTATATATAATAGTTTGCCTCTGCTAATCCCAAAGTCCCAATCCTTCCCTTTCCTTCCCTACCCTCCCTCCCCCTTGGCAATCACAAGTCTGTTCCCTATATCTGTGAGTCTGTTTTTGTTTTGTAGATATGTTGATTTGTGTTGTATTTTAGATTCCACATGTAAGTGATATCATATGGTATTTGTCTTTCTGACTTAACTTGGCTTAATATGATAATCTCTAGAGCCATCCATGTTGCTGCAAATGGCATTATTTCATTCTTTTTAATGGCTGAGTAGTATTCCCCCACATCTTCTTTATCCATGCGTCTGTTGATGGACATTTAGGCTGTTTCCATGCCTTGGCTATTGTAAATAGTGCTGCTAAGAACATAGGGGTTCATGTATCTTTTCGATTTATAGTTTTGTCTGGGTATATGCCTAGGAGTGGGATTGCTGGATCCTATGGAGAGCTCCAGACTTTTTTGTGTGTGTGTGTGTGTGGCTGCATTGGGTCTTTGTTGCTGCACGTGGGCTTTCTCTAGTTGCAGCAAGCAGGCTTCTCATTGTGGTGGCTTCTTTTGTTGCAGAGCACAGGCTCTAGGCACACAGGCTCAGTAGTTGTGGCACTTGGGCTCAGTAGTTGTGGCTCGTGGGCTCTAGAGCACAGGCTCAGTAGTTATAATGCACGGGCTTAGTTGCTCCGCAGCATGTGGGATCTTCCCAGACCAGGGCTTGAACCCGTATCCCCTGCATTGGCAGGCAGATTCCTAACCACTGCGCCATCAGGGAAGCCCCAGACTTTTATATCTAATGCCATTTTGTCATCTCTTCCCACATGTGTCAAGAGAAATCAAACTTAGCATGCCCAAACCACAATTCATGATTTTTCCCTTAAACCTTGGCCTCTCCCAATGGCCCTAAGTCGGTGACACATAAACACAAAACCTTGGTGTCACTCTTCAAATCTCCCTTTTCCTTACTCTCATTTTTCATATCCAAATGTGATAGGATATCAAATGATCTTCTTCCTAAATATCTCTGCAATCCATTCACTTCTTGCCATTTCTCCCCAGAGTCTTAGTACAAGCTCCCATCATTACTCACCCAGATTATGCTAGCAGCTTCCTCATTGGTCGTGGTATCCCTCTGGCTCTCCAGCCAGAGTGATATTTTCTTAGAAGTGCATAATTGACAGTGTTGACCCCTTTATTCCTTCTCCATCATGGCTCTTTCCACCTCAACCACACTGTCAGCTCCCATTCATTCATTCAGCTACATTCTAGGAGCTGAATATGCAGCCCTGGTCTTATAGATTTATATTTTAGTGGAGAAGCAGACATTAAATACAGAAACAAATAGAATAATTTCCGATTCTACTAAGTACTGTGAGGAAAATAGATTAGGACACAGAGATAGATAATAATTAGGAGAGGTGTCACTTTTGGGTTAGAGAGTCGGGAGAGTCTTTTCCCCAAGGATTAGCTGTGTGAAGATCTGGAGAAAGAGGCAGGAAGGAGCTGGGGTGGGGAGAGCATAGTGAGTGAGAAAGAAAATAGTCAGAGATAAGGTTGAAGAGGTAGGAGGTGGGGATAAGGGATGAAGAAAAAGGGATGATCTGGCACATATTCTGGAGGTAGGGCTAACAGAATTTGCTAATGGTTGGTAAAAGAAAGGTAGGAATTAAGGATGATGCCTAGATATTTGGCTTGACCATCAAATGAATTGTAGTCCTATAAATTGAGATAAGGAAGAGTAGAGAAGGAGCAGGTTTGGTGGGGGTGGGGGAAAATTGAGTTTTTGTTTCTGTTTTTGTTTTTTTTTTGGCTGGGGCAGGTTAACTTTACAATATCTGGTAGACATCCAAGTGGCTGTATCAAGCAGGTAAATAATTATATGAGCCGGGACCTCAAGGGAGAGGGCAGGGCTATAGATATAAAACTGAAAGTCATAGCATTTAGATGGAGATTAAAATCTGGAAACTGAGGGATTCCCTGGTGACGCAGTGGTTGAGAGTCTGCCTGCCGATGCAGGGGTTCGTGCCTCGGTCCAGGAAGATCCCACATGTCGTGGAGCGGCTGGGCCCATGAGCCTTGGCCACTCAGCCTGCACATCCAGAGCCTGTGCTCCGCAACGGGAGAGGCCACAACAGTGAGAGGCCCACGTAACGCAAAAAAAAAAAAAAAAAAAAAAAAAAAAATCTGGAAACTGAATTAAGTTACCTACAGAGAAAAGACAGAAAAGTAAAAAGGAGAGGGATCAAATCCTGAAGCACTCTTAATAAGATCAGTTAATCTCCTTTTATGGATCTCTATCTGTTAGAGATAAAAAGAAAACCCAAGTATGGTATCTCAGAAGTGAAGGAAGTACTTAAAGAATGAGGTGGTGGGGAACAATAAAGAAGAATTAGTTAGCAGGACAGATGCTACTCTGAATAGAATAAGGTGAAGATAGGGAACTGACTTCTGGATTTGGCAAAATGGGGGTTGTTGAGAACTTAGACAAGACTGAATTCAACAGACTGGTGGAGAGAAAAGCCTGATAGCTATTGGTTAAAGTGCAAGTGGGAGAAGAGACAGTGGTTATAGACAACACTTTCAAAGATTTTTGCCATATAGAGGAACAGAAATAGGGCAGTTGCAAATTGGGGCCAAGAGATTACTGTTTTTCAGGTGGAAGTCACTGCAGCATATTTTTATGTTAATGGGTATAATCCAAATGAGAGGATAAAACTGAACACATAAGACAGATAAATGGTATTTTCAGAATCCAAGCCTTTGTGTTGGCAAGATGGATGGGAACTTTAAGTGGAGTGGTTAATCTTAAATAGAAGTAGGGATGATTCTATTGTGATCTGAGGGAAGGTGCAATATGCGGGCTCATCTGTTTGTAGATTTAGTACTGGGAAAATGAAATAAGAAGCCAGGTCATCAGCTTAGAGAAGATGAGGAATAAAATTGTTGTCAGGAGAATGGGAAAGTTAAAATACTAGGGAAATGTAGTAGGACTGGGCAACAAGAAAGGCCTGCTTGAAATCTGTGATCATAAATTTAATGTGGTACCTGCCTGCACAATCATGTGTTTTTCTCCAGCAACATTCAGCAGCTTGGATGGTGGCACAAAGCAGTTGGAGAGTTGGGTGTAGCTTTGGGGGTTTTGACAAATAAAACTGGGTAGCAAAGGGCAAAGGAGTTAAAGGTATGATGAAAGGAATAGAGCCTGGAATATGAGACAGGCAAGGAGGGATGAGAACATATGAAGGGGGAGGTAGGAGTACAGTAAAAAGTGGTAGAGTCAGTGAATTGGAAGTCTTCTAAAAAATCTAGAAGGAGGAGACTGGAACAAGTAAGCTCTAAAATTAGAAGGTGGTAGTTAGCAAATGGGATATTTAAAATCAAGATTTTGAAAGTAATTTGGTTATTGGTGATGATGAAGTTGGTCAGTGTTTTTCACACTTTTTGGACTGGACACAGTAAATAATATGATTTTCAAAACAACTTAGAATGCTCATACGTATATGACATGTAACTGAAAGAAATGTTTATGAAACAATGTTTACCTTACTTAACGTAATAAGCTAATATTTTAAAATCTAATCTATGTTATACTTAAAAGAAGAAAAACTTTATAACTCATTAAATCAAATCAAACATTATTTATTTTTATGATTACTAACGGACCAAAACTTGTAGTTTTGTAAACACATTAGAGTCTACATTGGAGTTTGTACTCTAAGGACCCCGGGAATGGGTAGTTAAGGTGGAGTGGGGACAAAGGTTGTTGGAAATGTATGATTCAGACCCCTGAGGGTCCACAGGCAGATGGATTATCTGTCTCAACATGGAAGCCACCAAGGATGACAGGAGTAATGGCACAGTGGAAGACCGTGAAAGAGATGCTCTCTTAGTCCATGAATGAGTTCGGTGATAAGGTGATAGGTGCTTGACAATATAAAGCAGGGGAAGTGGTGATACAGTCTGCTGATGGTTTGTGCTTCTAAGAGGCCATAGGTTTTAAGGAACTGGAAAGGACACACCAGCCCCAAGTCCTATAGTGTGGGGTGGGAAAGAAAAAAAGAGCTCCATTTTGAAAGCCTCAGGGGAAGATGTGGACTTGGAATATAGCCTGGTTTCACTGTGAGCAATAAGGTGAAGAGAAATTTGAGAGAAGGGATAGTGGATATGGGGAATTTTATTGCTGTGGGATGGTTTGGGCCTTCTGTAGGGCCCAGGGGAAGGCTTTGGGAGGTCAGAGATGGGTGGGAGATGGAATCAAATGAAAATGACTCGGGAGGCTTGGACTGAAATGAACATGGATCTGATTATTCTTGATGATAATGTAGGGAGAGGTGGGAGGTCAGTCTATATGACCTCCCTGACCAGACTCTTACAGCACCTTGCACCTCACCTTTAATCTATTTATCCATGTGTCACAACTGCAGTTTTACACCTATCTGTGGGATTGTTGTATCAAACTTGACTCCTTTACTAGACTAAGCTCCATGCAAAAGGGACTATACCTGCTTTTGTTCACTATTGTATCTCAAGCACAGTGTATGGCATATAGTAGGTACTCAGCAATGATAAATTGAATTAATGAAATCAGAGCTAGAAGATGTTGATGACCAAAAAAGGCGGGGGGATAGGAGTGAAGCAGTACAAAGGGAGCTAAAGAGAACCAACAGGAGATACTGTTGAATTTGCAAGGAGGACATCTTGCTGCAATCAGTGAGGCTCCTTTGGAAGATTTACAGCTCAATCCTCATGGACGTAACCTAGCCGATCTTGAAGGGACAATACTGTGAACCTAGTGTCTGAAAGCAGAGAACTATCGAAAGACTATATTAATTACCAATAAAGAAGTTGTTAGATGGAAATTTGGGGGGAAAACAAAAATCTAGAGACAACTTCAAAGATGACTCCTGTAAGAACCTAGTCCTGACTAAGGAAGTAACAACTGTTACAGTTCTGTAGGTGTCTGAGGGGACAGGGTGGACCTAGGAGAGAAGAGATGCTTTTGGCATGGGGTGGAGCGGGGTGAGAAGAATGAGAGAATAGGATAGAAAGTAGCATTGCAACATTCTGAAGCAGGGAAGCAGTGGGCCATATTTGGAATAGATTCAGGAACTGGGGCACTTTAGGGAGTGTGGCCATGCCAAAGACAGTTATTTGGGAAAGAGAGATTTGGTCAAAGTTGGAACAAATGATTTAACTACCTGGGATGTGGGGCTCTCTCCTACCTGAGTAGAACTTGGAGTCTAGAGGTTGGAATGCCAAAGGTTTGTGGGAACTGTACTCTTCCCTTATGCTACCAAGTGTCACCCAAGACAAATATCATAAGACAGTAGTACAGAGTTAGCTCATCTTTGACAAAAGTCATAACAAAGTTGAAGAATCACCTCTAGGGAAGATTTCGTTCTGTTTCCATTTTAATTTTGTACCAGTCAGGAACAGCGTTACATTCCTTTCACACCCACCCCCTCTGTGCATTCATAGTGCATACTCTTCATTTTTCTTGTTAAGACCTGCATGTGAGAAGTGATTTTTTTTCCTTACTGGATCATCATTCAATAGCAGAGTAGGACACCTCTGAGCAATCACTGAGTTTCATCTTTCTGTCACAGAGGAATTCAGTGACTCACCTTTTGCAACTGCATTAACTCCTTCAGGCCAAGAGGCCACTGGCCAGCATTTTGGAGGAAGTAATTTACTAAATGGTGCCTTTGTGGCCAGAAAGGCTTAACACACATAAAAGAGAGAAACCACAAATTCCATTTCTTCTCTTCAGAGTGTTGGAAACAATTAGGATTAATTATGTGTTTTTGTGTGGAAGAGATGATATGAATTTCAATGGCATATAGAAAAAAAAAAGATAAACCTATTTTTTAAGGGAAATAATTCCAGTTTAGGTCCATTATAGCTACACAATATCATTATGAGATATGAGAAGGAGATAACTAAATTATTCATACTATAGTTTTATTTGTATTCTATTCCTTATTTTTCCTGTAAAATGTCCCTATTAGTTATTAAAACTAGCATGTTTTATAAAGAGATTTATGTTAATTACAAAGAAAGATTCCTTGCTTAACAGCAAATTCTATAGTGAATTTCAGGGTTTTTTAATGTGTGATTTCTATGGTGTAGAATATTTCTTGCTAATGGTTCGTGCCATCTATATATTTAGTGATCTTTGAACCCCATGTTCATTATTATGGTTATACCTGTACCGAAATGGCAACATATTATTAAAATACGAAGCACTGATTGGAGAAACTAGATATAATTATGCTTGTAAGGAAAACAAATCTTCTAGGAGATTTTAGAAAACAAAATAATACCTTTAAAATGTTGTACTCAAAGTAAACACATTATGGCAGATGACAAATACCAGGTTTTCAAAAAAGAAGGAGAGAGACTGAACACAGTATCAAAGGCATCTCAAAAAATTTGCTCACTTCAAAAAACTGTACTTTTTTAATAGGAGGTTTTCCAGAATTTTCTTTTGATAGATTTGAAATGTTTTATTATACAAATGAGTAAATATAGCCATTGTTATTTCAGCAAAATCTGAAGTCCTACCACTGGGGAGTGTCATTCCTAGCTTTGTGCTATTAACTTTTAGCCCAGTAGGTCTATTTCTGTGTCATGAAGGCTAGGAGCCTGAAAAAATAATGAAAACTCGTTCCTGTCACCAGCTGAATCAGTTCCATTATCATAATAGTGCTAACAGTTCAGGGAGAAAAACAGGTATCAAATACTCTCATATCAGGCTGCAGAAAGATCTTGTCTCACAAAAGAGACCCAGACATGGAAGGCTGAGCTTAAGCTAAATGTCCCGTAGACTGACCAAGAGTTGATCATTCATCTACTGAATTTCTCTAGAAGGGGATATATTCATTATTGTTTAGGACCAGGTAGACAATTTACATTCGCAGTATATTTTTAATGTAATAATGGCTTAATAACACTGCCAGATGTTTGCAAAGTGTGTTTACTTTGGATACAACTAAAAGGAAATATATTTTTAGCACAGTAACCTTTTTGCCTAAGTATATTTTTATTAAAGTAATTATTTATTTATACAAATGTGTTTTGGAATTGCATGAACATTTGAACTTTTAACACTAGTACTCCTTTTTTTTTTTTTTTTTTGGCTGCATTGGGTCTTCGTTGCTACGCGTGGGCTTTCTCTAGTTCTGGGTGCGGGGGCCACTCTTTGTTGTGGTGTGCGAGCTTCTCATTGCGGTGACTTCTCTTGTTGCAGAGCATAGGCTCTAGGCGCGCAGGCTCAGTAGTCGTGGCTCGCGGGCTGTACAGCGCAGGCTCAGTAATTGTGGCGCACGGGCTTAGTTGCTCTGCGGCAGTGGGATCTTCCCAGACCAGGGCTTGAACGCATGTCCCCTGCATTGGCAAGCGGATTCTTAACCACTGCACCACCAGGAAAGCCCAGTACTCCTTTGAAGGCTTAGTTCTGAAAGCTTTCTGAGAAAGGGAAAAAGTGCTTATATGAGGAAGCACG
Source organism: Grampus griseus (assembly GCF_964374135.1). Lineage (NCBI taxonomy): Eukaryota > Metazoa > Chordata > Mammalia > Artiodactyla > Delphinidae > Grampus > Grampus griseus. Next base: position 79,074,246 of record NC_139018.1, on the reverse strand, counting down.
TAAGCTGGTAATGAATCAAGTAGTAGGGGAAAGAGGTGGCAATTGCTGAGGTCAGAAAAAAAGAGTGAGCAAAGAGAATTGAACAAAATCACAAGAAAGACAACAGTGGTATATGAGATCAGAAATAAAGCAGTGAAAACTATCTCAGAAGAAAAGAAAAAATAAGACCCAGAAAAAAAAAAAATGTACGTATCACAAAAAGTTACCACCCTGACAGCATGATTCCCATTAATCTCTACCTAAACACCTTTCTTCGTATCTGTCTGGTCATTCGTAAACAGACAAGGCTGAGCTATCTGCCTTAAGCCCTAAGGTATTACAACATCATCTTTTGTAGCTGGGACTCTGGAAGTAAATCCTGGAAAATTGGGAGGGACTGCGAACATTACGAGTTTATAAGAAAACTTCTGCCACTTACCCTCCATTAAGTCATAAGAATATCTTATCCAAATAAGCAGAAAATATGAAAGAAGAGCCAAAAATTTTAAAATTACAGGATTTATACATAAAAGTAATTTAAGAGTGTGATATTGTGGAGTTTTATCATAACATAAAAATCTATAGGCTGAACTGTGTTGGAATATTGTGCTTCCCTTGTTATTGTTTACCTAACCAGTGTTTAACATTTTTCCTACTCATTGTTGATTGTCAGGTCATAGGCATGTAGGTTTTTATTTTAAATTACTATCAAATTGTAAAGACAAAAAAGACAAAATGTCAGCGAGGTGATTTTCTGTAACGCTCCTGGTTTCACTTCTTTGAGGAATAAGTTAATTTTCTGCTAATGGTTTTGGAGCCTAGGTAAGCAACTTCCCCTATTGCCTGTAAGTAACTTACATAATGGACATTGTTTCTTTTGGACACATTTGACTTGTGTTGGGAACTTTTAATGAAAACTACTTGAGAATGGGATGAGTTTAATTATTTCTTTTGCCTTCTGAAATCCATTGTAATTGATTAGTCGGGATTATACTGCTACCAAAGAAACAAAAAATACCATGTATCATATAAACCAGAAGTGAAAAACACCCCAACCTTCTAGTGACCAACACTATGGCATGCACAAAGGGTGATGCATTAGGTGGTGGAGGGAGGGACGGAAGTGGATAATTATTTGTAGCAATGCTTTTACTGTTGTTGGAATGAGACAGACTAACAGTGGCAGCAGTCATTTTGCTGAATCAAAGTCCATGTTAGTCGCATTATACACTGCCACAAAAGGTTGTTAAGGCTGGTATTAGCATGTACCACTGAGGACATTGGAAGGACTCGATCTGTCACACTAAATCGCCTTCTTGCCCTCAACCATTGAAGTCTCCAGCTCCTCTGACATGTTCTTTCATTAATGGCCTGGCCTTGACAACTGATCCTAATTGCCTCTGAACCGCACTTCATGTATTATTGGTGTCTGCCTGCCCTAGTTCATGTCAACAAGCCACAGCATGCACGGGGTGTGCCCAGTGCCTTTGCTGAAGTCACGCTCACATTGTCTATTCCTCTGAGGGGTCCGGGTCTCACTGGGAGTAAAGTCGAACGCTAAAGATCCTCCTGTCTCTTCTTAGTAATACTTTCCTGTCATTTTGTGCTATAAGGACCCACTAAAACATTAAACCAATAAGGCAGCATTTTATTAAAGCAGAGATATAAATGCTGACTTAAATTTGCCCTTACTTCAGTAACTAGTAAAATGTGTGTTTATTGTAAAATCCTTTTTCTACCTTAGATAGTACAGTTTACATTCTTTTTTCCTTGATTATGCACAGCAATTTCAATTTGATACATGATAATGGCCAAAAAAGGTCTATAATATTATGTCGTTTCCAGGTGGAATTACAAATGAGACCATAATTCCCCGAAAGTAAATTATTGAAGGTTTGAATAGGATATTTTACTCCTAACACTTATCAACAGATTTGTGTTTATTGCATTTTCTAGAAATAGTTAAAATAATCAATTTTAGTGCATTACATGTATTTAGAAGTCTTTATTTTGTTCTGACATTTTCAGAAGATACTCATAAATGGCAAAACAGCTTAGATGTATTTTAATTTACTATTCTATAAGGTGAGTTATATGCAATGAAATACTTTAAAATCTGAAACATAACATTAGAAATGCTCAAGATATTTACCTTTTTTTTTTTTTTTTTTTGGCGGGGTGGGGGAAGTGTCTCTGAGATTTAAAATTTACCTCATTTCTGTGACAATTTTTTACAATCACATCTCCAAACAATAATATGAGATTCTTTCAATCTTTTCATCCTTTTTTATTTATTGAAGACAGTTTTCTGCTGAGCCTTTTAAGCATGCAAGTTCTACCCATGATCATAAAAAATAAATCATAGAAGCTCTTCCGTGCTAGGTATCATTTAGCCTAATCTAGACAGTGACATTTGGGCCACTAACAGCATAATCATGGTTATTGCTACAAATTGCTCCATGTTTGAGTTTTAATGTTATAAGTAAATTATGCCACCGGGTAAAATATATGTTTCTTTGGGAATTAAACATGTTTATTTCAGCAATGTGGCCGTAGAATATCACATAGACTTTAGACTTCTTTCATGTAGTAATACTGCCACCTTCTGAAGCACAGAGGGATTGTCCTCAAGATTAGCTGTCTGATTCTTAAGACTTCTCAGGTGGCCATTTGCAGCGACCCAGCAGCAAAAAAACTTCCAATCAAAAGCATTCCAGTCTAGAAACTGTCTGATTTTTTAAAATGATAAGGTTGACCTTAACTCTTCATTTTAAATAGCTAAAAATGAATAGCGTATCCAACAGTCAGTAAAAATGTTTTCTCTTTTCATTTTACCACCAAATGCCTTTTATTTTCTGGACTTGAGAACTACCTTGACTGGTGATTATGTATTTTTCCTGTAAGACAGCTCAGTTGATATGAAGTTAATAATTCTCATATGGAAGTTACACAGCAAGAGCAGTTGCCTGGCAGAAGTGAGGCAGTGGTGGCCACAGCTGGGGTTGTGAGAAGGGGATGGCAAATGTTGTTTTCCTATCATTCAATCAGACAGCATGCCCTTCAGCAGAACAGCAAGCCCTCCTGATTCTTTAGAATTAGTGAGATTAGCATGAAGCACGTAATGCAGGATGATGGAATTTGTCATAATTTGCATTGTCCTAGAAAAATGCGGGTTGATAGAGCGACACATCTTGGAGCATGTCATGTCCCACGGGCAGGTCACAGAGGAAGCTTGGCAGAAATAATTTTGTGATATGTGCATCAGTTGCAAATGCTTCATAAACGATTTGTCAAAATAAAATAAATAGAAAGGTAGAAAGGTAGGGTAGAAAGGTAGAGAAAGTAGGGTCATTGCGGAAGCATCTCAAAGAACTGGATATGCCGTCCTCTGGTATCGGCAGGCATTTTCAGTGAATAAATGAAAAGACACAGAATGATTGACTTCACTCTTTTTTTAGTTTGAAATTTTTAAAGCCTTACTGGTATGTCTTTCCTTTCTCCCTGGTCTAGGAGTCAGATCTTGGAAAATACCTGTGTGTTTCTGCAAAGTTTATTGATGGAAGCCCCTTACAGAAATTATCAAATACAGCCACATTAGGAAAGGTTTTCTGAGAGATTGCTTCTGACCTTGGTAATGTTCCCAAACTGCAGATAGGAAAGGATAATCGGCATGTAGTTGACAAAACGAACATGACAGTGTTACTTATCTGCAGCAGAATTTCTGTAAATGGGCATGTAGAATTCAGGCAAGGAGAGCATGCTTATTTAGCATAGCAGTGCAAGAAGGAAAAGGTCCAATGTCAGGAATTATCCATGGTTTATTTATGGAGCACCTGACAGTGATGCCACTGTCTTTGATATTTAGGAATTTCTTCTACCCAAGAACATTATAAATAGTGTTTGCAGGTTATATTGTTTATCATTTCAATATCTGCTTCTACTTCACAGAGACATTTTGCAATGTCTCCTTTATTTGTCTTTCTTTGTACATTTCAAACAAAAGATTAATGCTGGCAGTTCAGTAACACTGATCTTTTATGACAGTTGAACATTTGTGGGTTGAGGGTCTAATAAGAAAAAAAAATTTTAAGTAAGGAGTTTAAGGAAAATGAAAAAGAAATCACTTGTGAGGATCAGTCTTATAATAAAAATGTTTCTTCTTACTACAGTGTTAGATAGGAAGAATACTCATTTTCTCAGATGGTTATAATTGTGGAATTAGGTTTTACGAAAACTAAAATTACCTTAGGGCACAGCTCGACATGAATAAATCTTTCAACACCCAGTATCGGGAAACATGATACACATGAAACTAATAATGCCCTACAATTACAAGTAGATCAAGAAGAACTGTGTGAAGTTTTTAAAAAGTATTATTTATTGAGTTCTATAACATGAAAGTGACTATGAATAATTGTTAGTTCAGACCATTTTAAATCATTTGTTGTTTGTAAAATAATAGCCCTCTATATAACCTTCATATGTTTTAAAGCTTGGCCTCCTGTCTGTATTCTTCAAAACTGATTGCTTTCAAACAAACTGTTTTAATAATCAGAGATAATAACTGCTTTATGGTCCCAACTGTCCAAAGGTAGGGTTTTTTGTGAACATTTGTTTCTCTAACATATCATCTCCTGACTCATAAAAAGATTTTTTTAATGAAGCCTGTTTGCTGGGTTGTAACATTTCAGCCCAGATTTCAGCATTGTGCCCGTAAGTAGATATCCTGTACAATATTTGGTGCATTTAGAGTTGGGATTGTAGACTCCATCTTTATTGTCTATGCCACATTTTAACTACTTTTTCCATTATCTTCTTTTCGATGGAGACTACTGTGAAGAAAAAAAAAAAAACACCTGTTGCTTCTGCGAAATTTCTTTCCTTGCAGGAAATGTGCTTGCAGTGCCCAATAGTTTGCCTAGATTAGAACTTCTTCAGCGTTTTCCCCTAAATGTCAAAGCCATAGTACTCTTACATAACCTTCAGAGGAGAAACCAACAAACAAAAAAACAAAGAAATTATTAGCTTTCTTTGCAGAATATTATGACAAATGATGAAAAACTTTTTCAAATATGTATTTCACCACCCACCTCCCAAAAATTTTAATAAAATAAGAGTTTTAATTATATTTTTCATATAAAGTTTTCTAAATTGATTAACCAGCGTAATGCAATAGATAGGTCAAATTTGCAGTATTTTTAAGCTTTATTCTGTTGCTCTACCTAGTGACCACTAACCTAGCAGTGCTAGTTTAACTCTGCTGTCTTATGAACTGTTTATTCAGTCATTCGTTCACTCAGTCAGCATATTCTCCTATTTATGGTGCCTCCTCTGTGTCCTATGAAGGATACCATGCTAGAGTTTACTTCCCAGAGAAGTAGAGTGAGCAGAGAAGGCCCAATCAGTGAATTTAACCGAGAAGTATTTACTGAGCAAAGCACTGCATCCAGAGTTAATGACGTTGCCACTCTGCGAACGAGCCTCGGAAAATGAAGAGGTAGCTAAAGGAATTAGCTTATTAATGTGCCGTCATTACACCTGGACTCAATCCAGTCCTTGGTGCTTGTCTGGAAAATGCATTGTATTATCAAAGGATATGGTAATCTTCAAGTTAACAAAAGGGTATCTAGTCTATGGTTCTCTGTCCACCTAGTCTGTGATGCAACCCAAATCACTGGTTTGAGAACGAAGTGATATTTTTCCTGGTACAGTTGACTTAAGGACGATAACTACATTCATTTTCCGTTCTACTTTCATTGACCTGTCTCCTCTAATACACTTAATGCCTCAGATATTATTAATGGTGTTTGGATGCTTTTTCCATTTTGCCCTACCTTCAATAGCTGCCCCTATTAACTCAGTCATTTTAGAGTTGTTCTTTGGGATTCTCTATGGTGGGCAAGATGTCTCAAGGAAGAAAATCAAAGATAAAATGATGATTGAGTCAGCCAAGAATGTCATTGAGACTGTGCCCCTTAAAGGCCATACAGCTGCTAGGAGAGAACATCCAGAATGTAAACGAGAACAATGAGTGAAGAAGGTTGGCTCCACTGGATAGCTGGACCATTCTTAACTGCAAGGTAGTTCAGACCTAATAAAGAAACTGGTCAGGGGCCAGGGGCAAAGCCATAGAGACTCAGTATATTCTTCATGCTAAGCTAAACATTTGTCATTTAATCCTCACAGCCATTCTTTCAGATAAATGTTATTGTTCCCATTTTCAGGTATGGAAACTGAGTTTCAGAGAGGTTGTGTATTTTGTCCGGAAGCACATAGCTAGTAACTGGTGGAATAAGGGTGTGAAGCTCAATTTTAGCTGACTTCAAATCTATGTTATTATCATACATTATTTTTCAAGTTTGGGAAAGAAGGAAACCAATAAAAAAGTAAAGACTAAGCCCCTTTAAAATCTATGTGCAGAAACTGCATCATGCCTTAGGAATAACAAAAGCAAATAAAGATCTAGAATATTAGTTTTTTATGAAGAGAGAACAGAAGATTTGGGGATTGTCTTGGAGAAGCAAGGACTAGTAAGATGAATTGAATAATATTATACTCTTGAATATTCTCTAAATCCTGAAGCATTTTCAAGAAAATAATACCAAAGTTGTTCTTTTATTAATTGAAGACAATATACAAGGAAATGAATTTAAGTGAAAACAAACAATAAAAAACCAGTTTGTGGCATGTGACAGTATCTTAACCAAAGGGTATTGAAAGGCTGACATAGGCTACCCGAAATATCTACGGTATATGTCTCTACTGTGCGTTCCTCCTTAAACTGTATCGCTCTTTGAGATTCTTTGCTTAGAATCTTTGCCTGACACATACAGGCAAAGTGTTTTAGGAATGAACAGATAACTGAATGAATGAGAACTTTTCCTACCCAGCCTGGGAATTCATGAATGCCTTCCTAAAAGGGATGCTACCTGAACAGTAGGCCGATTTTTTGGAAAGAAGAATGAAAATTGAGAGGTCATGACTTTGCTAAAAGCCGTAGAAAAGAAAATGACTTCCCTGCCTGCCAGCCGCCTGCTCAGGTCAAAAGGCATGTCTCCTCTAGGACATTTTAAATGACACTAACAAATGTATTATTAGCACATGTTTTCTGAATTTAAAAAAATTATTTGGGGTTAATGCATATTTAAATGACACTATTTAAATAACAGTTTTCAGGCAGTGTCTTTCTTGGGTCTTATGAGCTATTTGGGGGAATATACCTGATAAGTTTGTTTTAGAATGGGTTGATTATCTTTAAAGTTTTAAAAGAAAGTAGTGATGAAGTTCACCCTTGAGATCTGTAAATAAGAGTGTGCTTAAGGGAACAAGACTTAGGATACCCTTTTGATATTTACAAGATAGCTCACTCAGAATTGTAAATGAAGTGGTACAGATAGGCAATTGTTTGTCTATTTTAATATTACATTTGAAGAAGCATTCATCAGTAGAAGGCATAGAATTATCTGTCCAACAAAGATTTAGAAGAGCTAACAAATTTTCTGTGGTATCTGAGAGAACTTGAACTTTTTAAAAAACTGATGCTTTGCAATGAGAATTATGAATAAAATTGAGAGAACTCATGGGATTTGCATTCTCACTGAACATAACACAAAAGAGAAAAATAATTTTTACCTTACCTATTTAACAGTGCCTTAGGTTTTATTACAGCATCTAGATATTTAAATTTGAGACGTGTGCCTTTATTTAATATGTTTAAGATACATTGGAAAATAGTTCGCTATGAAAAATATAGAACAATCCAAATTTCATATTTGGATTATTACCAATGAGCCTGACGTGTACCTGCTGTGGTGTGCACAGCGCACACAACTCTGTGCTCTGGTCTCTGTTATCAGTGCATTTTCACTCTCTCTACCTTTTAAAAGTTTAGTCATTTTTAAGTTCCAGCTTAAATTCCATCTCTTCCATGATACTTTCATCCCAGCCATGAACTACAAGTGACTTTTGTCTACCCTAACCTACAGTGTCATTTATTAGCAAGACTCTTTGGTTATCAATTACAGAAGCTTACTTAGACTATTTAAGCAAACAGTAGGAAATATACTATGATGATGCTGTACTATCTCCTAGGACCTCAAGGTAGGAATTGGCTAGCCCTCTGAAAATCACTAGGAAATAGAACTAGAACCAGGAACTGAAACCAGAAAAATAATGATAGCAAAGGTTTATGTCTTGTGTATTGGTCTGCTTAGGCTGCTAGAGTAAAATACCATAGACAGGGCAGCTTAAACAACAGAAACTTCTCACAGTTATGGAGGCTGGGAAGTCCAAGATCTTAATACCAGCCAATTTGGTTTCTGATGAAGTCTCTCTTCCTGACCAGAAGCAGCTTGCAAATAGCTGCTTTCTCTCTATGTCCTCACATGCCTTTCCACAGTGTATATACATAAAGGGAGAGAGAGAGAGAGAGAGGGAGAGAGAGAGATCTCCTTGTAAGGCCACCAGTCCTATCAGTCAAGGACTCCATCTTTATGGCCTCATTTAACCTTAATTACCTGTTAAAAGCTTTAACTCTTAGATATAGTCACATTGGGGATTAAGACTGCAACTCATGAATTTTGGGAGAACACAAGTCAGTCCATAGCATCTTACTCCCTAGGTACCAGGCCTTATTATAAGCACTTTACATATATTAGGTTATTTAATGCTCACAAGGATTCTATGAAGTAGGTACTATTATAAATAGATAAGCAGAAAAAGGTTAAGTAACTTGCCCAAGGTCACATAGTTTATAAATGATGAAGCCACATTTAAACATAGCTGTCTGGCTGTAGAGTCCATGCCCTTGAACACTGAGCTAAACTTCCCCTCTGGAAGCCAACAGGACTCCCTCTGTCATCTGTCCTTCTATCTCAGTATTTGTTCATCTTGCAACATAGCTTCCTCTGCTTCTTCAGTCCACAGAGAGGAATATAGGCAGCCCTCAGCCCCAGAGTTTCCATTATACAGTTCTTTCAGGCCCCATCCCATATGTCTGAGCAAGAGAATTCTACTACCAGTGTAGATCAGCTTTGCCCTGCATAGTACCTAACAGTATTGATTAAAGAAGTAGAAAAACAGTCACTATGTGTTGCTGTTATACTCAATATGTGTTGCACTAGTGGTTAAGATGGGTGAGTCATGCTCTGCCTGGGTTTACTCATCTTCTTTTACTGTTGTTCCCCCATGAAATGGCACCTTGATTCAGATGCTTTCCTTTGAAGTGAGTTTAATTGTTGAGGGTGTTTTTATCGGATGCTCATTTTATATTCTTGCCTAAGGAGATATTTGCAAAAGATATGTTTTCTTTCTGCTTGTCTTCAAATTGTGGAAAGCAAGGGAGCCAACTGGAAGAAGAAAAAACAGGAAGGACGGGTAATGCTTAGTTGTTTGTTTGGCTCAATTTACCTCTATTTGAATCCCTCTGCTCCTAAGGGAACTGTCTGTGGTTTGGGCAGCTTTGTGGGGATAAGGGTTAGCTCCACGATGTGAGCAAAGTTTGTCTGAACTAACCCTTTTCAGGAAGGCCTTACTTTTGGCTGATAGTGGTTGCATAGGCATGTTCATACCCTACCTCAACTTTCACTCCTTCTCTTTATCTGATCAGATAAAAACTAAAGAACAGGGATTTGTAGGTAGACAGTCTTGGCTTCAACCCCCACTTCTGCCATTTTACAGGCGACGTGATCTTTGACAAGTTACTGAACTTCTCCGAGTCTGTTTACTGAGCTGTAACATGGAAATGATGCTTATATCATAAAACTGCTATGGGAATTAAATGAAAATATATCTAAGTATTTTGTCTGTGTTAGAAGCCCAACAGTAGTGGCTTTGTTTCCCAGTTTCTTTATTAAGAAAATATGACCATAATAAAAATATGTGGTGAACTGGATCCTTCTAGCAGTTGCTGTTCCCTACATATGCAAGAGCATTTTGAAGGAATAGTTAGTACCTCAGGATATCAAAGGGTATTTGAGAAATAATTGAAACTTTTCCTCGATGGCCTTACAGAAATAAAATAGACAAAGTTTCCACTATTGTGGACCAAATGCATTGTCTAAAAACTGTATAAAAATAACTCCTGAAAAATAGGCATAACTGTACTATCAGCAAACTACTACTTGAAGTACAGTTTTTGAAGGCTGGAAAGAATTTGTAACATTCAACCTCACCTACTTCCTTTCAGGACTTGGAAACCAAAGCCCAGATGTTTCTGTTCGCCTTTGAAATTATCTTGCCTTTACCTTACTATACAAATAACAAAATAGCTAACAAGACTAGCAGGACTGGGTGCACTCTGTCCTCAATACTGTTTCTCTGAAAATGACTTTCCACTTCAACATAGCACAGACTGAAGATTATAGTGAGATTATAACAAGCTTTTATTTCCATTGTTTCTTTTTATTGCATATTTATTATTTTTCTAGTTGGTGCCAGTGAGTAGAATTCTTTTGATTGCTAACAGCTCTATGGATTATTACATCTTGTATCCCAGTTAACATTTTTAAGAATTTAACAACATACCCTTGATAATGTTAAAAAAAATACAGAAAATGAGGTCCTGAAACTCAATGACATAAGTTTATTCTTACTGACTAATAAGTCTAAACAGCTCACTGTGTTGAAAGATTTCAGGGATTGCGTAGGTTCTCCCTACTCCTATAGATTTAGGCAGACCCTATAATCAGAACAATCAATAGCTAATAAATTTGGGAGAGTTCATAGGACAGCAGTGAAGAAGAAAGGAGTATAGGTCTTAAGGAATAGAAATCGTTTAACTTAGGAATGACTTCAAGAATAATTAATAGTCTTCAAACATATGAAGGAGTTTCATTCAGGTGATCCTTACAATGTGCTCTCTACTTTCATAGGCTACAGGGAATGAGTCTGAATAGCAGCAAAGGACTTTGGGATTGATATGAGGGAGTTATTTTAAATGATACATCAATATAATCATTTGCTAAGTGATTTATATAATCAAAAAGTGGTTTTCATGTTGATAACATCCATCTTGGCATTGTTTCACATGTAACCTACTTAATATTTCTTATTTTAATTGTATATCATTCTCCTTTACCTAACTAATGGCCTTTCCTTGGGCTCCTCCTACCTTACCAGCCTGGCTTTTTCTATCTTCTCCTACTTATGTACCCGACCTGTGGTTACTCCCACAAAGTCCAGATACTGGCCCTTTGTTCCTTTTTAGACCATCTATTTATTTTTTTATACCCTCTATTAATTAGCCTATCTGTCCTTATGGTTCTGTAGCATGACTTCATGTATAACTTTGTGATTTCTAATCTTGTGTTTCAGAAAAATACGGTATTAGAAGATATCCTGTAGTCACCTCACTTTCACTAAGTTTTTTCTACATCTCCCTTTAAAAAAAAAGGAAGAAAAAAAAGAAAGAGAAAAAACTCTCCTTTTTTTTTTTTTTTTTTGCTGTACGCGGGCCTCTCACTGCTGTGGCCTCTCCCGTTGCGGAGCACAGGCTCCGGCCGCGCAGGCTCAGCGGCCATGGCTCACGGGCCCAGCCGCTCCGCGGCACGTGGGATCCTCCCAGACCGGGGCACAAACCCGCGTCCCCTGCATCGGCAGGCGGACTCTCAACCACTGCGCCACCAGGGAAGCCCAGACTCTCCTCTTTATTGTGTTCTCTTTATTTTTTTAAATCATTGTTTTATTTTATTTTTTTTTTAATATTTTTTATTTTTATTTATTTATTTATTTTGGCTGCACCGGGTCTTCGTTGCGGCATGTGGGCTCAGTTGTGGCATGCATGTGGGATCTAGTTCTCCAACCAGAGATTGAACGTGGGCCCCCTGCGTTGGGAGCACGGAGTCCTATCCACTATACCCCCAGGGAAGTCCCCCCAGTGTTCTCTTTAATGCTATAAAATCACCAGTCTGGGCTTCCCTGGTGGCGCAGTGGTTGAGAGTCCGCCTGCTGATGCAGGGGACACGGGTTCGTGCCCCAGTCCAGGAGGATCCCACATGCCATTGAGCGGCTGGGCCCGTGAGCCATGGCCGCTGAGCCTGCGCGTCCGGAGCCTGTGCTCCACAGCGGCAGAAGCCACAGCGGTGAGTGGCCCACGTACTGCAAAAAAAAAAAAAAAATCACCGGTCTTCCAGGTTTCCAAAATAGGAGCCTTCAAGTCATCTCTGCATATTTCATCATCACATCTGTATCATATTTGTCACCACGTTCTGCCATTTTTTCCTTAATCATGCCTCTCAGATCTGCATTTCATCATCCTTCCTTCCATTGCCATCCTTATTACCTTAGATCTATACTACTGCAATTGTGTTCCATCTGGTCCACCTGTCTCCATCTCCCTTCTTCCTAATTCTTCCTGAAAATATGACTACAAAACTATTATATTATTGATACTCTACTGTTCAAAATGTCTTCAGTTTCCTTTAACATACTACATCAAGTTCAAATTATTTTGCCTAGCTTCTGTTAGATTGAATTGGTAGCATTAAGATCCTGTTAGAGCATTGCCCTAAGAGACCCAGGAGTTCCCATATCCTGTCCTTCCATTCACACCTTGCCCTCGTGAGGTTCTCAAGGGAAATAAATATACAAAGAGCAATGGCAAATGAGAACATGAGTTATATGTAATACTAGCAAGGTATGCAGAACCTCTAGATTATTCTAGAAAACTGATGAGCAATTGGAGGTTTAGGCCTAAACCCAGCTTCTCCACACTGCAAAGGCCAGATATTGCCATAAACAAATCCCAGAATAAAGCCTGAGGTAATAAGAACTCCTGGGAAGCTAAGTGCTGGTAGGATTGGGGAAGACAGATAGAGACAGACAGACTGAGAGGCAGGAATAAGTACCTTTCTTGAGAAGGGCTTATCCTTCAGCTTGATGGGTGAGAAAATTAGCAGAGTGACAGAGAGAGAGTGCTAGTTGACCGAAGAGTAAGGCCTTAATTCTTTTACAGATGTAGTTTCAAGGGTAGAAGAAAAGCAGCAAAGAGCATCTGTGCCCTTGTGTGTGACTTTTGGCACACATAAGTAAAAGTGGCCCAGTCCAGGTCAGGGCATCGGACCCAATCCGATCAGCATCTCCTCCCTGCTCACTCACCACGGTTTACAAAGCTTTTTGAATCAAGCCCCTGGCAGCCTTATTTTTCATTGCTCTCTGTTTTGTTTTGTTTTCACTGCACTTTATACCATCCATGAACATTTCCACTTCCTGGATTGTTAACTTTTCATCTTTTCTTTATCCAGATCCTTACATTCTTTCAAGATCAGTTTGCGACTGGCCTCTTCATTCAGATATTCTGCTACCTCTCCCCACAGTGATTATAAATTCCTCTGAATATCTATGATTTTCATAATTATTTCTACCCAATTGAGCACTTAACTGTCCTCTAACCATTTTATATATCTTAGTAAACCCCTTGAGTGCATGAACCTGCCAGGGAGGGGGAAATTCCCCCCCTGCCTTCCTTGAGTTTTCTTGGTTGGTCAAATAAGAAATAGACACAGACAGATTCGTGGGAGGAAAAAAACAAAATTTAATTCATATGTACAGAGGTCTCATAGAAATAAGGCCTAAAGAAACGAACAAAGCAGGCAGATTTTAGACAAAGAAACAATAAATTTGTCAAGAACTTCTTTGTGAGACAAAGAAGTTTGGGTTTGGGGTAAATTAGTAAAGTAACAAGGTTTTTCTTATACAGCCTTCTCTATATAAGCAAATTATTAAGGTATATTTATATGATACTGGTAAATAAAATCATAATGAAAGTATGTAGTCCAGTCTACCTCTTTTAGGTATTTAACACCAACAGGGAATAATATTCAAAATATAGCAATCATTATTGAACAGGAACTGACTGATCAGAATGGATTTTTGACTGGTACAGTATCAAATTTATATTAATAGATTGAAAGTACAAAATCCAGATAGTTCAGAACTAAAATAAAGTTTAATTCCTGCTTTGTCACAGATTAACAATGGCTCTGTAGCCATACCTTATATATCTTAACTGATTTTTTCATTATATCTACCTGTAAACCAATGAAAGCCAATCAAGCTAATTTAACACTTAATCTGACCATGCTTTCTTTTCTCCCTCCTGCAACCATAGCTCTCCTGTGTATGTATACTATAGTATGATTGCCTGTTCCATACACTGTCTATTTCAAACTTTTGTAGACCCATAAGCATCATATTTGGGGTGTCGTGGTCCACAGTATATAATAAGCATCTCCATTGGCTACTCTCATAATAATGCATTTGGTACAATAGCAAACACCACTGAACAGCAGTCCATGCCTTTCATGATATAATGAAATGCTTTTGGATTACTTTTTATGTAGAAATTACTTTGGGCCTAGATGTTTTTATATTACACATACTTTTACAAAAATATATTCCTTACATGTGTCCTGAAGTACTTGTATTCAGAGTCAACCAGTTGAAACTATAAACATGGACTATTGAGGTAGCCATCTACACTCTTCAACATTAACAAAGCAATTTAGGTGTTCTGTTACATTGTTTCAAACTACTAATAATGCCACAACTGTCATATGACAGCAACATAAAAGAAAGACTGTGTTGGGTTTTTTTAACCTGTCAAGTGGTGAAAGTTAGTATTTGTAAACTGAACTCTAACATAGTAGTATGGGGATAAGTGTGTATGTTTTTAAAGACAACAGATTAGTCTCAATCCAAAAGTGAAAGCTATGTAATTTTTTTAAAGACAGAGAGATGTCTTTCTGGGTGCTAACACCTTCAGAAGCTATTATCACAGTGTAGCAGAGAAGGACTATCTTGCAGATGGAGAGAGTAATGTTAAGATTCCCACCAGACCTTGTCCTTCTATGCCTTTTCCCCTGTGCAAAGGAATCTGTCAGCTCTTATTCCTTTCTTTGAAGAAATGCCTAAAGAATGTCACTTCAGTCTGGCTACACTTAGGCATCATGTGGAAGATTGTGGATGCCTTCAAGAAAGAGACACATTCTGAAAAATGTAATTTAATTTAAGGATTACCAAAAGGAAGTTTTTTGGCTTTTTATGACTGGCTTGAAAGTTTACTACTTTTCCATAATAATGGCCTCTCACATTTGTATTGTGCTTTTTCCTTTTTTAAAACACTTTAGAATTAAGTATCTTATTTGATTCTCATTATATTCTACATTTAATTTAAAGTTATCATGTTTATCGTCAAAAACAGTACTGTTTTTGTATTTTGTATTTTCTGACCACTAGAGCCTGTAGCGTAGGTTTGGTCATTTTTCTAGTAACCATGATGGATTATTTTTCACTGTGTGTACTACAGACAACATGACCCAGTCTAGAAGGGCATAATTGTTTCTCTCAATAATAATTATAAACATTGACATATACTTTCAATCATTTCTGAATGTTCAGGAGGATTCTCCAAACCCTTCTTTTCATGTTATGCTCATAATCAGATGATAGAGGCCAAATATCTCATCAAGGAAGTCTTCCCTGACCCCCAACAGAGCTAGATACTCTGCCTTTCTGCTCTCAGAACCCTTTGCACACAGTATTGGCATTATATTGGGGTCCCATTACGGTCCTGACTATGTTGTATTTATCTCTGTGTTCTCAGTACCTAGCTCAGTAAATGTTCATTGAATGAATATATGCACAAACGAATATGTGTGTTGTGCTTTGTTTTGTTAAACTGATACCTTGTGTAAAGGCCACTCCACATGACTATTGCTCTGTTCCCACACACTGAGTCTGAGGGTAAGTTCAGCAACACGACTGGGAAATGCAGGAGCTACTTAAGCTACTTAATTTCTTTGTTATCCACAATTAAAGTGAAAAATAGCAAACCTTTTTATTTTTCAAACAGCACTTGTATACCTGTATTTCCTGAGAGTAAAAGAGAGTCCATTACGGTTTATGCATGGCCACAGGGTAATATAAAAAAGATATTAAAGTATTGGGTTAGGTCAGAGTGGAAACTTTAAATGCTATTTTGAGCAAAGCTTTGAAAATATTGAAAGGGAAGAGTGGCATTGCCTGTAGTAGAGAAAAGAAAAATTTAGGTGAAATAAATGTCAAATGAAATCGAATTTCTAATGAGCAGATAGTACTAAAGAAAACAAAGCTTTATTCTTTGTTTTTATAAAGCATTGGAGAAACACACTGCATAAGTTCTTGAAGTAGATTTTTTCTCCTTGCTCTAGAGGAAAAAAGAAAACTGTAAGAAATACTTACTTTAATACTTGTATCCTTCCTTTAATCCTGAATTGTAAAATGAGACTTGATCCATATGAGTGAAAAGTCAGACTGGACTAGAAAAAAGGTCATTAAAAAATTATGAACTGTTATGTTCCATTTAAAATATTTTCTTGGTATTATCCTCTTATGAATTTAGAGAAAGTATGAAACAATCTTTGTAGAGTCAATTTATACCTTTAATAGCCCCAGGTACCGTAGTCTCAGTGGGGGTTTGTGAAGAGTAATAAAATGTTTATAAGAAGTCTGAGATCGCTGGATGAAGTGTGATATATAGATAGAATATTATTAGTAGTTGGTATGATAAACTAGTGAATAAAATATTTTCCTTAGTTAACAAAAGTAATGAGTTCAAATCCATTGAGCTGTCTCTCTTCATTAAAAAGCTTTCATGTCTTTTTTCCTTATCATGTCAAATAGAGATCTTACTTTTGGCACTTAATTATCCACCCTGAGCTGAAATTCCCCAAGACTCAGATATTTTAAAGGGGTATTCCTTATTCGAGGGTAAAATTTTAATTTTCTAATTATTTGTAAGGGCAAAATTTTGCATGGTTTTCCCATTTTAGTTTTCTTCTTTAAGACATGTAGGCATGAGAGTAATCTAGTGGCAGACTCCTGGAAAGTATCTTGGTAAGGATCTCTCTAGAGGTTGGCAAGAAAACAAAGAGATATTTGTACAATTAGGAAGTAAAGAAAATTTTGCATAAATGGCTATTCATCAAGATTTCTAAAAAATCACTTAGAAAAATTTTTAAAGAATTAGGAGGGCTTCCCTGGTGGCGCAGTGGTTGAGAGTCCGCCTGCCGATGCAGGGGACACGGGTTCGTGCCCCGATCCGGGAGGATCCCACATGCTGCGGAGTGGCTGGACCCATGAGCCATGGCTGCTGAGCCTGCGCGTCCAGAACCTGTGCTCCACAACGGGAGGGGCCACAACAGTGAGAGGCCCATGTACCACAAAAAAAAAAAAAAAAAAGAATTAGGAAAAATTATGGGAATATTTTTTCTATTTTTCCAATTTTTCCAAAATTACTAGGAAAAGTTAATGTTGATTAAATGTATTCTGAGTCACTATTAGAATTAGAAATTTTTATGAAATGTGTTCATCTTATTTTTGAAGCACTTTGGAGATTACATGAAAAAATTTGGTATGACTTTTCAAATAGGAAATTTTAAGGGTGTTGACTAAAAAAAAATGCACAACCTGAGAACTGTGAGTTCAGTTTTATTTGGGGACTTATTGAGGACTGTAGCCTGGGAGACAGCCTCTCAAATAATCCCGAGGAACTGGTCCAGGGAGGTAGCGGGGAGGTCAGTGTATATATATGATTTGGCAAAGGGGGTGTGTGCAATCAAGCACACATCTCAGTAGAAAGTTGGTACTACTCACAAGGAGCAGATGTCTTCATTAATGATTTTAGTGCTTTTCTAGGTATGAGAAGATGCAAGAAGCAGGGTTCATAAAATTCCCTCCTGAAATTATCTAACTATCTGCAGGCCTGTTCTGCCAGCTTTACCCAGAGCACAGAGTGCCTCATTCCTGATCTGCATCCTGAATTCCTTTCAGGATGTGTTGGAGTCAACATCTGCAGTGGCTAGTGACCTAATTCTTGTAGAGCCAGATGGCAAGTGAGTGACATTCTTTAGTTGGCAAGGGGCTCTAGTGATAAATCTAATTTAAGTATCTAATGAAATGAAAAACTAGTACAAATGTATATAAACTTATTGACTGTTGTAGAATCTTGAGTTATAAGCAGTCTTTCTAACATATTTATAAGTCGTTTTACATAAAAGTCCCAGGATAGTGAACACAGATAAGTGCAAGGGCCATACACAGTAGTTCTCAAGAGGACCCTTTATTATATGACTCCACCCTATATCACCTTTTATATATACATGGTATTCACTTCTCTTTCACTACAGTAAGTTCAATGAACTTTTTTAATCCATGTTTTGGGTCACTCTAACTTAAAATTTTCATTCTTTTCTGTAATGCAAAGGAGTTTTCTTTTTCCCTAACTTTCTAGATTTACTTTTCTACTTCATCCTGAGATATCGGTTTACTTGAGCCTTCCATTATATATGTAAAGTTTATGCCTAATAATTTGGAGTAATTAAATCTATATCCGTGACTATCAAGGTGGAACTACAGAATACTGAGAAATTATGGAGTGGCCTCTGCAAAAGGTAGTCAACATGAAAAACAGTCATCATGAATACAGGGCAAAACAAGATTTGAGAGAAGGGAAAAAATGCCTAAAGCCAACAAAGACTTCGTGGTAATACCGGATTTCAGATTAGCTGAATGTTTCTAGTTCTGCATGACAGCAAAGACAGGGGTGTGGTTATGGGCACCGTGCTCGGAGGCACACTTTATCGCTGAGCTGCATCAGGAAGAATAAAATTTCTCTATAAAAGCCTAGTTAAACTGCATAAGGAATGTATTTTGGGCATCCCATTCTAGAAAAAAAATAAGTCATCTGGGTAGGAGATGGGGCAAGAAGGTATGCAGAAGTGACTTCCAAGAGGAAATGATTTAATAGAATGTGGGCTTTGGTTTCTGGATTTCTTTTCATAAATCAGTAGTTAACCTGTGAATAGCTATAAGGGTGGGTAGGTGTTAAAATATTATATAGAGAGAAAATATATAAAGTGAAAAGAATGACTTAGAGTTCTTCCAGAAAAAATATGAATATCGCTAAGTAACAGTTTTGCTGGAGTCCTCTACAGATCATATTGAGGTCCTTAGGCCCAGTGCATCCAGAAACAAAAACAAACAAACAAAAAAGCCTACTCTGAAGGAATTGAGAGCTTTCTCAAATGAGTTGCCTAAGTCAGAGGCCAAACAATAAGAACTAGAAGATAATACAGTTGTTGTAAGGAAGTCTCCTCTTGAGATAGGGAAGGAAAAAAAAGGAACTAGGTAAAATAAATGAAAATTTGTATCATCAAAGCAAAAGTGAGTTGAGGAACCACTGTACAAAGCTACTTCATTTATCCTAAATTCAGAGGAAAAAATATTCCATGTAGGGCTTCCCTGGTGGCACAGTTGTTGAGGGTCCACCTGCCGATGCAGGGGACACGGGTTTGTGCCCCGATCCGGGAAGATCCCACATGCTGCAGGGCGGCTGGGCCCGTGAGCCATGGCTGCTGAGCCTGCGCGTCCGGAGCCTGTGCTCCTCAATGGGAGAGGCCACAACAGTGAGAGGCCCGCGTACCGCAAAAAAAAAAAAATTCCATGTAAGTGAAGTATTTTGATTACTTATGTTATTTAAATATTTTAAATACAAAATCTTTCAAAAATACATTTCACTTTACCCTGCATGATAAAAAGAATGTCCTAAAGATTTTATTTGTTCTTAAAGATTTGTGGTCACATGAAGAATATTAATTATTTTATTCTAAAGCAGTTCTTCCAAAAGCGGTTGAGGTTAATAGGACTATTTATCCCTGCTTGGATTTCTGAGTATTTGTACTTGCTTTATGTAGCCCTTATATCCCCTCCCTGGCTACTAGTTTACCTGCTGTCGTTTTTTGTTATCATCCATGAGCCTGAGTCTAGTGACTTCCTCCCTGCTTCTTTCCAATTTGTTGCATCTAACTTGTTGTGGGCAGAAAAAACAGACAAGAAGCTTGGTGTAACCATAACTAAAGTAGGGTGAGTTTTGAGGAAACATCTGAGAAACTATACTAAGATTGTGTAACTTAAGTATGTGGCTCTTTTAGGACTGAGATTGGCTGCTTATTGCCTTTTTTTTTGCAGGGGGTGGGGGAGGAAGGAGGGAAGGACCTTGCTTCAAGGCTCTTGGCTGCATTCTGCATAATAAACATCGTGGCATTACTTATTTCTGTATATCAGCTAACTTGTTCGAAATTGTCAGTGTATTCACTATTGCAAATTTAAAAGGGAGCTGTGGAGCATATTCTAGAAGAGATCCTGTGAAGCAGTGCTTCGTAACTGAAATCTTATTATCTATGTTATATTACTTGTGAATAAATACTATCATTAATTACAGGAACTTATCCTTTCTTTATATGATAGGTTATGTGTCAAAGACAGCACCTCCTCATGGGAAGTGCAGTATACATGCATAGTCATAGTTATATTTGTAGCAAAATCTCCACTTTGAATAATTCACACTTAAGCCAATAATTCTCTTCTGTCAGTTGCCCCATAGATTTTGAGAGAAGTGGGACAAAAAGTACTGGCTTAAGCTTGCCTCTACAAAAATATGATAGAAATTAGAACACAGCCTAATAGATTTCAAGCAGGGAAAGGGGCAGAAGGACAACCACATAGGAGGAATCTTAAGGAAAAGAAGACTATGGAGTACTAGGGGCAGTAAATATATAAGGGAAGGTGAAAGGATTTGGGAGGTAAATAAAGGGTAGGTATGTATATCATCAACTAGTGAAAACAAGGTCTTTATGAAACCCTGAGAAAGATAAATGTCCAAGTATCAGAACAAGAAAAGAGTGAGAATGGTTCATAGAAAACTGAATTTCTATCTTGATAAGGGTTTATTGCTACATTAGCATATCTCTAAGCTTCCTGAGACAGCTTGGGATAGAAGAGGGACATTAAGCTCTAAGCCTAGCTCTGTTCTAAAGAACCTTCTGGCCTTTAACAGACACTTAGCAGACAGTTAACCCAGACTTCTGTTTTCTCACTAAAAAATGAAATGAAAAGTTTATATAGTGAAAATTTACATATTATATAACTAAATATTTCATTATACATTTACATAATGAAAAATTATGAAATGAAAAGATTAGACCAGATGATTTCTAATATCCTTTCCAACTCTAAAATTCTGTGATTTTCTGAGGAGCAGATTTTAGAGTATTGGCTTAGAATTTGTATAGCCAACTGATATCACTATCACAGTGTCTTTTTTCATGTCTTACACTAGTTTTTACTCTTCTGGAAGCTGCCTTGTCCATGGTTCCCTTCGAAGAGACACTGTCCTGTCCATCTCTTTTATAGAGAAAGTTCTAACCTGCTCTTTGTGCAGAGTATGAGCCCCACCCCTATCTCTCACACTATCAGTGACTTTTTGTCCAAGGCTCAAGGTCAGTTATTCCATCCGTCATCCAGTGACCTTATCAAATGGTTTGGCACAAACTAAAAGGCGACAAGAATGATCTCCTGCCCCAAAAGATATGGGTTGGGCTAGTATCAGACTGCTAAGGTAGAATGCATAAAAAGATGTCATAAAATAGGGGGAAGCGTAATGTTGCATAGGAGAGCTAAAGTTGTAGTCCATGAGAAACCAGAACCTAACAGGAAGAGAAGCTCTATGGAATGGTGAGTTACATGGCTGTTTGGAGAAGTTCCCTTTATTGCTTGCATTTATGTTCTAAGGATAACACATTTAAATTGTTTAGGAGTACCACCAGTCAATCCATAGAAGTATTGTAATTATAGAAGAAGTGAGAAAATACACACTCAAAAAAACTGAGACCAAGAAAATAACTGTATATTTGTTCGAATGAATAGAAAATTCCTGAACAGCTGCTATAGAGGTTCTTAAAACCGCCTTTAATCCAAAACAAGACTTTAGTTCCTGTACTCATGAGGCATTTTTCTGTAGTTCTTTTCCTATAATGCCCCTTGTATCCCTATATAAATCCCTATTTCTTAAACCTGAGTTGAATATAACCCAAAGAACCTACTTAAGAAGTCGTTATACTTTCCAAATCATTCCCACATCTACACAGTCTCACAAGAACCTCTTGAGGTATGTTGGATCCTACTTCATGGTTATGGAAACTCAGAGAATGTAAATGATCTTTCAGGGCCTTTTGGCTCTAGCCTATATTTTTCAGGCCTAAAGATAAGCAGTTGTCTAATCTGGTATATCTCTGACTAGATCCTTGACCCTCTCTGAGACAAATCCCACCCTATAATTTTTTTTCCCAAAGATGTTACATGTTCCTAAGAAATAGCTTACATAAACATGAAAAACTAATACCCTTGGCTATTGATGGAGCTTCTACCATTTTTTCTCCTCCTTTCCTGGTTTGCAATACAGATGTTGTCTCTAGGGGGTGATACCTGCTCGTGTCATTACTGACACTAAATGAGGGCACAGAATTTTATGCTAATGGTACCCATTCTTTTCCCAAGTCACCAACACTCTCCCGAATCACTACCAGACTACTAGCATTCTATCAGTGGTGAAGTAGCAGGCCCACTGCCTCTAATGTCTATCAACAGACTCTTTTAAATTTTTCTTTATGTTCTTTTTGCATATTTCTTGCCATAAAATTTAGAAATGATATGGTTGAAATCACCACTACCCCTATTCTCCCCCTACCACACAAACACGTGCATGCACGCACACACACGCACACACACACACATATACACATACACACAAGCTTGCCAAGGGTCAGTGGGCAAGCTTGTCTCTGTGTGTGTGTGTGCGCGTGCACGCACGCATGCACACATGTTTGTAAACTTCTCTGTTTTCCCTTAGGTCAGAGGTATGTTCTTCCACTCCCATCTGTAGCCTCCTGACTCCCACTTTTGCAAATGGATCCCTAGTGGACCCAAACTACCAGTCCTGTAGACATGCCCAGACATAGCTAAATCCTACAGTGAATACAGATCTTGACATCTACTCCACGACTAATTAGTAATGGGGGCCTTTCTGTTACATACACACAGCCTCTTTTGTACATTATTACTGATGATGTAAATAACTTGCCTTTTATTTCTAAATATTGTATTTTAAATACATTGAATATCCTGAGAACTTTCAAAGATAAACATATATTACTTATGAGAATGGCAGTTTACTTCTGTGGTCTTCCTTGCAAAATTCCATAATCGCGGTCTAACCATGAGAAAAACATCAGGCAAACCCAAATCGAAGAACAATTTATAAAGTACCTGACGAGTACTACTCGAAACTGTCAAGGTCATCAAAAACAAGGAGAGACTGAGGAACTGTCACAGTCAAAGGAGCCTAAGAAGGTATTATGACTAAAAGTGGTATCCTGGATGGGATCTTGCAGCATAAAAAGAAAAAAGAACATTAGGTGAAAGCTAAAGAACTCCCCAAAAATATGAACTTTACTTAATAATAATGTATCAATAATAATGTATCAATATTGGTCCACTCATTGTGACAAATGTATCATGATAATGTAAGATGTTAACAATGAGGGGAACTGGATGTGGGTTATTCAAGAACTCTCTGTACTAACTTTGCAACTTTTCTGGAAATCTAAAATTATTCTAAAATTAAAATTTTATTATATATACACACAGATATATAATGTGTGTATATATACACATACATATATATTTATTTACATTTATTCATTTATATGTAAATATATATCATTATATCATTTACTTTTTATATCATAAATATCAAATATAAATAATATAAATATGATATAATGTAATATAAATATTATATAAATATATAAATAAAATATTAAAAATATTTACTTTTTATATCGTTGGACAAAATTCATTCTAGTTGATAGGATGAATAATAATCTAAGAATAACATTCAAATTATTTAGCAGTACCCTCCCTTAACTAATAAACTCATTTGGTTAACTATTTAGCAACAGGCAATGATTTGAAAAATCAAAAAGAATTTTAGTGCAGGTTTTACCGAAGCCAGTGGGAGTAAACTGGTGCATCCAAAATCGTGAGGAGACATTCAAATTCTCCAGGATTACTCAACAAAGTTTGAGCGACTTCTAGTGGGTGGAGAAGTGATGCCTAGATAATGATTAGAGAAAAATATCTGAGACAAGAGTAACAGTTACCTCTTGGGGAAACAGCTTTTTTAAAAAAAATCAGTGTTAATTTTTGGAGAGGTCATAAAAGCATTTGAAAGGAATATTTCCATGCTGATAGCTATTGAATTTCAGATCATTTCTCATGAAGCCTAATGTTAGGCATAATCTTTAGCCCTCATTTATCTTCACTTATACTCTATTGATTCTCAAACTGATGGATGATTGAAGGTTTTGAAGTATGATTTCAGAGCAGCAGGTCTATTTAAGTAGATTTGAGGAAGCCCCAGTGCAGGACTAACATGCAACCTCCTTTTCATTATGTTAATGTTTATTTGCTAGATATCTTGTCATAATGGATCATCTGACTGTCACCTAAGGAAGTATGATACCGTCTTGTTTCATGTTTCTGTTTTCAAAAACCCCAAGTAAGGCAGGAACACTTTTGCATCACCTTTTATACCTCCTATTTTCTAGACCATTGGTGCTTCTAGACTGCAACTGTAAACCATAGTTGCAAATTGGGTTGCAAACAAATTTTACTTGAGGCACAAACCATAAATTAAAGTAATGATCACTTCAAGATGAAACTTTTTTCTGTCTTTTGAAGTTGGGATGAAAGTAGGTCAATGAAATTTAGGATATTTTAGAATATGTACAGTATTGTATTGTTTGCCAGTACCTAATTTACAATTACAGAGCTCCATGAATATTGAAATGATTCAGCTTCCCATTATAAATGTATGTGGCAGTTTGGTTGTTGATCAGTTTATGAAGTTAATGCAAATGGAACTGTCTTCCTGTCAGCATTTGAAATCTATAATGCAGTCATGTTGTATATTCAGGGACAGGCCATTGACAGTCAATTAACAAGTTTGATTGGTATGTCAACTCATTCTTTTGAATTGTTAATAGTATGTTAATAGCGTTCATTTCTTTGTGCAGTCCCATTTGCAGCTTCATAGTTACAGCTATTTTTTGTAATTCTGAGTAACCTGAAATAGTGCCTTAATAATAGATTATTAAACACCTGTCTAGTGTAGCTTAGGGAGGTTTTTCTAGACTGGGAGTTTGCAGTGGATCCCTTTGATATTCAAATCAACAAATGATAGCCTTTTTATTCAAAACGTAAATTCTTTTGATGGTTAGCTTGTTAAGAAATATTCAGCTCTAGTCTGACCTGATCTGGTTTCCCATGGAAAAGATCTGATGCCGTTTGAAGGTTCATAAATGGAATGCCAATGACAATTTGTTGTTGACGTTCTGCCGCCTCAGCCCTCAGATGCTGCTGGTTGATGTGCCGCTTTACCTTCACCAAATAATCCTTGCAGGTAAATGATCTATGAATTGATCAGATAGTTTCAAAGCAAAGAGGGCCCTTCTGTGGTCTGGATTTTTAGGCTTGGAGGGATACTTAAAACGATGCATCAAAGTTGACAGATGAATCTTAAGGCATAGACTGATGGGAGAAAGCAGAAATGTGGGAATATTTTTAAGTGACTAGCATATTACTTAGAGTTTTGAAAACCTTCAAATGTCGATCAAATCTGTTCCCCATAGCAGATTTATTTCTACCTTGGTTTTTGTTATGGTTGTTTTGTCTATGTGCACAGGTTTACTCTCACTTTTCTGGGGAAGTTGATGAGACATTAAACGTATTATTCCCGAATGGTGCTTTGGAATAAGGTTGCGAGTTCATTTGCACAGCCATGTTTTATTCATATAGTTCCTGTACACCAGAATATAAGAATCTGCCATTTCCCTAGCCTAAAAAAAATTGTCTTTACCAAGGAAGCAGTACAAATTTTACTTTATTTTTCCTCCTATTCTTCACTTCTCTTGATGATGCTCTCCATGACCTACTATTTATATTTAATTTCTTCGGTAGAAGTTTCTTTATAATATGGAGAAAGAACTCCCACCAATGTAGTTTAGATATTTAGTTAATATTTTTCTATTCTATGCTTCAGTGAATTTGGAGGAGCAATTTGCATGTATTTGAATTTTAGAATTAGATTAGATTGAGAGATTGCTACTCAAAAATTCTTAGCATATAGGTAAAGAAACTGAGGCATATAGTAAGACCTCGCAGCTAGTTGGTGCATACCCAAGTCTCTTTATTCCTAACCCTGTGCACATCCCGCTTGCTGCCTTTAGAAACACATAGAAGTTCAATTGAAGATTGATACAATTCTAATGTACATTTCTCAACTGGACGTAGGAAGTTGCTGAAGTTTTCTAGCTATAACATAAAAACCTTTATACTATAATTTAAGATTAAGAACTATACTTGACATCAGTAAAAAAAATTACAAAGAGTATGTATTTCTTAACATGTAATTAAAGTTTCTGTAAATCTGAAGGAAGACAGGAAACTAACTACTGTCTTTGACAGTTTGTTTACCTCTGCCCTTAGGCAGAACCACAGAACTTGTGACCTAGCTCAGGACTGGGGGAGGAGAGGAAGAGAAAGAGGCATGCAAGTATTAATTGATAACAGATTTTATTATGTCAACTTAACTAACCCTCCAGCAGTGTTTTTCAAAGTGTGTTTCACGGATCTCTAGGTCCACAAGATGCTTGGCCACCAAAATGTTCTGTGTCTAAAGAATCTGGGCGCATATATATATATATATATATATATATATATATATATATATATATACCCTTAATGGAGTTTTACATTATCACAATGCTTTTTGGCAGAATAAAGACTGTAAGTCTGCAAGAAAGAAACTTGTTTATTTAACCCCGGATTTACAAAAAAAATTTGAACACAAAATCTTCATTTGTTTGTTTATATGTTTATTTCTTTTAAAACCAGTGAACATTATTCATGGAAATTTTGGGGTACTTGAATGTCCCTGGGCAAATAATTTCCCTCTGGTTCAATTTCCTCTTTCTATAAATGGAGGTAATAATAGCATCTATTGGCATGAGGATTAAATGAGCTAATATATGTAGAGCAGTTAGAACAGTGTCTGTCACATTGTGTTATATAAGTATTTGCTATTGGTATTATTAACAGTAATATTGTTAGTGTTACCATTGAGACCAATGCCATAGTTTCATTTGGTTTAATGGATGTATATATGTATAAAACTGTGCACAAGGCATTGGGTTGGAGCTAGAGATTTTGAGTAAGATAAGGCAGAAATAAAGGGAAGCAGACAAGTAAGCTGATAAATTACTGAGCAAAATGGTACAGGCAGCTACAAAGATAAGCTCCAAAGCACTATGGGAATGCTGTCAACAAGAGTCTATTGACAGCTCAAAGAGACACCAAAGATTATACCTATTAGCTGACAAGCTACTGGATGTCTCAGAAACTTCCAGAGGAAGAAATAGGGAAATTCCAAAGAGAGAGAACAATTTTGCTTTCTGTGAAAGAGACTAGTGTATCTGGGGGATGAGGATAATAAGTACAGGGTCTTAGGTGTGGCAAGAGCACATAGTGTACTGGCAGGGTAGATTGGAGCCCAAGTACGAAGGCCTTTGTATCCAAGCTCAGAAGTTTGAGTTTTATCCTCCAGACAACAAAGCGAGTAGAGAATTCTTACGTATGAACCTGACACGATCGGCCTTGTTTTTTGGAAAGAAAACTTGACAGCTGGGTTTGGGAGGACATGAGAGAAGAGAGGCAGGGAAACATGGTGGGAGTCTGGACTGAGGCAGTGGCAGTGGGAACTGAGAGGACATTGACAGATTAAAGAGACATGTCTGAGGGAGAATTGACAAGAACCCATGACCAATTATTGGGGGAAGAGGAATAAAAAAACAGAGAAACCAAGGATAGGGCTGGTATGTCTAGTATGGGAGGTTGTGTAAATGGTGATTCAATTTAGTTTTATAAATAGAGACACTGTTTTTCAAAATCGTTGCTCAAAAAGAAACCTCCAGGTGTCCACAGCCTGCCATCAGTTTTATAACAATGACCTTCTTCTGAAGAGGGATTAATGGAATATATGTGTGGATTGCTTGATACTACTCATGAAAACTACTGGTAATACAAATCAAAAGTGACTAACTTACCTCACTGAGTGACTTACTGGAAATACATGGGAACACACATTTAAAAATTAAGTGTAAAATGCCATATGCAAAATTAAAAATCATAGTGAAAAATTTCTTCCTTATCTGCATGATTACAAAGTTTTACAAATGGCTCAGCTAAAGCCCTTCTAATATATTTATTTATTATTTCAATGCTCTCCTCCACTCTTCTCTTCTCCTTTCTTATTCTGAGCTTCTTGGATCCTGGGTCTTGCTTGTCTTTATATTTACAGATTCATCCACAAATGATACATAGTAAGTGCTTAATGAAAGGTTTAAATACATAATACTTGAAACACCATTACTCTAATTTCATTCTAAAAAGAGAAATGTAAAAAATATTCAGCAATATTAGTTATAAAATATCATATAGGAACTTTTGCATAATGTGTTTCTTGTACCTTCAAAACCTTGGGACTATATTGGCATGTAGCATAAATTTGGGCCACCATGTTACATGAACATTAGTGGAAAAATAAACCCAAACCCATAGTTCGATGTTTGTTGAATATCAAAGAAACTGACATTTTGAGTCATCTATTTTAACAATAAGCCTCTCTTCCCTGTTGTGGGGCTCCTTGTTGGCATGGCCTTCTGTTTGAAGACACAGGAAGCTCTAGTCTTCTGGAGATGTTAAGCCATTAGGTTATATCTTATACAATTTTATCAGAAGTTGGTTGACTGCTGTTCCTATTACCTCATGCTGTGCTTGTAAGTATTTTCATCTAATTTTATGTTGTGCCAGTTTTCCCCATTCCCTAACACATCACACAGACTTAAATGATAGCAGAAAAGACATTATCAGCTCCAAATTCAGAACTAATAAGCTATTTTTAAAGTTGTTCTTAACTCCCAAATTGGAGCAGCATATTACTTTCTACTCTCCACTCTATTTAAGCAGTACCAAGATTATAAATCTGTCCTGCAAAGAGACGGGAAGTAAAAAATGACCAATATAAAGACTGTGGAAGGTCTTAAAAGTTTTAATAATGATTCATTCCACCATAAAGAATTTTTCCATAAAATAATGTATCCATGCCTTTGTTACCCCCAGGAATGTAGACGTATACCATGTATCTCTTTAAGTATTTTTACGATTTCTTTTTATTTTGAGGAAAGGCATTTATGCTTTGAAAAGGGAATGCAACCATGAAAATTTCTCTCATTCCCAAACCTCTTTTAACCTAAATACTCAACTTTTTCAATCTAGATATTTTTCTCTAAGTCTTTCCTAACTCCCTGTAATATGCCAGATTTTGTCCAGGTAGTGGAGTAATTTCATCCACAGTAATGAATATGGTTCCATAAGAGGCTGCTTTCCTGAGGGACAGCATTAGAGACTGTAGTCCCTGCAAGTATGTGGGACATCCTGTTGTTCAGTAAAAGGAGCACAGTTCTAATTTGTTCAGCCACTATATTAACCTCTGTATGATACGGACCACTTCTTCACGTGAGTATAAAATATTCCAAAGATCTGGAATTTCATAATATAATTCTACAGTTTCCTGTAGTCCTGCAAGCTCACCATCTTTATTCATTGTTAATTCTTATACTTTAGATATGTTTTCATTAGAGTTATTACTAGAGCAAGGGAGAAAAATTACAATGCATGAAAATTTAAGAACTACTTGCCCTTTAATTATATGACCACTATTGGGAATTATACAAACAGCTCCTCTTGATTGGGTAAAATTCTAATTTTGTTGGTATGTACATTTGTGTGATAAAAGTCTTGCCATTTAAATAAGTCAGAGATAGTTTGTGACTTGCATACCATATGCCTTTAGTAACATGTGGATTTCTAATATATATTTTTTTGTACATAAGGATTGCATCATGGACAAACTGATGTGTTATGCCCTTTGCACTGTTTACCATTGATTTTATACTGTCATCCACACATTTCCCCTTAAAAATCAGTCAAATTTAATTGTTAGACAGTTAATCCAGGTTTCAGATTTTGGTCTATCAATGTATGACAGCTGAAGCAAAACAGTAGATGCAGTGATCACACCTGGCCACTTTGACCTTTACCTGGTTTTTATTTCTTGTTTTGATTCACAGCTTTTTACTTTTATTATTAATATTTTTAAACTAGCACAGTGAAACTAGTTTGAATAACCAGAAACAAATATGTCAAGGGAGCAAAGAGATAAAGATTTAGAAATCGCATGCATGTTACTTTATCTTTGGCATGGAATAACTGCAAACTGGAGAAATAGCAACAGATCTGCATTTGGGTATTTCCCTTCCTCTCCCAATTGAAGCAGATCTACTATAGTTCTGAAGTTCCTACTAAATACCTGGGGCTAAAGAGATTCATTTTCAGTAAGTTAAGAAATCCAGATTTATTTTGTGACTTGGTAGAAGTTACTTGGTGGCAAGAAAGTGAGTTCCAGTAATGAAAGCTGGCAGGCCAGGATTTGTGCTCCACTCTGTTGGCATATGAAATTACAGCACATCATTCAAACAAAATCAATAATCCAACTTTTATGTCCTTTGCTAGGTACAGTGAAAATTTTATTATTCTGTAATCATTTTATACTTCCTGGATTAGGTCATGTTCTGTAGCAGTAAGAAGCATCTCAAGTAGATATAATATGCAAGATCAAAACTTGTGTTTTTAGCCACGTACCAGAATGCTCATATAATAGTCAAGGAAAGATGCTATAAAAGTCAGACTCTTATTTCCTTAAATCATCCCTGTAATACCCTGAATGATATTTAGAGGTTCAGTTTACCTAAAGAAAGGAATTTCGCCCCTCAGTGTGGAATGAGGTTGATAAGCTGTGGTATTCTTTAATTGAGGCAAACAGAACAGAAAGAGATAGTTTGTTTCAGCATCAAATTTGCTGTACATGAACAAGGAGAGAAGATCGGATCAGATTCTTGCTCCTTTGATTTACCTTCTTCTGTGTCACTCTCTCTCTATGGAACAAGAGAAAAGACAGATTGTTCTTAGGGAAGGTCTACAGGGCCATAAAAGCCAGGTAATAAATTTACTTTAAAGCATCAGTTCCTAAAGTATGTTTGCATAGTAAAGTATGGACCAGGCCAAAATCCAGGCTTAAACATTTTCTCCTTGTTATCACCTCGTTAAGCTCCCCAAGTCTGAGCCATGCCTCCTACAGTCACAGGTATGATGCCACTAATTAAGAAAAAGGGGCTCATTACCAATTCTCATTAACATCAATTGGAGTTTTAAAGCCAAATCCCTGGACTGAAAATTTACCCCCTTAATGTTCAACACAGGTGAACAAATAAAATCGTTTAAATGCCTGTATCATGGGGTAGTGCAAATGTGCTCTCCAAAGATGAACAAATTGCTTACTGCAGTATGGCACTAATCCCATTGCTCAGTAAAAGACAGGCAGAGCTTTGAAGAAAATACTATTCAAAAGGGAGATTCTGACAGGGAAATGGGTGGAGCATGGGAACTGATATCACATTATGCAAATTATTGTCTGAACCTGTGTCATCTCTAGTAAGGATATATGGGTGAACAAAATTAACAATAGATTGTGCCTGACAACTAAGTGCTCAACAGATATTACCTGAATTAATGATTGAAGAAATAATGTTCACCAGTATGTTTTAACCTGCTGAAGAAACTTACCTCTCAGACTCTTTTAGCATTTGCTTCAGAATGTCCTAGATCACATTCTTTAAGCCTTCTTATGTGATTTTAATTTCTTATAGATAACACTGTACATTATTTTATTGTGGGAGGCTCTTGAGTTAAAACATTTCAAAATGCTTAATTTCATGAAAAGTTAAAATGTGTTGATTTGGTTGATTTGAAAGAGCTGTTCTGCAGTTCATTGAAGTGATAAGCCATATGGAAATAAGTCTCCTTGGAAAATAAAAGCAACCTTCCCTTGCATCAGATTAGGCTTTCTCTCATTTGTAAACCCAAAAGCCAGCCAGTTTTTAAACTGAATTTCTACTTTCCCTCATAATTTCTCTTCCTTACCCCAATGTAAACAATGACCCAGAAATATTCACAAGATTAATGTTTGCCCCTAAACTATATGTGGATTGTAGACTTTTTTCTGGTTTTATAGAATCTTGAGTTATATGATAGATTACTTTATAAATTGTCTGTATTTTTCCTGAGTGGGCATGTTGTTCATATTTTTTTTTATGTTGTTCATATTTAAATCACGTTAATGATTTGTACCATGATTAACCTCCCCCCAAAAGTGTACTGACTTTGGTCTAAATTTCTCACGAGTGTCAGATTTCTTCATAATGTTACTACCTGTCGGTGGCAGTTAAGGAATCATAGAGTATTGTAGCTAGATGGAGCTTTCAGAGCCATTTAGTTCAGTCCTCACATTTTACACATCAGGAAGCTGAACTCCAAGAAGTTAAATTTACTTTCCCAAACTCATAGGCAATGATAGGACCCTAACTAGAATTTTGGTCTCCTTACCCCCCAATGTAGCCCTGGTGTTAGTAGCTGACTCAACCCAAGTATATAGTAGAAGTCTAGCTTCACTCCCCCATCACACGCTACCTTCTTTCATAATTCCAAAGTTGTCTTAAATTTGTGATTAATCAGAGTAGAAGAAACCCTTAGGGAACTATTCTTCTGGATATATGTGAAGATCAGTTATTTTACTTAAGATAGGCCTGCTTTATAAGCCTTATAACCTTATAAGCGTTAACTTTTCATCTTTTCACCTGCTTAAAAATGGAAAGACAGTGATAACGGATGCATAAATGCATCATGGGATGGATAAATTGTGTGAGTTAGAGAAGAGAAAGTGAATGTGTTTGTGAAAGAGTGAGCACATCAATCAGTGGTTGCATGGTGTTTGCACCAGTGTGTCCAGGGAACACCTCACCAATCAATCATTCAAGAAGCTCTCTCCAGCTTTTAGGAGAAAAAAGATTTCACAGTAAAGTGCTATAGAGAAAGCTTAGCATCTAAAGAGGTCATTCTAGGGACTCTTCAAGTTTCCAGAGGGGAGGAAAAAGAGGGTAGGGAGCAAAATGCCATAGAAAGCCTATAGTTTGGAATTTTTTAAAATGCTGATTGTATTATGAATCATTCTCATTTTATACTGACTCAAAGGCACGAATTAAACATCATGTGGTATATTCCACTCTTATCTGAGCATAAAAATATTGACTCTTCTGCGTTCAAGGAAAGCTGAAAAACTGAAAACAGTGTTTTCTCCTCAAACCTTCCATCACTGTACTGAATTATAATCCAATACTGCTGTTTTCCTTGAACATTAAACATACAAACATTCACTGGAAATATTTCAGTTTTATGGGTCATTCATCCAATAATTGTTGGTCACATGCAAGATACTACTTTAGCTACTGCCTTGAAGTAGCTTACATTGATAAGGCAAATAAAATTAGTATGTGAATACTTATGATGCAAAAGAGAAGGAATTAAATGACAGAATTGTTTAATCAACATTGTCTATTCCCAAATTTCCAAGAAGATAAAGAGAACCACAGAAATACGAAAAGTTTGTCCAAGATAGTCTATTATTGAATTGCAGATCTGGGAATTTGCTTCCCAAGGAACTCAGTTCTCAGTAGTATTATACTTGCTCCTGAAGGTGGGGTACCATTTGCATAGCTAATTAAAGCAGGAAACATATTGAAATGTCTTAATAAAATGTTGCCCATTAGGGAGGAAAGGCAGCTACTGCCAATAACGTGATTTTGTGAACAGGAAGTAATTCTCGCCACACAGTCCTGACAGCATGGCTTCATTTACTGCTTGCAGTCACTCTTTCTATGCTGGCTTTTCAAGTCAGAAACTGGTAGAAATTCAGTGTAAGGATTACCATCAAAGTGTAATTGCAGAGGAAAATGCAAGCAGCCAAACAATAATGAAGTGTATCCATTCCAAACCAAGGAAACCAGTATTAATTGTGATATACAGTATGAAAACAACAGCATCTGAGACAGTGAACAGTTTAGTATAGAAGTTGAAAGCACCAACTTGGGGATTGGACGAACAGGGTTTTAATCCTGCCTCTTCCATTTGTTAGCTGCATGGCCAAAGATTTCCCTTTCTCATCTGTATTAACATCACAATAAAAAATGCTAGTGTTGCTGTTTTCCTTCATTTTCCCCCTTTATAACTCCTAAAACAGAGAACAATCATTTATTTAAAAACATGAGTACTTATCATACTTTGTCTTATATAGGTTGCTGTAGGCTCATCTGTTGCCCTGCTTGCTTGTAAACTATTTGGGGGTAAGGATCTCTTGAATTCTGTTAGTGCCTAAACAGTACCATACACATAAGAGGCACTGAAAAATTTATGGAAGATGACAATGTAGCCAACTGCATGTAAGGCCATGTGAACAATCCATAAATCCTTAATAACCATTCCAGTTCCACTGGTATCACTGTGGATTAAGAGTATCCATTCAACATTCATATGTAATTTCATATGCATTCAACCCATAAGTAGTTTTCTAATCTCAAGAGTTTTCTACCAGTAACAAAAATAACAATAATAGCTATCATTTATTGAGAGTCAATTATAAATTTGGTGTTTTCCCATACATTAGCTCACATAGTCTTCACAGTCACTTTCCATAGAAGATATTTTAATCCCTTTTGTAATATAATCAAAATAAGACTTAGAAGGATGTTAACTAGGTGGTCCAAGGTCACACAGCTTGACAGTAGGAAAAAAAAAAACTGGATTTTTACTTAAGTCTAATACTAAAGGCCAGTGTTTTTTCTTACATTTCTTTATATTGATATTTGCAACATTATGAGTCTTAGATTGAAGACTAATTTCCTAATTGTATTTTATTGAAAGTATGATATCCACTAGTGAAATTTACAGGTGAGTATAATTTTTATACTGCTTACATGTAGCATTTTATTCAAATGTCCCTAAGACTTCCTTAACCACTTAACTATTCATTTGAGAATTCTCAGGTCCAGTGACCCTAACAGCTCACCAGATGATATAACTTGGGTGAAGCACTTATTATTTACCCATCACTTTTGTCCACTGTGAACTTCAAATAGTGTTTATTAACAGGATATGTTGACCCCTGGCACACACATTGAGGTGTCTTAGACCCTGGCACACACATTGAGGTGTCTTAGACAAGACCCTTAGATGAAAATTTGTATGCAAGTGATTTATGAGAGAAGCACAGACAGGAAACAGAAGGAAGGCTGGCATAGTGCAGCCTCAGGGGAACTCTGGAGTACACGTTATGCCACAGAGTTGTCCCAACCGAGGCAAGGGAAGTAGACTTCCCTACCCCTAGACTACACAGTCTCTGCTACTTGTGGGCCAAGTGACTCTAGTAGCTCAAGAGGATGTGGCTATTACACCAAAGGGTGAGTGCACAGAAACGAAAACAGTAAAAGGGTTTCTGGGCAGAGCATTGACATTGCAACAGGTTGTACCCCAGATACCAGACGTGGAAATAGAACCCAACTTAAGATCTATGTTCTCCTTGATGTCCATTAAGAGTATTTTGACTTCAGGATATAGAAATGAATAGATCTCACTCCAGAAGTAGCTTGATCCTATATTCACACAATATCATCAGGTTCCATCTCTCAGCTCTACTTTCTCTGGGTTTACTCCATCCTGATGTGATCTCCTAGCAGCTCCTCTCTCTCCTCATTGCCGTTGCAGTTCCAAGCTTTATATCTCCATACATGAAGCACAGGTAGAAATGAGGGAATCCATATCTCTTTTTCACATCAAAAATACTGGATTACTTTCACTGATCCAGTGTAGATCACATGTTCAATTCTATTCCAATTGATAAGGCCATAGAAATGTATAGAATCATTGGCTTAAGCAAATGTTGCATGCTCATTCCTATATTTAGCTTCAGTTCATTAGTTGAGTCAATATTATTAAAATGTCATAGTTTGGACGTTCAGAATATTAGAAAGGAAGAAGAGGAAAGTACATGCTAGGAAAGAAATTAATAAATAGCCACTGGTCTCTTGTTTTTACTGTAAATTTGAATTTGCTGTGATCTGAGCCTAAGTAATTTCAAGCCATAGACATGACAGTGTTTCAGCCAAGTTGTGAACCCAGTTGGAATTAGCAGAATTGGGTTGAGTGGAAGGAGAGACAGAAAATTCCCAGAAGTTAGGCTATGGTATGTGAAGCATGGGATATACCACCTCTATTATCACTACCACCACCATCACCTCATCACCCTACCCCTGCAAACAAGAAAACAAACCTTCCTGCCATGTTTACTCAGTTAGAATAGAGGTTTGCCATTAAATACAGCTTTTGAAATGGATACCCTAGGAATTTCCTATAGGCCCAATCTGGGCCAAGACAGAAGAATGAGGCTTAGCCAATTAGACATATGACTATCTCCTAACTGTTCCATCATTTATTCACTCAATAAATATTAAACACCTACTATACACCAAGTACTATTCTGAATACTGGAAGTATAGTGGTGAACAAAACATAGTAGGTACCTACTGTCAGCAGGGGGTTACAGACAATTACAAATAGGCAATAAGATATCTTTAGAGAGTGATAAATACTATGAAGAAAATAAAAGAAAATGAATTTGAGGTCAGGTAAGTGGAGCATTTATCTGAAAAGGTGATATTTGAGCTGAGACTTGATTGATGAGAAGAAGCCAACCATGCAAAGGTCTCTAAGAGCATTAAAGGCAGTGGAAATAGCACAAAGGCAAGAAGTAGGAATAAATTTGGTGTTATTAGAAAACAGGGGAAAAAACAGTTGCTGGAACATGGTGAGTGATGTGGAGAGAGGTGGGTGCAGTTAGGGTGGACCTATGGCCAGACCCACGCGTGAGTCCTCTGTGTCTGTCTCTAAGGGCAGTTGGTGTTCAGCTGGAGATGAACTTCAAATTCCAATGGTCTTCATTCTTCAACTCTGCTCCCTAGTCACTTGAGTATTCCACAAAACCCTAATGAAATCTTAATGGTTCATTTTAGCCAATGTCTTTATCTTTTATTGATTTTGTACTAAAATATCTCTACTTTTTTAATTTTAGAACCTGTAGAAGCTTATAAAATCCAGGAATTTAAACAAAAAAATTTTAACAACAAAAAGAACTTACCTTTTGCATACATACCATTTTATATCTTACCCCACCCACACACTTAATGAGATACCATGGGCACTATCTCATATGTTTACATACACCACCCCCTTATTCTTTTTCATGGTTGCATGATATTTCATTGATGAGTGTATGATTATTTATTTCACTGATTGTCTATTGATGGCCATCTAGGTTATTTACAGTTCTTTTCTATTGTAAACACTTCTGCAGTTGAACACTCTTGAACAAATGTCTTTACATTCTTGTACAACTATTTCAGTAGGATAAATTCCCCATAATGAAATTACTGAGTGAAAGTACGAGAATCAAAGCAAATATTGCCAGGCTGCCTATGAAAATGTTGTACCATATTCTTCCCACACTTGGCCAGTACTGGAACCTATCAATACATTTCATCTTTGCAAATCTGATAGAAGGAAAATGTTGCAGAAGTTCTTATTTTATTTATTTTTATTTTTTTATTGAAGTATAGTTGATTTACAATATTGCATTAGTTTCAGGTGTACAGCATAGTGATTCAGGTGTTTTTTTGCAGATTATATTCCACTATAGGTTATTATAAGATATTGGGTATAATTCCCTGTGCTATACAGTAAATCCTTGTTGCTTATCTATTTTATGTATAATAGTTTGTATCTGTTAATCCCATACTCCTAATTTGTCCCTCCCCTCTCCCCCCTTCCCTTTGGTAACCATAAGTTTGTTTTCTATGTCTGTGAGTCTGTTTCTGTTTTGTATATAGGTTCATTTGTATTATTTTTTAGATTCCACATATAAGCGGTATCATACAGTAATTGTCTTTCCCTGACTAACTTATTTCACTAAGCATAGCATCCATTTTACTGCACATGGCAATATTTCATTCTTTATTATGGCTGAGCAATATTCCATTGTATATATTATATATATAAAACACATCTTCTTAGGTCAATCATCTGTTGATGGGCACTTGGGTTGTTTCCATGTCTTGGCTATTGCAAATAGTGCTGCTATGAACATTGAGGTGCACATATCTTTTCAAGTGAGAGTTTTCACTTTTTCCAGATATATACACAGGCGTGGGATTGCTGGATCGTATGGTAGCTCTATTTTTAGTTTTTTAAGAAACCTCCATACTGTTTTCCATAGTGGCTGCACCAATTTACATTCCTGCTGACAGGGTATGAGGGTTCCCTTTACTTCACACCCTCTTCAGCATTTATTATTTATAGGCATTTTGATGATAGCCATTCTGACCAGTGTGTGGTGATATCTCATTGTGGTTTTGATTTGCATTTCTCTAATGATTAGCGATGTTGAGCATCTTTTCATGTGCCTGTTGGCCATCTGTATGTCTTCTTTGGAAAGATGTCTATTTAGGTCTTCTGCCCATTTTTTGATTGGGTTGTTTGTTTTTTGGTATTGAGCTGTATCTGCTGTTTGTATATTTTGGATATTAACCCCTTATTTGTTGCATCATTTACAAACATCTTCTCCCATTCAGTAGGTTCTCCTTTCATTTTGTTGATGTGCTCCTTTGCTGTGCAAAAACATTTAAATTTGATTAGGTCCCATATGTTTATTTTTGCTTTTATTTCTTCTGCCTTGGGAGACTGATCTGAGAACATATTGCTATGATTTGGATCAAAGAATATTTCACCTATGTTCTCTTCTAGGAGTTTTATGGTGTCATGTCAAACATTTAGGCCTTTAAACCATTTTGAGTTTATTTTTGTATATGGTGTGAGGGCATGCTCTAATTTCACTGATTTACATGTAACTCTCCAACTTTCCCAGCACCACTTGTTGAAGAGGCTGTCTTTTTTCCATTGTATGTTCCTGCCTCCTTTGTCATAGATTAATTGACCATGGGTGCATGGGTTTATTTCTGGGCTTTCTATTCTGTTCCACTGGTCTATACAGAAGTTCTTATTTTAGTCATCTACAGACCCTCAGATTATTTCCCCTCATTCCTTACATATTTTGACTCCAGTTTCTCTGTCAAGTCTTGGTGACTACAATATCCTTTCAAGGTAGACAAGATAGTCCTTCCAGTACCTACCTGATCTTCTTCATTGACAGACACTAAATCTCATGGTTATACACTGAGCCTTGTCATTTTACCAATAACAGCAAACCCTCCATAGTCTCATTTCAAGCATCTAAAACTCTGATTGCCCCCTCCTCTCTTTCCAGTTCACTACCTGTAGTATTCTAATCCACTACCTGTAGTATTCTAATCCACTGCAGGACCTATAATCATTAATCCTACATCTCTTAATTCTTCTCAGTCCCTCCTTGCCCTTCCTTCATAGCTCCCTGCTGTCCTTCCTTTGTTTCCCTGGATAGATGTAATGGTCCATCTTTGTGATCACTCCATGCACTTACCCTCATCTTCCTTGCGCTTTCCCCACCCCCATTACACTCACCTGACAAATTCCAACCCTGGTTTAATCCAGTTCACTGCCCACTCTTTACCTGCCCCTGGGCACCTAAACATAGCTAAAGAAAAACCACAGTCATGCTGACTGATATACTTTAAATCTGTGAGCATTTACCATTACTGAGCACTTTCTGCTAACCCAGAAATCTTACTATATTCTCTAATCCATTCACTCTCTGTGAACTCCTTGATGACTAGTTCACAATTTCTCCTCTCATCCCAGACCTCCAACAATTTCTTCTTCCTCTTGACTCTTTGATGATGATCTTAATTCAGAGAGATAATGGAAGCAATCAGAGGAAACTTCCCAGACCCTCCTGCTCCACATTTAATATTCTATTTATATCTGACTTCCTCCTGTTACTGCAGATGAAATGTCTGTGCACATATCTAAGGCCAATTTTGAGGCAAGGAAACTTGAAGTCATAAATAGGAATACTAACAATGGAGTAAATTAAGCTTTGTATATGGAATAGTTAAGGTAGAGAGTGCTAGATTTGTTGTTCAGCTCTTTCTGTATGTTGACATCATAGTGAACTCTAATGGTTCATGTCTCCATGGAAATGTACAAGACCTCATAAGTTAGTTGGCTACCCCTTCATTTTACAAGTTGAGACCTAAAGAAGTAAAATGACTTTCCCAAAGATATAGCTTTTTTTAATGAACCACTAGAGGAAAAATGGCAAGCAACATAAGGGTAGTTTCACAAAATTTGTTTCTGTAGAACTTACCAAAAATTAACAAAAGAAGCAAAAACAAAAACTTGTATGACCAGTGCTATAACTAAGGAAGGATAAAAATGCATTATCCAAATACGGAACAATTTAAGTCAAATTAAAATAAGATCTTTCTACACAGAGTTCCTCTTCTAGAGAGTAGTGTAATGAGGAGATAATATGAGAATAAAATTGTTTTTAGAAAACTCACTGATACCCTTCCAATTTTATCCTAAATTTAGAGGGATAGAAATTAGGGGTAAAAATAGGGCAAATAAAAATACGTTGACTATTCCCTTTAGGAGTACCAGTCCCTTATTATTTCAATAAAATAAGCTGGAACCCTGACTTCAGTCATTTCTGTTCTCAGTCCAAAAGGAGAGAAGGAGTGAATTGGGGAATAATCTCTACGGAGCAGTTGGCTTGGTCAAGACCAGCAAACAGCAGCCAACAAAGTCAGGGAGGCAGTGGAAAAACATGTGTTGTTCAACCATACAGACCACACAGGAAAATATCTAAATTACATAGGAAAACAAAGTGAAGCCCACAGTATTTACCCACCTCCAAACTCCACTAATGTATGAGGAGAAAGAAGGAAGGGCTATCAAAAACAGAATTCTCTCACTCTTCCTGCCATCCTCTCTGATATCTGAGACACAAAACAAATAATACTGAACATTGGTATATGGCCACTGCATATATGCTAACAAAGAATTTACTGAGTACCTAGGCATTCAAAAAAGAAAAAGCTTGGGGAATACAACCACACTATTCAGGAATGAGAGAGGGTTGGATAAAATGGCCCACTCAGAAATGAGAGCTATCAAATAAATTTTACTCCCACCAAAAAGAAAAAAAAAGGAAGCAAACAATTACAACATATAAAATTCAGATAGAGACAATAGTTTGGAAGAAAATGCAATTCAAAAATAACATAGGGCTTCCCTGGTGGCGCAGTGGTTGAGAGTCCGCCTGCCGATGCAGGGGACACGGGTTCGTGCCCTGGTCTGGGAAGATCCCACATGCCGCGGAGTGGCTGGGCCCGTGAGCCATGGCCGCTGAGCCTGCGCGTCCGGAGCCTGTGCTCTGCAACGGGAGAGGCCACAACAGTGAGGGGCCCACGTACCGCAAAAAATAAATAAATAAATAAAAATAAAAGTCTTGCAACTGCTTTGCACACTCAAGAAAATTGAGAACTTGGACTTTATGAAGTAATAGATCAAATATGGGATAAGACAAGGAATAAGGTGAAAAGGAAGGTCGTAGAACAAAAGAAAGATTGGGAGGAAAGTAACAACACAAGAAAAAAAAAGTAATGTATTTAAAAAAGCAAAGAGACTCAGCAATGTAGAAAACCCAGACAGGGTTGAGGACAGGATTGTGAAAATTCACACAAAAATAAGAAGTCATAACGAGTCAAGCACTCAAAAATACCAAAGTATCAATAGATATGAAGAAAAGTGGAAAGCTAACATGTGGTTATTATATGCTGGGGAGACAGAATAAATGAAACCCTCAAAAATATAAAGAAAAGTCTCCATGAGTGAAAAAAAAATACCTTGAAACTATAGATCAAAAACGTTCAATTTGTTTTAGAAAATGCTTATAAAGAATGGCCAATATCAAGACATTATTTTAAGTTATTAAACTGCAAGGATAAAAATGCATTTAGAAAGAAGATCACTTAAAAGGGGAATGGAGATTTAGGGACTCAGATTTTTTCAAATTACAAATGTGAAGATGCTGGAACATTGTCTATAGAATTTTCAGGTTAAAACTATGACCGTCAGGACTTCCCTGGTGGCACAGTGGTTGAGAGTCCACCTGCCAATGCAGGGGACACGGGTTCGTGCCCTGGTCTGGGAAGATCCCACATGCCGCGGAGCGGCTGGGCCCGTGAGCCATGGCCGCTGAGCCTGCGCGTCCGGAGCCTGTGCTCCGCAACGGGAGAGGCCACAGCAGTGAGAGGCCCGCGTACCGCAAAAAACAAACAAAAACTATGACCGTCAGCCAAATGGATATATTTGAGGAAAAATTATATTCTCAAACGTGTAATAACTTAGTAAATGTGTCACCCATGTCTGATTTCTCACAATTGTACTTAAAACATAACCCAGACTTCCATTTCTGACAATATGATGGATTAAATTCTAGAGCTGCCAGATATAGCAAAAAAAAAAAAAAGA
Source organism: Grampus griseus (assembly GCF_964374135.1). Classification (NCBI taxonomy): domain Eukaryota; kingdom Metazoa; phylum Chordata; class Mammalia; order Artiodactyla; family Delphinidae; genus Grampus; species Grampus griseus. Next base: position 79,031,805 of record NC_139018.1, on the reverse strand, counting down.
AAAAGAAAAAATACAGAATGCCCAGTCAAATTTAAATTTCAGATAAACAAGAAATACTCTTAGTATAAGTATGGCTCATGTGCTATTTGAGATATACTTATACTAAAAGAGTATTCCTTATTTATCTGAAATCCACACTTTGTACATCCTGAGTTTCTTGCAACCCTAGGTAGTCTGAAAAATATCCCAAAACATACAACTAAAATTAGTGGATATATTTTTTAAAAAACAGACAAAAATATCCCTTAAATTTTGTGACTGATCTCATAAGAAAGTAAAATAAATCTCTAAGGGAACAAATGGGAAAGAAATTGGTAAGCTGAACCTGAAATGATGAGAATTATTTGCTAAGCATAGTGACCAAAATGCTTGTGTTTGAATGGCCATTTAGGACAGAAAACAGTGCTTTGGAGCTGCATAAAATGAAGAGTGGGATCTGAGGCCTCTCTATAAACCAGCATTCTTGGAGGGCTATAATTTCTGAAAGGATGATCTGAGAAAATATGCTCACCAGAAAAAGGAGACAACAGGAAACTTGTGTGTCTTGGCTTAGGCTCTAAGTAGAAAACAAAATACATTCCCCTGTGAATTCAAACACACAGGTTTTCCCTGAAACTAATTTGGACTTGAAATTGCATGATCAGTGAGGTCCTGGAGACCCCAAGCAGATAAATTAGTTTCAAGTAGTCCCAAGTTAGTAAACTGGTAATGTGGAGCAACTGGCAGAATCAGACACAAATTCCTCTGAAGAAATGCACACTGAACCCAGGCTTTGCAGGCATTGCACGGATAAAGCCATGCCAAACATTAGTTCACCATCCAAAACAACAGAATGCATCAAAGAACAGACTACCACAGAGAAGAGTCATCAGGGCAAAAAGTGAACAAACAAAAAATAAATACACAAAAAAAGATAACAACATAATTAGAACCCTAGGAACTTTTTTGGATACATTATTGTTGGATACATAATATGAAGTATTTGGAAAAAACAAGAGACTACTAAAAGTGGACAAATGTTTGAAAGAAAAAAAAACTGAACATTTAGAAATAAAAACTATAATCATTAAAATTTAAAATTCTGGGAATGAATTAAGCAGATTAGACACAGCTGAAAGAGAGACAGAGTAAATTGAATATAGAGCTGAAGCAGTTATCCCATATGCAGCACAGCAAGACATAGTCATGGATAATATGAGGCAGGGGTTAAAAACATGAAAGATAGAAAGAGGGGTCTAACATGTCCAATTATGCTCTGGAAGAAGAGAATAGGGTAAATAAGGTAAAATCAGTACTCAAAGAGATCATGAGTGAGGAGGTTTCAGAATTGAGGAAAGACTTCTGATGCAGGACAAGTAAGAAATCCTCACTTAACCATATGGTGTTTTAAACTCAGAAACAAAGATAACAAGAAGATTTTAAGAAAATATTCTCCTGATGAGAGTGTACATTTATCACCCTTTTCGTAGGACAGTTTAACAATATTTATCCATGATTAAAGTGTTCATATCTGTTTACCTTGTGATCCTCCTCCTAGAAGTTTATCCTAAGGTTATACTCTGACAACAAGGATGTTGATCTCCATATATTTTATAACAACAATACTTTGGGTACAATTTAAATATCCAGCAATAAGAAAGCTAATAAATGAATTACAGCATAATAGTTCCTTGGGATATTATACAGCATTAGAATGGCTGGTATATGTGTATATCTACATTTATTGATAAGGACTGATCTCCATTCTTATCAATAAATAAAGCAGCAGAACAGCAAATATCATGTGGTCCAGCTCACCTAAGGTTACATATACATTTTTGTTTATATTTAAGTTGTCTTGGTGTATTGCCCAATGTGGGTCTATATAAATAAAAAAAAGGTCTAAATGGACATTGGAATGGTCTAAAAGATTGAAAGTGGTTACCTCTGAGTAGTGGGATTTCAGGGAATTTGAGTTTTCTTTCATATATTTCTTCAGTGTTTAATTTTTTTTCTTAGGAAACATGGTTAAACATACATACATCTACATAGGGAATATTCCACATTTCTTAATTCCCAGTATAGTTTTCTTTCCTCAAAACACAAGACCATTTTGATGATATACCATTTGACTGGTATGGATAGGGCTATCCATACAACTATAATTATGCTACACTTTCCTGTATGTTTTTTAATGTATTGATATATAGGAATCATCCTCCATTACCACTCCCAAATTTCAGGTAACTAGTAAATGAATTCATTTTGGTTACCTTATGTAGGTAAAGGCTAAGGAAATGTATTCAGAAGTTTAAGAAGAGAAGTACACGGACTTCCCTGGTGGTGCAGTGGTTAAGAATCCACCTGCCAATGCAGAGGACACGAGTTTGAGCCCTGGTCTGGGAAGATCCCACATGCCGCGGAGCAACTAAGTCTGTGTGCCACAACTACTGAGTCTGCGCTCTAGAGCCCGTGAGCCACAACTACTGAAGCCTGTGTGACTAGAGCCCATGCTCCACAACAAGAGAAGCCACCACACTGATAAGCCCATGCACCACAACGAAGAATAGCCCCCACTCGCGACAACTAGAGAAAGTCCGCATGCAGCAACGAAGACCCAATGCAGCCAAAAATTAACTAATTATTTTAAAAAAGAAGTACAGATAATTATACCAAAAGACCATAGTGTTTTTTTAGCTAAAAAAAACCAAAACAATGACTACAACACTACAGTAATAAAACTGAATGGATATATGAGCATTTACAACTATTTCTGATGTTTCTGTCATTTTTTTTTTTTTTTTTTTTTTTTTTTTTTTGCGTTATGTGGGCCTCTCACTGTCGTGGCCTCTCTCGTTGCGGAGCACAGGCTCCGGACATGCTGGCTCAGCGGCCATGGCTTATGGGCCCAGCCGCTCCGCGGCATGTGGGATCTTCCCGGACCAGGGCACGAACCCGTGTCCCCTGCATCGGCAGGCGGACTCTCAACCACTGCGCCACCAGGGAAGCCCTCTGTCATTTTTTAAATAAATTATTTTTATAAAGGTCCAAATAGGGCTGAGTGAAATCACAAATAAAAATATTATTGAAGGTAGTATAGTTTTCTCTAAGACATTAGATAAAATGGAACAATTAATGGTAGTTTTTTTCTTTTCTCACGTGTTTAAGAAAAGTTGAATTTTCAAAGAGTGCTTCTTCATGTTACATTCTTAGTGATTATTAAGTTTAAAAAAAAATCATTGTGGTAGCACCCCAACAGCAGTGAGCACACTGGCATCTGGATCTTGCTTTCTAAATACCACTCCCAAATAAGAAGAACCAGGACTCCTTGAAGAAATGGCTGACTCTATAGCTGAAACGAGGAGGATACAAGATGAGCCTGGAGAGTCTTATAGCGTCAGAAAGTAAGGAAGAACTCAAAAAACAACAGGATGGAGACATATCAAGTAGACAGGGAGCCATCTCGAACAAGCCTCCAATCGTCAAAGCTAGGAAAAAAAATTTAGCAACAAAGTCCAAAGTATAAAATAAATATACATGAGTCCATACTGATATAAATAATTCCCAACCCTCAAGTATGCACTTGGTCTTAGTAACTCCCTTCCAAAGAACAGAGTATGAAAAGGGAGGAATAGTAGCTTTACAGTGAAGAAATCTGGCGAACACTACCTTTATCAAAAGATCAAGGAATATCACCATTGATAAGTTATGTTCATTGCATGTGCCCCATTGTATGATGTAATGAGAAGGACACTTCACGTGTGTGGTATTCGTCCTCAAAACTCATAACTTCAGTCTAATCCCAGGTAAACATCAGTTAAACCCAAATTGAGAGGAATTGCACAAAATGACCCATGCTCCTCAGAGCTGTCAAAGTTATAGAAATCTAGAAAAGACCGAGAAACTATCACAGACTAGAGGAGATTAAGGAGATATGATGAGCTGAATGCAATCCTGTATGGATCTTGCAACAAAAGGGTGACATTGATGGAAAGACTGATAAAATCTGAATAAAGTCTGGAGTTTACTTGCTATCAATGTATCAACGTTGGTATCTTCATTTTGATGAGTGTACCTGGTAATTTAAGGTGTTAACATTGGGAAAGACTGGGTGAGGTATATACAGGAAGACTCTGTATTATCTTTGCAACTTTTCTCTAAATCTAAAATTATTCCAAGATAAAAATTTGCTTTAAAAATAAATTAAATCCGGCTTCCCTGGTGGCGCAGTGGTTGAGAGTCTGCCTGCCGATGCAGGGGACACGGGTTCGTGCCCCGGTCCGGGAAGATCCCAAGTGCCACGGAGGGGCTGGGCCCGTGAGCCATGGCCACTGAGCCTGTGCGTCCGGAGCCTGTGCTCCACAACAGGAGAGGCCGCAACAGTGAGAGGCCCGCGTACCGCAAAAAAAATAAAAATAAAAATAATAAATTAAATCCACTTCACAGCTATCAGAATAACTAAATCCAAAACACCAACACCAAATGCTCGTGCAGGTGTGGAACAACAGGAACTCTCATTTATTATTAATGGGAATGCAAGATGGTACAGCCACTTTAGAAAATAGTTTGGCAGTTTCTTAAAAAATTAAATGTACTCATACCATATAATCCAGCAATCATGCTCCTTAGCATTCACCCAAATGAGATGAAAATTTACATCCACACAAAAACCTGCACATGGATGTTTATAGCCACTTCATTCATCATTGCTAAAAATTAGAAGCCACCAAAATGTCCTTAGGTGAATATTTTTCAGCACTAAAAAGAAATGAGGGCTTCCCTGGTGGTGCAGTGGATAAGAATCCGCCTGCCAGTGCAGGGGACACGGGTTCGGGCGGGAAGGTCCCACATGCCGCAGAGCAACTAAGTCCGTGCGCCACAACTACTGAGCCTGCGCTCTAGAGCCCGCGAACCACAACTACTGAGCCAGCACGCCACAACTCCTGAAGCCCGCGCGCCTAGAGCCCGTTCTCCACAACAAGAGAAGCCACCTCAATGAGAAGCCCACACCACAACGAAGAGTAGCTCCCGCTCGCCACAACTAGAGAAAGCCCGCGCGCAGCAACGAAGACCCAATGCAGCCAAAAATAAATAAAATTAAAAAAAGAAATGAGCTATCAAGCCACAGAAAGACATTGATCAACTTTAAGTGCATATTACTAAGTGAAAAAAAGCCAATCTGAAAAGGCTACATACTGTGTGATTCCAGCTATATGACATTCTGGAAAAGGCAAAACCTCAAAGTAAAAAGATCAGTGGTTTCCAGGAGTTCCTAGGGAGGAAGAGATGAACAGGTGGAGCACAGAGGAATTTTTGGGCAGTGAAACTACTCTGTAAGATACTGTAATGGTGGGTACAAGTCATCATACATTTGTCAAAACCCATAGAATGTACAACATCAAGAGTGAACACTAAACTACAGACATTGGTTAATATATATCAATATTGGTTCACCAATTGTAACAAGTGTGACACACTAATCCAAAATGTTAGTAGTGGAAACTAAGGAGGAGGGCTTGAGGGGGGAGATGTGGGAACTGTGCACTTTCTGCACAATTCTTTTGTAAACCTACAACTGCCTCCCAAAAATAAACTCTATTTTTAAAAAAATACAAGCAGTCAATCCAAAAGAAAAACAATTGGTGGTAGATGGAAAGATACATGCTACAGCAGGTGTAGTGAAATGCTAATAGTGCTGATGTATATGGATGTTCACTATATAACTCTACTTTGCGCTGTTTGACATTTTTCATAATAAATATGGGGGAAAAGTCATTGTGGTTAATATTTGGAGAAAGCTTAGCAGAGAAAGGTCAAAATAAGCCTGTGGGATTTAATTTAACTCCATCACGGATTTCTCATATGTTTCTGTACAAAATAGGTAACTTGATTAATGACCTGAATTACTCATCTAAATTTTGAATCCCAGTTGGTCCTGTCTTCAAAGACCAGAGTCTAGATTAAACTGCCTTATTGTTTGAGAAATACAACTAGATATTAACTAGTTAATATTGTTTGAGAAGTACAGCTAGTTAATATTGTCTGAGAAATACAAATAGTTAATACATTTTGAGAATTACAACTAGATGTTAACTGTATGTCATCTCATCAGTAGAGAAAAATGAGCAGTGCTTTGTAGTTTTTGAAACAGTACTGATGACATGGTAGTGAAATCTGCACAACTACTGTGCTGGACTTTGTCAGTGTCCTTGTTATGATTTAGCACTATTTTATTTACTATCCTAAGACATACATTTTTATTACTCGCTACAATATGACAATAACAACAGTTTTGAATGGTGCATATTTCTCACTATGAATCTAAATACACAGAATGTTTGCTCTATTCTCAGTCACTACACGGTGTAAAACTGGTGTATTAAAAATAGTATGACATATTTGCATATTTATCTGTATTAAAACCCCCATGAAACAGTTATTGCAGATACACAGCTGTTGCTTTTTAAGTATCTTTTAAAGGAACCATATCTCCTCTCCTACATAAATTATATGCATTTTCAAATATATCATCTGAGCCAAAGGAGTTTCAAAGCTTTAAACAGAAAAACATGCTCTCAGAGGAGAAGAATGTTAAAGGAGAGGAATTGTAAATTTTTAGTCATTGTGGCCAAATGATAAATTTTTAACCTAAAATGATGAACTTGTCCCTTTGCCAAGTCAGATATTATACATTGTAAACAGAAAGTAATTCTGGATGCTTCTACAAATTATGGCCACATTTCAGCACGGAGACTGTTTACCTAGTCTACAGAGCACATAAAGAGATGCTGCTTTATATCGATCAAATTACAGAAGAGAAGTCTCCACTTCATGACTTAAAAGTGGCAGGACTTCCCTGGTGGTGCAGTGGTTGAGAGTCCTCCTGCCAATGCAGGGGATACGGGTTCGTGCCCCGGTCCGGGAAGATCCCACATGCCACGGACCGGCTAGGCCTGTGAGCCATGGCCGCTGAGCCTGTGCGTCCAGAGCCTGTGTTCGGCAACGGGAGAGGCCACAACAGTGAGAGGCCCGCGTACCAACCCCCCCCACCAAAAAAAAAAAAAGTTTGTCACTTTGCAGCTCTAATCCTGTTGAAAAGAAAAGATAATTTCTGTCCAATTTAATCAGCAAGAGGTCTTTATTGCCTTAAGTATTAATTGATTAGGTTCTCATTAAGGTCAAAAGTACACTTAGCTGCCCAGAGATGGCCAATTAGCACATTGTCAACCACGCTTATTTATATTAACTGAACATAATGGTAGTTGACTGTCAAGTCAGAAGGTCACTGAATCTTTTGTACCCTTTGCCCTCCAAAAGAGCAACAGTCATTCAGACACAAGAAAGCATTCATAATAAATATTTAGTTTATTACTTATTGACTTAAATCACTCCTAGAAACAGGTGTTCTATTCTCTTTGGACAAATGTTATATCATTTCTTTGTGAAATGCTTGAGGTCCAGTTGAAATCCTGTGGTTGACTGTGTCTGAAGATTTTTGTTCAGCAAGCAGCTTGCACTTGAAACTCTAAATAGCTTTTTTAAAGACCAAACCAATTCAATGATTATAATCCTTTGCGATATAGACTTTTCTCCTGCTAAGTGACTGCAGCACATTGAAACAAGTTGGACACACGGGTGCTGAAATGCCTCTGGGGCACCAGTCTCAAAGTTGAAGGTTAGAACCACATTTGAGTCTCACCTTAATGAGGACATTGGTATGCTTTTAAAATGCACTGGTGCTGCCTTAGATATTGGATATTTGCTACAGAACAAAAAAGAAATAAAAATTCAAGGTTATTCATGAACCAATAATCTAAAATTTCTACCTATAGTCCCAGTGATTTTTATCATCATAAATCATTACACCTAATTTATATAGTGATGATATAATAAGTTGCATTTGCTAGCATTTTATTTTTTCTGTTTATCCTCTTCTACTTAAATTTAACATCATTCTCCCTTACATTGTTCTATCATTGAATGAAATATCACTGATGATTCCATGAGTTAGATTTTAAGGAGAAAGTATTTTTGTTTAGCATATCACTTTTACAACTTATCAAATTAGAAACCCATGAGTCAGCCTAGATTCCCCCCTTTACACTCTTCCCTCTCCAAATATGTATCTCATCAAGCATCACATTCCATCAGTTCTAGTTACTGAATAGCATCAATAGATATAAGTACTTCAACCCACTGCCACTGCCTCAACTTGTTGTCTCTTTATTAAATTGCTGTGATAGATTTTGATGGGTCTTCCCAGTGATTCAGTGACCCTCTAGTGGTCTTCTCACTAGACTGGGTCTCCTTCAGAGTAGGGTGATATATTTTTATTGTATCCCCAACCAACACTTAGTACCTGGCACATACAGGCATTCAGTAAAAATTTACTGAATAAATAAATGAATGACCACAATTAGCTTTATGCTACATATAAATGTAAACCTTGATAGAATAATAATTTGCTGTGCTTTAAGTACTCATTAAATCAAACTTTTCACTAGTATTAAATTATTAATACTTTCTCAGACTATTATAAGAAGCAGTAAATCATCCATATGCGTAAACCAACAGCATTGACTATGAAGACAGAGTGAGAGCCCAAGTCAAAGGAAAAAGTTACTACCATAATTCTTGAGTAATTAAGCTACCAAGTATATACAGAAAACAAATCCATATACTATCAAAACATGTGCTTTGGGGTGGGATAGGGAGGGTGGGAGGGAGGGAGACGCAAAAGGGAAGAGATATGGGAACATATGTATATGTATAACTGGTTCACTTTGTTATAAAGCAGAAACTAACACACCCTTGTAATGCAATTATACTCCAATAAAGATATTAAAAAAAACAAACATGTGCTTTGTCTGTGGTATCATATTAAATAACAGTTACTATTTATATATTGTGTACTTCTTATACGTTAGCTATTGTCCTCTCAAGGACCATGTAATGTAGATATCATAATTGTCATTTTACAGATAGGAAAACTGGTTTCACAGGGTAACTTAACCAAAGGCACATAACCCAGGTCTTGCTTGCTCCAAAGCCCAAGTTCTATCTACCACACTAAAGTTTACATCCTTCTTTAGAACTTTGGACAACCTATTTCACATTATTCAAAAACTTTACTAAATGTTGTATAGAAATGTTTCATATCCATTGTTAGGTTGGGGTGGATTGGGGAGTGTGTGGGAGATAATCAGAGTCAAAGATGAGAAAAATTACAGTGGAAATGGAAGGTAATATGACTTAGTAGTTAAGACTGCATGGGCTTTGACATCATACAGCGCTACACTTGAGTCCCAGGTCTGCCTTGTACTACCTGCATGACCTTGAGTGAGTGACTTGACCTCCAAGTTTCAGTGCACTAATCTCTAAAAGAGATATAATAACAGTAACTGCCAATTAATTTGTGACGATCAAATGAGATTATGCAGATAAAATGCTTAGCACGGTTTTTACTTAAAACAGTTCTTACTGTTTTATTTCTTTTAGTTATATAAAAGACAGGCAAATAAAGCAGATGTTTTATTGCTTTTTCCTCATTTAATGATGTGTTATTGGAGGCTCTATAGTTAAGCAGAGAAAGAAGAAACAAGGTGAATTCACCATACTGAAGTATGTTGACTTGTGCGTTGTCTACTAATTAATAAGCATTTATTGAATACCTGCTGTGCTAGATGTTGGGGATAATATACCTGATTCTACAGAACTCATTTTCACTCAAATTTAAGTAGAAATGCAACACTGATTTATACTCTTACTTAAGAGAAAATTTCAAAATTTTAAAATAAAATTCAGCCATTAATATCAGGTTAATCTCTTGTTATAGGATATCTTTGGAATGACCACAGTTTGCATTTAATATTTGGTATGTAATCTTAAAGGTATGAAATTTTTAGGTTTTACTATTTTTAGCATGCTTAGCTCAGTCCTTTACTGTATCCTATTAGTTATTCTAAACTTTTTTCTCATCAACCATTTCTTATTCTATAATAACAAATATGGTTGCTTGTCTAGTCGTTACCTATTTTCTCTATGCTTATCTAAAATAAAGCATGACACTATGGATTGCCTTTTTTCTTAATCTTTTGGTTTATTTTAAACTAAGACATTGCATACATTGTTTGGAAAAAGAAGGATATTCCTTATTCTTTTTTTCGGTTTTTACAGTGTTTCCCATGACTTTCAGTATATGTTCTTGGCTAAACCCCTTCCTTATCATTCATTGTGTTGCTTCTGAAATGGATTCTTTCAGCAAGTATTTATTGAACACTCACTATGTGCTGGGTTCTATGCTGCTGCTCTCATGGAACTTGCATGCTAATAGAGGGGAGACAAAAAATAAACAGGATAAGGGAGGTTGAGAATGGAGATAATGATGTAGGGGGAGAAGGAAGTTACAATTAAATAAGGTCATCACGGATGGGCTCATTGAGAAGTGTCTTTTGAGCAGAGACCTGAAGGAAGTGAAGGATTTAGCCAAGCATGTTACTGGAATATGGCAATTCAGGCAGAAGAAACAGCCAGTGGAAATGTGATAAAGCAGAAGTGCTCAAGGTTTGAGGCTTGTTTGAGAAATAGCAAGGAGACTAATATGGCTAAAGCAAAGTGAAGTTACAAGCGAATGATAGGCAATAGAGGTAAGAGGAGAGGGTCAGATTTTGCTGGGCCTTACAAGCAGGGAGGCGGGGTAGGGGGGAGATTTGGGTTTCACTCTGAGTACTGTGGGGAACGAAGAGGGTTTCGAGCAGAAGACTGACCTGATGTGATTTACATGTTAAGAGTGTCACTTAGGCACTGGCTTGAGCATAGGTCCTACCAAGAGTAGAAGCCTGTGGACCAGTTAAGAAGTTATTTCATTAATCCACATGAAAAATGATAGTGACTTGGATCAAGAAAGTAACATTGAACTTAGTGAGAAGTGGCTGGATTCTGGATATATTTTGAAGGTACAACTGACAGGATTTCTTGGCAGATAGAAAGTGAGGGGTAAAAACACAAAAAGAAAGAAAGGATTCAAGGACGATTCCAAGGTTTGGGGCCTGAGCAACAGAAGAACTTAAAAAGGGTGAAAATCCTACACACACTGTGCTCCTAATGCTTCTATATGTCAACTTTATTTATAAAACAATTTTAACTTCTGTTTTACCCTCTGATATGTAGAAAGTAGAAATCCAGCCAACTCAAAAGTTCTAACAGCACTTTGAAGGCTCTTGGTAAATCTGAAGTAGCTATATGTAAATCGGTACACCAGCTGTCACTTCTGAGGACATCACCACCTCTAGCATTTACTGGACAACATAACATCAACACGAGGATACTTGGAACACACAGAAGACCTAGATGACATGGCCCCTGTCTCCTTTAAGTTTATTGTCTGTCTTACCATCTTGGTAAACAGAATTCCAACTCTCTGCCTGGGTTTGCATCGTAGGCACAGGGCCTGGATGTAGGGGTAGGTGCTTTCAGTTGGTCTCTGTGTTGTGTAAAGGGTGGTCCAGGTGAGAAGTTCCGGGTAAGATGGCTTTAGGGAAGTGGGAACCACTATAAATATTAAGTCCCAAATCAAGGGGTCAGGCTAACCCTAAAAACCAATCAGCAAGAAAAGACCTGCCCCAGGACACTGTGTATATTTGTCCAGTTACCTCAGAAGGCATTCTATCTCTTTTTTTCTAAATATTTAGGAAAAGCCTTGCTGTAACCTTCAAACACTAACAGCAAGTTTACTGGGAGGTGGGGGAAAGGTGAATACATAGAAAGAGCAATATGAATAGATGTCAATAAGCATAACTGTGTGGTATCACAAAATTCATATCTACAGTGAATTGTCTTTATTATGCTTCCTCCTTTTTTATTTTATGGACTTACTTTACTGTCACTTTAGGCAAGAACTATTAACAGCATCTCTTTTGATAATTTCAAATTTCTTGATATCTTTTTTCTAACATTTAGTTGAATGCAAAGAAAACCTTTGAAACGCAAATAATTAATCATTTCTCGGGTCTCCAAGAAGGTTTGGGACATGGCAAACCTTGAATCATTCTTGGAAAGAATCATCTAATTCCAGTAAAGTATAGGAATCCCAAGTCTGTCTGATCCTCAGACAGATAAGGACTAGCTGGACATGAAATACAAACTGTGGCCAACTTTAATTTTCCCAAATCAGATTTTCATGAAACATTTTCATTTCTTTGAGTGAGACAAATGAATTTTTCTAATATTTTATAATCCACTGTTAAAATTCAAGTAAAAACAAGTCTACAGTCAAATATAAATTACTTTGTTATGTTTAATTTTAGATAATCCTCTTCTCCTTTCTTTGGCATTAGAACAAATTGCAATTACTGAAGCCCGAAGATTATAAAGCACTATTTAAGCATTCATGTTTGATATCAAGATTAAAGGAGAATACAAAGACTAGCATTAGAGGATAAAGTTTCTGAGACCAGATGGGGCAAGTTTAAAAAGGTTTTAGGGAGAAAATACAATAATCAATTTTAGAAGGAAAGGAGGGGAGATAACATATTTTAGCAGTAACTTAGGCTTTTAGTGCAAAGGATATTATTTGGTTTTTGTAATTGAATATAATAAAACACTTTGCCCTTTAACATAAAATCATATTTCCCATATGTATATGAGTACACTTCTCTGAGACTAAGCAAACCGTTTGTAAAACAGGAATTGAATTGAAGAGGATCATATTCTTTTAAATAACTTTCCTCAGCCCTTTCATCAGAGAGGATGAGTCAGCCTAGGGCACTCAGCACCAGGACAGACCCTACCTGCTTGTATTTCTTTTGCTACAGAGCACAGGCCGATAATCCTGATTAAACATTTAGACGTCTCACTCCTCCATCTACTCAAGTTGACCTCTAACAGAATTCTGGCTGTTTTTCTCTCCATTTGTGAAGAGAATTTTCATTTTAAACTCTTCCAATTTAACAGAGGGAAAAGGTTAAAGTCAACCTACACCCCCCATTCAAAAAAAAAAAAAATCATCCACAGTTTCCCACTGAATTGGAGCCAAAATCTCTGCCAATTTTGCTCTCATATCTCCAAGTTGTACCCTGACCCTTCATATGACCAGTGGGGCTTGTTACAAAAGCTCTCTCTGGACGCCTTTCTAAAAGTGCTATCTTCGTCCATATTTCAAAACACTCACAGATATTTTATCATTAATTAGTATTCATATTATGTCTCAAACAATCTGTTCACGAATAGGGGAAGTGAACTAGTTGAACAGCTCTTCTGTTTTTCTAGTGATTAACATGGATGATGTATGTAGTGCCGAAGACCTTTTAAGGCAGGAAGCAGTCAAATGTTGGGTCGGTAACTCTTGGAACATTTAGAAGCTTACCTGTTTTGGAGGCTGGACCTCTCCAGAGAAACCAGACTTGGCAAACGGAATGGGGAGACACAGGCCCCTTTAAAAATAGACCCATGCCTCTTTGATTCACAGCATCCTGGATTTGCTTTTCATCATGTTAACATGCCACTTGGGAGCTGGCTGGACTCCCTTGTTCAGTGACATATATTTCATAGTGTTTTTTTTTTTTTAAACCCATTTGTTCTTTCAACCACAACATGCTTTGCATTTCTCTTTCAAATTTGAGGGTGTATATATAGATTGATCAAAACAATATTTTTAACATTCCAAACAATTTAGAAAGCTGGTGGATGGGTGTCAGTTAATCTATTATGTTCATCTTTTCCTCCTCCCCCTCTTCAGCTGCTAATCTTAGAACTTGTGTGCCAAATTGTGTAAGATATTCTTCCAATAGCTACATGTGTGACTCTTTTGTGAGCTCAACAGACAGTTATGAGGACAGATTTGGAGTTGCATATGGGACTGTCACATGGTTTGATTGCCTTGTCTTCCAGGCACTGAGATTTCTTTTCACTGAGCTTTAATATTGAGGAATTTTTTGTTATGATAAAAGTTCAGCAAAGTCTCTATTAAATTATTTATACACCTAAAGAATGGAGAAGAAAAAAAAGTTTTTACTCACCACCACTCTGTATTTGGCATCTATATATACTTAACAGTTCCTATGTTTACTTTTTACAGTAGTGAAAAAAATTCGCAGAATTTTTATGAAAATCAGAGCGTTAAGAGCCTTTATTATCCTCCTTGCTCTTTTGGAGCAAGATCTAGTAGATGTCTCGACAGAAAAGAAGGCAGATGCTTTGTAAAATGGTCTTATATAATTCATGTCCAATTATAGAGGATGATTTGTAGGAAAATGTGATCTATCAACTGTTAGGAGGCAAAAATCCTATGTCTTTAGTCTCTGAAATGGTAAGGTGCAGATAACTTTATACACACATATTGAACACCCTCTTTCAGGACCCAAACACCACAGCCCTTCATCCCACTGAACCATAGTGCCACCCTCGAGGGACACACAGCCTTACAACAAGGTCTTCTTATCTTATTTCAAATACTTTTCAAGAATGAACAATGTCCTAGTGATATCTGCATCCAGTGAATGAAGACATATAATATTATAAAAGCATTAATCACATATACTTGTATTAATTTCACCCTGTAAAACAAATACAATGGTTAATTATTCAGAGCTGCCCCTTTATTTGCTTCAGTCTTAATTCAGAAATATTGATGATGGCTACCATATATTGATTTGCCTCTGTGAGACTAAACTCTATAAAGATGTTTTACATATATTACTCCTAATCCTCAGAATAGCACACCAAAGTAGATGTTATTATTATCTCCTTCTTCCCAGTTAAGTTAGAACTCAGAAACAGCTTGAATGAGGATAGAAGTGTATTTTCTTGTTTCACACCTTAATTTCCTTTTCCTATTTTAGGTTAGAGAAGTCATGTACCCTGCTGGGCACACTGCACTAGTACCTAGCACAATGAAACTTGTGAGTGGCAGAATACAAACAGAAGCTCCCATGTCCTTGAGCCACACCCTGAAAATTCTGGAAGCTCTGCATAGAGGCACTGGACTTCCCCACATTCTCATGGCTCACTGTTAACGTAACGAGCAGCAAGTTCATTGCAACTGCTCTGGATACCTGGCAGAAGAACTTAAGGACACATAAAGAGGTACCTAGAGGACCTATTTTATTTCTAGTCTACAGAAGAGCAATTTATGAAGAGGTTTCCTCCAGGTAATATCAAGCCTTTCTCAGTGTATTTCATAAGGGTTTGAACTAAATCCGGCATAATAAGGTTTGATTGAGCTGTTATGTTCTGCCTCGTAAGTGGCAGTGCACAACTGAGAAAGAAAATTGCTTAATAGAAAGTTATAGTCATCACTAACTTTATCCTAATTCTCCAAAGCAGTAAGTTAAGAGTTCTATAAGAGCAGCTTAGAGCTCTTAGAAAATGCTGAAAAATACTCTGTGTAGAAACATTTCTGCCCATATGTCACACTGTACTTTCTGGGGATGGGCAATTATTTTTCTGATATTTTGCTCACTTAGGGTAAGTTTTATCTTGTGTCTCCAAGGACGTTTTAAAAGGGCCTTATATATCCATTCTTCTAAAATATTTAACAGACATTCTATTTTTCAGCATGAGATCTGTTCTCTGGTTTGGGGTTGTAACTCCTAGTTATCCCACAGACATCAAAAGCCATTTCTGAAATATATTGAATTTAGATCAAAGCATTCTTCATACAATTGTGTCATCAGAAAGTAATGGGCTGTTTAAATGAAAAATTGATTAAGCTGATGACTGGAATTTATTCTAGGAAGAACTTACAAGAATCTGTTCTTTCTTAACGTTAAAAGTTATATTGGCAATGCAATCATTATTTGCAGGTGACATTATCTACCTAGTAAATGCATGAGACATGAGAACCAGTAAAACTAGTAAGAGTTTTAGTAAGTTTAGAGTTTAGTAAGATTGCTAGGTATGAAGAAAATTCTAAAAATCTTTTACTTTCTAAATATCAGCAATTACCAATTTAAAAAGATAATGGGAGAAAAAGACACAATGTACAGTAGCATCAAAACCTATAAGAAATTTCAGGACCTCGATAAAGAAAACCATAAATCTTTACGGCAAGATGAAGCTTTAAAAAATTGGAAAGGTATATCATATTTATGAATGGAAATGATTTAAAGATACATGTTTTTTTATATTTTTATTTTAAAAATAAATTTAATTTCATTAAAATCAAGTCTCATAGGGAATGTATTTAACATAATGATTCTGAAATAGATATAGAGAAATAAAGCAGGCAAAAATAGACTGGAAATTTTTACCAAAAGAAGAAACTGAAAGAGAACGAGGAGTACAGAGGAAGAGCAAGAATTAGAAAACCTTACACTGCCAGATATTAAAGTATAATGTAAGGATCCAATTAACATCATGTAGCATTGGTACAGTAACAGATAATAATCAGTGTCTCAAACTGGAAATTTGTCTTAAAATCATGTGCCTTCATATTTGTAGAGGTGGGAGTGTTTCTTTAGCTCCAGCAGGAACACAGAGGTCATGTTGCCTGTTGCTGATTTGGCAAAGCTTGGTTTGGCGATGCCTCATTTTCCCTGAGTGAGCCTGCTTATTGCTGCCTCTACTAACAAGGTGGAGTTTTGCTAGCCGTCCCCACGAGCTGCCTCTTACTTTGGTTATGACTTGGAGTTTGTCCAAATCCAGTAGGGTCTAAGGCTTGCCTATCTGAGAGCCTTTCCTCTCCCCATGACTCATGGGCTCTGTAGAATTCTTATGAACGTTGCTTTCTTTGTGCTTTATTTAATTTTTGCTGTGGCTGACATATGTGAATTTGAGCTATTGCACAGATTCCCTCCCCTCTCCACTCTCAGTGGCTTCATTTGGTATTCAATGCCAGTTAAAAATAAGACAATATAAACTTCTATATTATTTAAGCTAAACTTAAGTTTTGATATAGAGTGAACACATTTATTAATAATGTATTTCTTCTTACATATCCACAGATGTGGGTTCCAATTTGGAAAGAGTTTCACTAAGGAAAGTTTGTAGAATATTTTCAGTGTGGCTAAGGGGCAAAATAAATACTGGTCATCTTTATAGATTTTGAAAAATAAAGTAATTTCTAGGTAAGCCAACCATACCCACCTTACAACTAAATGTAATGCAAATTACCATATCAAACAGAAAATTTGAGTGTTCCAGTTAGTGGTATTTAGTTTCCTGCTTATTAATGTCAATTTAGGTGCTGCTTAGAATAATTTGCTACAGAATCATTGTATGTCATTATTTTGCCGTTGAAAGAGATTACATTTTTAGCTAAGAAGGAAATGAGTTTGGGAAAGATCATTTTGCCAAGTTGAAATTTATGGCCAGGACTGTAAGGTATGAGGAATATATCTAGTTTTGCTTTAACAATGACTTGCTATCAGAAGTTAAGTGATCATTTTATAATTTTCTATAAAGTAAAAGAAAGGTGTTTTTAATTTAATTACCCATGCCTGAAAGGATATTTGAGTATATTCTTATTGGAATAATTAGTAATTTGAACATATCATAATAAGCTATTATATTCTTTCCAGAAATTTTTTGGTTCTTTGGTTTTCTTTGAAGGTGCTAGGAGAGTATACAGACTGACATATTATTCAACATACTGATACTTCTTAAGATCATAATGTTGGTTGTTAAAACTTTACTAAATTGACTTGACAGTTTCAAATTAAGTATCATCTTGTGTTTTTCCTTTCTACATATCTTTTTAATGATAGTGTCATATAATATGATGGTTTTATGAGTGGTTTTGGTATCTCATTCATCAGAGTAATCAATGGGGAAAGGAGCCATGTGGGTTGTAGTCCATTTGTATTGGATAGCACAGATGGCATTATTGATAGATGGAAATATTCCAAATATTTATTGTATAATGATATCACAAGGACTCTGACTTCTGAATTTTAATGCCTTAATTTCTACAGTAACTGACAAAGTAAGTAATTAATTCAGTTACCACATATCCATTTAATGATATCAATGTGTGAATTGTAGCATTAATTACCTTTCAGTTAATACTGTACTTTATATGATGGGTATTTCTTTTTCTAAGCCTTTGTGTTTACTTATCTGATTTCTGACCAAGCTATCAGTTTGGTCTTGAGGATTTTAAAGTTAAAAACAATATTTGGAGCAGACAGTATGTAAAGATAGGATGCAGAAGTGAACAAAGTGCAGATTCAGTAATGGTTCTCTCCCAATATCACCTCTGTCATGTGGGAGGCCAAAGGAAAAAGGTACCCTTAAAGAATCTTTACATTTGCCTCTTGCATAAGTTTTTACCCTCAATAGATTTCTTAAAATTATGTTCTAATATAACCATAGACAAAAGGACATAATGATATAATTCAGGATCTACTTATATTTTATTACCTCAATTTGAAATTGAGTTATTCCAGGAAGGGTTACTGCTGGATGGTTAATACACCATCCTCTCAAATGTTTGACACCATTCCAGAATCACATTTGCACTACTAGAAATAAATGAAAGCCAGTGAAAAAAAGGTCTTCACTTTTTACTTTTGTATTTTATATTTTTGTATTCTTTAAATACATACTGAATGCATATAGTCATGCCTTACTTTTGCAATTGCTAAGTTAAAAATGGTAGTTTGAGTCATTCTAAAACTTCTGTTGCCATTGTTTTATTTTTAAAATACTATCAACCCCTAGTATTGAAGACCTACTATGTATTTAAACACTGCTGGGAGCTCTCTGATATTACCTCCAGGTTACTTACTATTTTACTTAGGAAGTAATATAAATTCCTTGAGTAGTGACCTTCTTTCCAAACTAAAAATTAGGACACATTGTCCAACAGTGTTTTGTTTGTTCAATTTGTTACTGTGAGAAAAAGTACAAAGGTGCCAAAATAAATGAAATAAATAAATAAATAAATTTTTAAAAGAACTAAAGATTATTTACATTTAAGTTATAAATTTATCAAGTTACCTCCAATACTGACTGACACCACTAAATTCCCAGTATCTAGCTCACTGCCTTGCACATGTCAAATTCAACGTTTGTTGATTGCATAGTGATAAACAAGGTAGGATAGTTTACATCCATAAAGATGATTGGAAATAGAGTTTAATTATATGCTTTCAAAATGATAGTGTGATCCCACAAACGAAATAGAAGCTTTATACTAAATTTTGATAAGATCAATCTTTTTAAAAAGTTCTTATAGAAATAGACAATGTAATTATATTGGAAGAGTAAGTTGACCAAGCTTTATTTAGTCAAAATATCTAATAGTGTACAGTGGGTCAAGAGGACAAAACAACTTAGACCTATCCAGAGACATCCCATTCAAACAGACTGGCTATGTATGATTTAGGGCAAAACTTCTTGCATTCTTACTGCCCTGGCAAGTACAAATGGACCAAATACACCCTGATGATCCCAGATTTCTCCAACGCTCTAGGACAATTTCAGAAGCATTGATGAAAATGGCATAGATAATATTCTGATAGAAATCTCAGGACCAATAATAAACCAAGAAAAAGGCTAGCACTAACTGAAGTGATATGCAATTTTAAATATTCTACATATATTTACTGTTCCTTTTAAAAAAAGTCAAAGTCTAAGTAAAATAAAATGCATGAATATTTTGTTGTCACTAAAGCCTTCTATTTCCTTTATTTATGGAATAAAATATATGAGTGCTTTCCAGTAAAATGTGGGAATAATTTTTAATCTGAACTTTGTATCATATTTGCAGCCTTGAAACTTCGCTGATCTTTTTCACTTTTCTCATTATCAGTGTTTGTTTCTCTCCCTCTCTCCTTTCTCCCTTTATACTCTTTTAGGCACTGAGAGACAGAATTAAAAACTGACAGGCAAATCAGCTATTACTTTGAATCTCCAAACAGGAAAACTTCCTCTCAGGCAACACTGCAAAATATAGTCATATTGTTATGTGATTATTGTTATTCTAGGAAGATTTTATTTTTCTCTTCTTATTTTAAATTTTATATATTTGGAGAAATTTTGTTATGTCTTTCCATTGATGGAAAGTCTAATTACATTTATAGTGAATGAATGACTCTCTTCACTGTATTTTGCTACAGATTTTTCTCATAAAAGTTCTTATCCAGACTTCTGGGTATGACCCATCCTCCCCCACCCCCACCCCCAAAAAGTAGAACATGAAGACTAAACCTCAGAATTTAATTTGTGTTCCTGTAATTTCATATGACCCCAAGTTATTTAGAGACAAACAAATGATATTACAATTATGTTTTAAATAAGCAAGGCCTGTGTGGAAGCAAATTTTTTTAATAATGTTTTAAGAGCACCAGAATATTTATCCAACTAATCTTCTTTAAAGATGTAATGCTCTTACAGAGGAAATAAAATAAAGGTGCTCAACAATAAATTTCTAAATTTAGTCCTGAGCATTCAAACTTTGATTTAATCAAATTTATCAGAAAAAAAAAATTTTCCAGGCAACCCACTTAATTTCTGAAGACAGTTACTATTAAGTAACTGATCACGCTAGTGAATAAAGAAATAAATGTTGGCATACTAAGGCAATATATAAGCTGAAGTTCTTGAACAAAAGCAGCCTGTCAACTACAGTACGTTTAAGTACAGGAACGATTGATGTTTGCCAAATGTCAAATCAGAGAGAAGAAAAATGTTTTCAAGCTTAGGAGATTACCAACAATGAAAGGGAAAATAAATAAAAATTTAGATGTACAATATTGTTTTACCTTGTCAGGGAAATGTTAATTGAAATCAGGCCTCCTTTTTGAAAAACATAATGTAAAATTTCCACCAAAAGACTACTCAGGAGTCTGACAATTAATGCAAAAGTAGAATTTTAAAAGATACAAAATGATGGCTGACATTGACAAAAATTGTGCTGTTAGATTATCAAAAAGCTATGCACTAGATTTCATTGTCAGTGATCTCCTACAGATTAATTAATGTAATCGGTTATGTTTTAAAAGAAAACTAGGAGTTCTGAAAAATATCGACATGAACCATGTGAGACTTCATCATGAATTCAATAGTTAAAATACACAGGTTTCTGTTTATTTCTTCTGCGTTATCAGGTTTATGACATTTATTTGGTAGCTAGATATTGTTTTGAATGTGCAATGATTTACTAAAAGACAGCTCGCTTATGATCCATGTTAAGAACATGCAGTGCATTCAAATAACCTAGGTAACGTTAGGCCTTTCACCTCCGAGCATATGTTTCATTTTCCTAAGGTTGGGATTAAATTGAGATTTTGTATTCATTTGAAGTATAATTGTAATGAGAACCTTTAACATGGGTCAAATGGAGAATAGTGGCACCCTGGAAGTGCTTAGAAATCATTTGCCTTTCTTATACATTGTTCCACAGTAGGATTGAAAAAGATTACCACTCCTTGTTTAACGATGTTATATTGCTCTATCTGTGAATCTAATGAAATCTTTGGCAGAAGAGAGCACAAATTTCTCAAATGGATTTTAGAAAATAAGAAGGCATCTGAATCAAATAATTATACATTTGAAATACATGAGATACTGTTAACAATCTTTACCTACAGAAAGTCAGAGATATGTATATATATATATTTTGGACTCTTAATGTTTCCTTTTTATTCCCATAATGGAAAGTGGGGGAAAATTGTATTTTATTTGCCCACAGACATGGGAAAGAATTACCCAGCAAAGCTATGTACCCAAACAGATTTTTCCAGACTCCTTTTTTACCCTGAAGCAGTCTTTTTATTTGAGCACCATAAGTGCACCATCTTTCTCACTGAAGTGCTCAGATATATTAGCACCACTCTCCCTCTCAGGACCTTGACTTTGTTAAAACCAAGAGGAAATAAACTATTTTTTTGTGCTGCTTGTCTGTGAGTGCTAAACTGGATCAGCCTGTGAGCAAAAACTGGCCTGTCACTGAATGACCAGCTACTGAAAACCATGTAAAAATTATATTAGATTGGATAGTATCACAGATCTTAAAGAATGTTTCTTTATGAAACAATGCAAATATTAATAAAATTCATTAAGCTCTACACGGTATTTAGCAACTGTTTTAGTGCTAAAATATACCAGCAATTGCTTAGGGCTAGATTATTCTGTCTCAAAAGAAAATGATAAGTTAGGTCACTGTAAGAAGCTAAAATAATACAGTATTTTCTTAGAGAGTTACAGCCTTTTCCCCTAAGTGGAAATGTATTTATGTTGAGCACATTCTAGGATGGAAGCTTGTTTGAATGTCCCAATAAATCCAGTCACTACTTCAGGACACAAAGAAGTATTGCTTACCCAAGAATTATTAAAGAAGGGAAAGTGTTCCATTCGGTAAACTCCCTAAGGTAACATGAAAGTTCTGCTGTATGACCACCATCCTTGGTCTTCCCAATACCACTGGAAGTAAATATATTAATGCAGTTACTATTCATTGTTTATCTTGATAAAAGCCTTTCAAATGTGCCTAGAAAACAGCCACTATATTGTGCATAGTAGAGACAATCCTCATCAAAATCTGGAACAAGATGCCTAGCATAGCGCTATAATTTAAAATTATTCTGGAAGTTCTAGACAATTCAGTAATATAATGAAATGATACAAGATTTATTAGAAAAAAGGAGAGCAAATTTTCATTTTCATGAAATATATAATCACATACAATATAATTTACATCAAACATACCTAAAATTGCCCAGGGCTTATTCATCCTGTTTCAGAAGAATGTGATAAATTGGGATAATGGGAATGGGCTGACATAATACGACTTTTCTAATACATTTTCAGACTCCTACCTTAAGTAAACATAGATTTATGTTGCTCACATTATAACATGGAGAAACCCAAGTGAATCAACTGGAAAACTACTTGAACTAAAAAGAGAATTAATTAAGATGGCAAGATACAAAATAAATAATATTCTTAAAAAATGCCTATCCATCAATAGTATCTTGATTTTGGGGTAAGGAAAAGGGAAAATAAATTCATGGTAACAATAACAATTATAAAATATCTGGTAATATCCTTAATACAAATTGCACAAGACCCCTATCTGGAAAGAATTACAAAACTTTCCTAGCAACATATAAAAAGACAAATAAATGTAAAGAATTATGCTTCTGAATGGGAATATTGTAAAGATAGCAATTAATGTATAGGTGTAACGTTAGCACATCAATCAAAGTCCTAGTGGGATTATTTTAGGAACATGAAGAAATTATTCTAAAATGGTTAGAATTCAGAAGAGCAAAGGTGAAGTATATATTAAATATATTAATATCATATATTAAATATGAAAATATTTTCTAACACCATATTTTAAGTGGCATGATATGACTACAGCCAGAATCTACACTTATATTAGTAAAATGGAACATATAAGCATAAAATTAACCCTAGCATTTCTGTGAATCAAATATGACAGAAGCTCCTAATAATGTAGATAGGATAGGTTATTCAGTGAAGGATAGTAAGAGATTTGGCCAGAATTTGGGGAGAAATAAAAGAGTGATACAGTGGACACACCATTGTAAAGCAATTATACCCCAATAAAGATGTTTAAAAACAAGGAAAAAAAAAAAAAAAGAGTGATACAGTGGAATTCAGACACAATATATAAGTTTTTAAGAATTTTAGTTACATAGAAATGTTCATAAAATAGAGAAAATATGAAAATATTTATACAATATGAGCCGAGTCTGGTAAAATACATATATATATATATATATATATATATATATATATGAAAAAAAGGGGGGGAGATGTTATTATGACTGCAGGTGATTTTAGTTTTCTTCTTTATACTTTTTTGTTATTTCCAACTTTTTCCTTCAATTATAATATTACATAATCAGAAAGATAAAAATTTTCTCCTTTGTTATTTAAAGCAGCCTTCATGTTATCTAACTACAGTTATCCCTTGGTATCCATGGGTTATTGGTTCCAGGACCTTTTGAAGATGACAAAATCCTAGGATGCTCAAGTTCCTTATATAAAATGTCATAGAATTCGCTTATAACCTATGTACATCTGCCCGTATACAGTTGATCCTTGAACAACATGGGTTTGAATTGCATGGGTCCACTTATATGTGAATTTTTTTTCAATAAACATAGAGTCAGCTCTCCGCATCGCAGATTCAACAAACTGCAGGTCAAAATTTCCATCCGTGGTTGGTTGAATCTGTGTATGTGAAACCCGCGAATATGGAGGGTTCACTGTACTCATTGTACTATACCATTTTATAAGGGACTTGAGCATCCATGGTTTTTGTTACCTGCAGAAGGTCCTGGAATCAATCCCTGGTAGGGATTAATCACCTCTAGATTACTTAATACCTAATAGAATGTAAATGTTATGTAAATAGTTGTAAATAAAATGCAAATTCTATGTAAATAGTTGCTGTCCAGGCAAATTCAAGCTTTGCTTTTTGGAACTTTCTGGAATTTTAGGGGGAGATAATTTTGATTTGCAGTTGGTTGAATCCATGGATGCTGCACCCGCAAATATGGAGGGCCAATTGTACATAACAAATGTTATATGTTTTCTGGCATAAAATACAGACTTTCTTCAGGAAGATACTGTTTTGTTGTTGTTTTAGTCTCTAACATCAGCAGGTTTTTATTTTCTTTTCCTTTTGTGATGATGTACAGTTAGAATAAGATCTATAAGCAGGGAACATACAGCAATGCTTACGTTTATATTTCCAACACCTAGCGTAATGGCTGACACATAGAGGGCATGCAATAAGTATTTAACTAAAGAAATAACTAATCAATACAAAACTCACCTATTTCCAAAAAGTATTAATGAATTAGCTCTTTCAGATAATCTTTTTTATGTTGTCATTTGTTAGGATACAATCTAATCAAGAAATGCCAATCATTTGATTATCTAGTATCTAACTTGAACTAGTTAAAAATTTTTCCTGTTTTTATTTAATCTACTTAGATGTGGTTTAGTACACAAGGCAAGAACTGAGATGACCAAAGAAACATCTTACCACCTTACATTGTGACATGCTAACCCTAGAATTTGGTAATCTTCCTGGGGATCTAACATTTCTTTTGGATAGGCCAAGACTTCTCCTGTGGGAAAAGAGAAACCACTCAACTGCACCTCTTCCTTAAAGAGCTCAAGTTTTAATTCTTAGAGAACCATTTTGCATTAAAACAACTCCCTGGAATATACATTATAATGACATCACAATACTGGACCCTTACCTTTCTCCCAGTCCTGGTGCCCTCATCTTGAGAGACATTTTTTTTCTCTTTCTTCTATTATATACCCACTCTCCTTTTGCCTTCCACTGAGCATTGTCTTGTTCTGCTCCGAGAGGCTCTTCTTCCCCCAGAGTCATTTATATTCAGCTATTTTGCTGAATTATATTAAGCCACTGTGTTGTAAGTGAATTACTGCATCCGTTTTTATGACACAAGGACTCTCCAGATAAAAGCTTGATAATGTCATCCTTGATTTACATTAAAAAAAATAATGACATGAAAAAGAATTGGTCTAGAAGTCAAGAAATTTGGAGTCTAGTCTTTATTATTTTTCTCTGAGTCCCGAGTTAAATAAATGGCAGTGAAATCAACTGTGGCTTCAAGTTTCTTAAAAAAAAACTTAATATCACCTTCTATCGCTAACAGTCTTTGACCATTTCATTGATTTATTTTTTCAACCAATGCCATTTATTGAATTCTTGCTAATTCCTCAGCACTGTGCCAGGTATTTATTTGGGACAAAGAAATGATTAAGAGATAATTCTCACCTCCATGATACAGTTACATTGCTTTCTTTATGAAACTGTGAGGGAGATGATTATTCTATAATTGAGATGTTGAATCTTGATTTCTGATTGAGCTTCCTAGGCAAGGACTTTTGAAATGAGAGCATTAAATTTTGTGATACCATTCTATCAAGAGGACAATACATTATTTTTTAAATAATTTCTGTATTTAAAAGTATTTGGAATGTTATTTTATAAAAAGGCATTTATATTTTTATAATCACTTCTTGGTTATACTTAGAGTAGTTTACTGCCTATATTCAACTTTTAAAAATTATTGAGCTGGCAACTTTCTTGCATGGCGACTTTTCAGATAAATACTTCTGATCCTGTTGTGCTTGCTATTACTATCCCTCAAGAAAAACTTAACACATTTCATTTTTGTTCACCTGAGAAAATTGCTTTTAAAAGAAAATACCCAGATAGCTTTTCAAGACGAATAGTGCTTCCTGATTTTCACTTGACTCAAAGGGTAGAATAAATGAATAATTCTGTATGCAAGTTTCTTGGTTTGCTTACAACTTTCTGCTAAGACTCCAGAGACCTTTAAGCAAAGGATTCCACCAATTACATTTGTTGTATGTGTATGTGTGTGTACATTTTTTTCAGAAAGCATATGTTAGTAGGGCTATTAAGCAATTAGCTTCATGCATATAGATAGTTCGTTTTGCACCAAACCATATGATGTGATTGGAATTTATAGAAAACCATCTTTCTTGCCAGGAATTGAGGCGAGCTAATTCTCTAGTTTGGAGAAGTGTGGTCTTATGGCTGCAATCTGTACCCTTAAAAATTAGGAACCTAGAATTCTATATTCAATAGCTTAGAAAGGCACATAAAATGTAAAAGTTTTGTCTTTAATAAATACAGAAATTGGAAAGAAAAAACCCAAGTAGAGTACCTGATTCATGTTGCATGCTCACTACATGTTTGTTAACTTACAATGAAATGAAACCAGCAAGGGTTGAGATTAGGGTTTTTTTTAATATAAAATATGTGCCATGAGGTCTTATGTCCTTGCCAGATTTGGCTCTGAGCTTTCTAGCAGTCTATGCAAGAAGGGAAATGCCATCAGCGAAGGAATCTGTAATGTCAATGAGATAAAAACAAACTGGCTGCTCAGGAGAAGCCCAGCTATTTCAGATATTTAATAATTATTTCCAGAATGAATGAATGATGCTGACAGCTGAGAAAAATTTCTCCCGTTTGCATTCTTAGGAGGTCACTTGCCTCTTCACCATTTTTCCAGCAAATAGCCGAGAACTTCACGTGGCTATTTTTCAGATCAGTGCCTAAGAGTTGTTCAGGAAAACTGCTATTATGGAAGTGAAACACAGTCACAGCCTGATAATATGCCTCAATTCAAACAATATTCTGAAATACCTAGAAATCCGGAAGCAGAGGTAGATCGATTGCATATACTTCAGGCATGTATATATTTTCCATGTGTTAAGTAAGATTCATGGCCACCTTTTGAAGCTCTAGTTGCACTTTACAAAAGGAGTGTGTTACCATCTTGTCTCATTTTTATAGCATTCATATCCCTGGCCACAGCATTAATCATTTTTTTTCTTTTGGGGGTGGTGGAGGTTATACTAAAAAATCCATGGAATGTCTACTACAAGATGTAAAATTCTACATGATTGGCCTTTTGTAAATATTAGGCAAAACCAGTAAATCAAAATGATCAGATTAACATATTTTAGCAGAACATCCATATGAAAGGAAATGTTGACATTCTTTATGAAAGCTGTTTTTTCTCTTTACTGCTGCCATTTTTATTGTGGATTTCCCTGTTCAGCACTTAGTTCCAATTTCTTAAATGATCCATTTCAACACTAGACAGCAATATTCTTCCAGTCATATGAGTTTTTTGTTGCGTTTTATTACGTTAAAGATTGCAGAGCTCTACTGTGAATTACATTATTAACATTCCTTATATTTTAGAGGACTGTGTTCACAAGCATTATGACTGGGTCCAGGAATTCTTTGTTTGGGCCTTTGAAGAGAAAAGTCCAATGCAATTTAATCTTTAGTAGTAACTAGGTTATGAATGTATTGTATTTACAATTACAAAAAATTTGATAGTACAAAAAACAATGGATAATTCATTCAAGAATCCCAAAGAAATGTTTGATTTAAAGGAGGTACCCAGTTGAAAATGGTAAAATATTCAAGTAATAAACAATTCACCTAAATATAGATTCTCAGGACTTTGCTTTTATAACTTAGCTGGTTTAGCTCAAAATGCAGTTTTCTTAGAAACAATGCTAAAAATTCAGATCCATCCTAAATGGATACTTCATTGCCAGTGCTATCTCTACCCTTAAGAACTTGCTTGCTGGTGGTGTGGAAAAAATAAGGCAAGGACACAAATAACTCAGCAAACCTCTTTTCAACACATTGTCAAGTGCCTTATAAAGCAAGCTCAAACATGGCAGAAAGCCACCACTGAATTTCAGAGTAGAAGAATGCATAAATTGTTACAAGCTTATTCTATAGATCAACTACCCAGAATTTGGGAGGTTTGTGCTAGTACCTTACTCTCAACCCCCCTTGTCATTCCTCCTTCTCCCAACATAAGTACCTCACTGCCCACCTACTCCCCCAAAACGATGGGACAGGTATAAACCTGTTCCAGCTAATATTCCAGCTGATATGATCATTGGAACTTTACTGGATTTCAGAACTTTACTCTTTTTATTAACCTTAGAATCTCTACCAAGGACTCTGCTCTTGCTTAAGTAAATGATTAATATTGATCCAAAAAATGACAAATTTACAAACCTTTAGAGATTTTTATCTCTTCACTACAAGTGGCAGAGTTTCTGAACCATAATCGATTTTCACTTGTGATAATTTTGTGATGTATTTAGCATAGAACAATACACTTGTTAATATTTTGAGAATTGTTTATACTGTTTTACCTTAAATTTTTTTAATTGAAGTATAGTTGGTGTATATATTATAAGTTACAGGTGTACAATATAGTGATTCACAATTTTTAAAGGTTATACTCCATTTATAGTTATTACAAAATATTGGCTATATTCCCCATGTTGTACAATATATTATTATAGCTTATTTTATATCTAATAGTTTGTACTTCTTAATCCCTTACCCCTATCTTACCCCTCCCGCTCCCCTCTCCCCACTGGTAACCACTAGTTTGTTCTCTGTATCTGTGAGCCTGCTTCTTTTCTGTTATATTCACTAGCTTGTTGTATTTTTTAGATTCCGCACATAAGTGATATCATACAGTATTTGTCTTCTCGGTCTGACATATTTCACTTCGCATAATGCCCTCCAAGTCCATTCATGGTGCTGCAAATGGCAAAATTTCATTCTTTTTTATGTCTGAGTAGTATTCTATTCTGTATATATATATATATCATATCTTCTTTATCCATTCATCCGTTGGTGGACACTTAGGTTGCTCCCATTCCTGGAAACTGTAAATAATGCTACTATGAACATTGGGGTGCATGTATTTTTCCAATCAGTGTTTTTGTTTTTGGTTTTTTGGATATATACCCAGCAGTGGTACCTTAAATTTCATGTTTGCATTTGGAGACCAGTTTTTCTTTTTCCTGTAGATCCCATTTAAATGTGATTGAGAACCCTATTCTATTAAATGGAGAATACCTCATTTTATCAATACTTGCATTTTTCTCCTGGTCTCCCAATCAGAGATGATATCTTAAATATTTACATCTACAATAGTACCCACCCCAGCCCACCAGCCAGCCCAGACTTCCAGATTCTTCTGTCTCTCCCTGGCTCCCTCAAATTCCTATGTAGACTGAAGTTCCTACAGCTACAAGGACAAGGACAAGGGCCAGCCAGCCTGTGGGGATCCCTGTGGGAGCCACTGGCAGTAACCAGGAGGCAAGACTTTGAGAGACTGGCTCAGCATCAATTAGTCAGAGTAGGTTTCTGGAACCTGGTTAACTGGGCATATTAACTCATTAGCTGTTATATCAAGAGTACCCTGGGTGAGAAGCCAGTGTGGCCCAGGCACTTTTACCAAATGTTTAAATAATATTTTAATAATCTGTATAATCTGTGGACATTTACCCATAAATACTGGCCGAGTCAGACCTACTCAGAACCCATCATAAGAAATTGGATCTCCAAACTTAAGACAGTGAGGATAAACAAGCATTTTAGCCACCTATCTAAAAGTTTCCTTGTCTTCCATACTTGAATCAGACCTTCTGCTTTGAATGTGGGTTTAATGCCTGCAGAACTTTTGATACCTGTTTACCCAAACCTTTGACTTTTTCCTTCTAAGCCTCAGTTTCCTTTTCTGTAAAACAGTTAAGTTAATAGCATTTCAACGTACGTTACTGTGAGGTGTAAATGAAACAATGCAAGGAAAATTCTTAGTACAATACCTGGAATACAGTTAGTGTTAGCTATTATCTACTTTTCCCAAAATCTTCAGTTAATGAATTTTATAATCCTATATGCAGGTTCATAGCAAATCAGTATATTTGGTTACACGAACACATGCTGTGCATTGTGTTAGAACAAAAAGATGAACAGAAAAATAGGTTATTATTGGGTATGAGAGGTTTTCATGCTTTCAGACACTATAGGGCTATTATTGTATACTCTGATGACTTGAAGGAGCCAAGGGCTGCAGTGACTGATGTCAGCTTGTGGCTTCTGGGCTTTTATTCCTAATGAGGAAGAGCTCTTCTCTCTCTCTAGAAAGAGGGGGATCCTTTGTCAAGCTTCGGGTCTCCCTGTACTCATATATTATCTTTTCCTTTGACTTTTGCTCAAAACTGGGGAATAGAGCATATCTTAAAAGCACCAGTGTCAGGAAACCCCAGGCTCTTTTGTTTCTGGGCAACATGAATAAGAAGACTGTCATAAAAGGTATGGAACCTTAGGAGGAAATAAATAAAAATGAATCCTAGAGGGCAGCATAAAAAAGTGTATAGAAAAACTCTGTTAACAAGTAAATGAGTCTTTTTAACAAGGTTTTCTTGTCATCCTCTTAGACTGGCATTGAGTCTTCATTTGAACCATGTCACATTAGGTGCTCTGAGCAAAAGTCAATTATATTCTAGAGACCTCATGAAGACTAAACATCAAAATAAGAGTTGGAAGGAAGCACTGTGGCATGCCATTTGCTGAGAGCTTCTTTGAACCATGTCTATTTGCTTCCTCTTCCCCCTTGGTCATATTCACAATATGGGGTTTTTGTTTTCGGACTTCCCTTCTCGAAAGTCTCACGTAAGTGTGTGTCATTGTCCCAGTCACATATTGGTTTAGCATTGACTAATTAACTTTTCTTGATGTTTTCTTCATCATCCACGAGGTGGAAAAATTCCTCAGATGCCTTTCAAAAACTCCCAGCTAATTCTCTAGTGATTTCTAAACCAAAAGTGTTTGCATTATTCTAACTCTAAAATTTCTTAGTCTGAAAAATACGTATATGATGATGGTCCTTCTTTGAAGCAGTTTTATTTAAACCACTTTCCTCCTGTTCTTGCCATGCAACTATCTTCATTACTACCAAGGAACAACTGCCATGACCATCTAGATTAATAATTGAAAGCCAAAAATAAAAGAAAGAAAAATGTAAAGCTGGACTTATATATGAGAAATTATTAAACCATAATTGCAGATGTTAAAGAGTATCCAAATATTATTGATTCATCTTAGGTTTGCATGTCTGTTGATATGATTTTCTTTGTTAACTGAAAAAATCCCTGTCTTTTTTGTAAAGTTGGGATCATTTAGCAAAGTCAGATTTAGTGAATGTCCCAATTTCTCTGTCCTTGCATTGTTGTTAGAAAGAGGAGAGATCTGAAACCCCCCCTTTTGTTTTAATCATACAAGTTTTTTTTTTTAACATCTTTATTGGAGTATAATTGCTTTACAATGTTGTGTTAGTTTCTGCTTTATAACAAAATGAATCAGCTATATGCATACATATATCCCCATATCCCCTCCCTCTTGCATCTCCCTCCCACCCTCCCTATCCCACTCCTCTAGGTGGTCACAAAGCACCCAGCTGATCTCCCTGTGCTATGCAGCTGCTTCCCACTATCTGTTTTACATTTGGTAGTGTATATATGTCAATGCCACCCTCACACTTCGTCCCAGCTTACCCTTCCCTGTCCCCGAGTCCTCAAGTCCATTCTCTATGTCTGTGTCTTTATTCCTGTCCTGCCCCTAGGTTCTTTAGAACCATTTTTTTTAAATTCCATATATATGTGTTAGCATATGGTATTTGTTTTTCTCTTTCTGACTTACTTCACTCTGTATGACAGCCTGTAGGTCCATCCACCTCACTACAAATAACTCAATTTCATTTCTTTTTATGGCTGAGTAATATTCCATTGTATATATGTGTCACATCTTCTTTATCCATTCATCTGTCGATGGACACTTAGGTTGCTTCCATGTCCTGGCTATTGTAAATAGTGCTGCAATGAACATTGTGGTACTTGTTTCTTTTTAAATTATGGTTTTCTAGGGTATATGCCCAGTAGTGGGATTGCTGGGTCGTATGGTAGTTCTATTTGTAGTTTTTTAAGGAACCTCCGTACTGTTCTTCATAGTGGCTGTATCAATTTACATTCCCACCAACAGTGCAAGACAGTTCCTTTTTTCCACACCCTCTCCAGCATTTATTGTTTGTAGAATTTTTGATGATGGCCATTCTGACCAATGTGAGGTGATATCCTCATTATGGTATTAATTTGCATTTCTCTAATGATTAGTGACGCTGAGCACCCTTTCATGTGTTTGAGGGCAATCTGTATGTCAGCTTTGGAGAAATGTCTGTTTAGGTCTTCTGCCCATTTTTGGATTGGGTTGTTTGTTTTTTTTGATATTGAGCTGCATGAGCTGCTTGTAAATTTTGGAGATTAATCCTTTGTCAGTTGCTTCGTTTGCAAATATTTTCTCCCATTCTGATGTTTGTCTTTTCACCTTGTTTATAGTTTCCTTTGCTGAACAAAAGCTTTTAAGTTTCATTAGGTCCCATTTGTTTATTTTTGTTTTTATTTCCATTTCTCTAGGAGGTGGGTCAAAAAGGATCTTGCTGTGATTTATGTCATAGAGTGTTCTTCCTATCTTTTCCTCTAAGAGTTTTATAGTGTCTCAGCTTACATTTAGGTCTTTAATCCATTTTGAGTTTATTTTTGTGTATGGTGTTAGGGAGTGTTCTAATTTCATTCTTTTACATGTAGCTGTCCAGTTTTCCCAGCACCACTTATTGAAGAGGCTGTCTTTTCTCCATTGTATGTTCTTGCCTCCTTTATCAAAGATAAGGTGACCATATGTGCGTGGGTTTATCTCTGGGCTTTCTATCCTGTTCCATTGAGCTATATTTCTGTTTTTGTGCCAGTACCGTATTGTCTTGATTACTGTACCTTTGTAGTATAGTCTGAAGTCCGGGAGCCTGATTCCTCCAGCTCCATTTTTTTTTTCTCAACATTGCTTTGGCTAATCAGTGTTTTTTGTGTTTCCATACAAATTGTAAAATTTTTTTGTTCTAGTTCTGTGAAACATGCCAGTGGTAGTTTGAAAGGCATTGAATTGAATCTGTAGATTGCTTTGGGTAGTATAGTCGTTTTCACAGTGTTGATTCTTCCAATGCAAGAACATGGTATATCTCTCCATCTGTTTGTATCATCTTTAATTTCCTTCATCAGTGTCTTACAGGTTTCTGCATACAGGTCCTTTGTCTCCTTAGGTAGGTTTATTCTTAGATATTTTACTCTTTTTGTTGGCGATGGTAAAAGGGAATGTTTCCTTAATTTCTCTTTCAGATTTTTCATTGTTACTGTATAGGAATACAAGACATTTCTGTGCATTAATTTTGTATCCTGCTACTTTACCAAATTCATTGATTAGCTCTAGTAGTTTTCTGGTAGCATCTTTAAGATTCTCTATGTATAGTATCATGTCATCTGCAAACAGTGACACTTTTACTTCTTCTTTTCCAATTTGGATTCCTTTTATTTTTTTTCTTCTCTGACTGCCATGGCTAAAACTTCCAAAATTATGTTGAATGATAGTGGTGAGAATGGGCAACCTTGGCTTGTTCCTGATCTTAGAGGAAATGGTTTCAGTTTTTCACCGTTGAGAATGATGTTGGCTGAGGGTTTGTCATATATGGCCTTCATTATGTTGTGGTAGGTTCCCTCTGTGCCTACTTTCTGGACAGTTATTATCATAAATGGGTGCTGAATTTTGTTGAAAGCTTTTTCTGCTTCTATTGAGATTATCATATGGTTTTTATCCTTTAGTGTGTTAATATGGTGTATCACAGTGGTTGATTTGCATGTATTGAAGAATCCTTGCATTCCTGGGATAAACCCCACTTGTTCATGATGTATGATCTTTTTTATGTGCTGTTGGAATCTGTTTGCTAGTATTTTGTTGAGGATTTTTGCATCTATGTTCATCAGTGATATTGGCCTGTAGTTTTCTTTGTGATATCCCTGTCCGGTTTTCGTATCAGGGAGATGGTGGCCTTATAGAATGCGTTTGGGAGTATTCCTCCCTCTGCTATATTTTGGAAGAGTTTGAGAAGGATAGGTGTTAGCTCTTCTCTAAATGTTTGATAGAATTCACCTGTGAAGCCATCTGGTCCTGGGTTTTTATTCGTTGGAAGATTTTTAATCACAGTTTCAATTTCAGTGCTTGTGATTGATCTCTTCATATTTTCTATTTCTTCCTGGTTCAGTCTTGGAAAATTGTGTTTTCCTAAGAATTTGTCCATTTCTTTCAGGTTGTCCATTTTATTGGCATATAGTTGCTTGTAGTAATCTCTCATGATCCTTTAGATTTCTGCAGTGTCAGTTGTTACTTCTCCTTTTTCCTTTCTAATTCTGTTGGTTTGAGTCTTCTCCCTTTTTTTCTTGGTGAGTCTGGCTAATGCTTTATCAATTTTGTTTATCTTATCAAAGAACCAGCTTTTAGTTTATTGACCTTTGCTATTGTTTCCTTCATTTCTTTTTCATTTATTTCTGATGTGATCTTTATGATTTGTTTCCTTCTGCTAACTTTGGGGGGTTTTTTTTACTTCTTTCTCTAATTGCCTTAGGTATAAGTTTAGGTTGTTTATTTGAGATGTTTCTTATTTCTTGAGGTAGGATTGTATTGCTATAAACTTCCCTCTTAGAACTGCTTTTGCTGCATCC
The DNA here is from genome assembly GCF_964374135.1 of Grampus griseus. Classification (NCBI taxonomy): domain Eukaryota; kingdom Metazoa; phylum Chordata; class Mammalia; order Artiodactyla; family Delphinidae; genus Grampus; species Grampus griseus. The sequence goes on along the minus strand of NC_139018.1, from coordinate 78,996,903 downwards.
CATAGATTTTGGGTCATCGTGTTTTCATTGTCATTTGTTTCTAGGTATTTTTTTATTTCCTCTTTGATTTCTTCCTTGACCTCATAGTTATTTTGTAGCGTATTGTTTAGCCTACGTGTGTTTGTAATTTTTACAGTTGTTTTTTTCCTGTAATTGATATCTAGTCTCATAGCATTGTGGTCAGAAAAGATACTTGATATGATTTCAATTTTCTTAAATTTACCGAGGCTTGATTTGTGACCCAAGATGTGATCTATCCTGCAGAATGTTCCATGAGCACTTGAGAACAAAGCGTATTCTGTTGGTTTTGGCTGGAATGTCCTATAAATATCAATTAAGTCCATCTTGTGTAATGTGTCATATAAAGCTTGTGTTTCCTTATTTAGTGTCATTTTGGAGGATCTGTCCATTGGTGAAAGTGGGTTGTTAAAGTCCCCTACTATTATTGTGTTACTGTCAATTTCCCCTTTTATGGCTGTAAGCATTTGCCTTATGTATTGAGGTGCTCCTATATTGGGTGCATAAATAATTACAATTGTTATATCTCTTCTTGGATTGATCCCTTGACTGTTATGTAGTGTCTTTCTTTGTCTCTTCTAATAGTCTTTATTTTAAAGTCTATGTTGTCTGATATGAGTATTGCTACTCCAGCCTTCTTCTGATTTCCATTTGCATGGAATATCTTTTTCCGTCCCCTCACTTTCAGTCTGTATGTATCCGTAGGTCTGAAGTGGGTCTCTTGTAGACAGCATATATATGGATCTTGTTTTTGTATCCATTCAGCCAGTCTATGTCTTTTGGTTGAAGCATTTAATCAACTTGTATTTAAGGTAATTATTGATATGTATATTCCTATTACCATTTCCTTAATTGTTTTGGGTTTGTTTTTGTAGGTCTCTTCCTTCTGTTATGTTTCCTGCCTAGAGAAGTTCCCTTAGCAATTGTTGTAAAGCTGGTTTGGTGGTGCTGAATTCTCTTAGCTTTTGCTTGTCTATAAAGGTTTTAATTTCTCTGTCAACTCTGAATGAGATCCTGGCTGGGTAGAGTTATCTTGTTCGTAGGTTTTTCCCTTTCTTCACTTTAAATATGTCCTGCCATTCCGTTCTGGCTTGCAGAGTTTCTGCTGTAAGATCAGCTGTTAACCTAATGGGGATTCCCTTGTGTGTTATTTGTTGCTTTTCCCTTGCTGCTTTTAATATTTTTTTCTTTGTATTTAATTTTTGAACATTTGATTAATATGTGTCCTGGTGTGTTTTCCTTGGGTTTATCATGTATGGGACTCTCTGCACTTCCTGGACTTGGTTGACTATTTCCTTTCCCATGTTAGGGAAGTTTTCAACTATAATCTCTTCAAATATTTTCTCAGACCCTTTCTTTTTCTCTTCTTCTTCTGGGACCCCTATAATTCGAATGTTGGTGCATTTAATGTTGTCCCAGAGGTCTCTGAGACTGTCCTCAATTCTTTTCATTCTTTTTTCTTTATTCTGCTCTGTGACAGTTATTTCCACTATTTTATCTTCCAGGTCACTTATCCCTTCTTCTGCCCCAGTTATTCTGCTATGGTGTCCTCCTAGAGAATTTTTAATTTCAGTTATTGTGTTGTTCATCATTGTTTGCTCTTTAGTTTTCTAGGTCCTTGTTAAACGTTTGTTGTATTTTCTCCATTCTGTTCCCAAGCCTTTGGATCATCTTTACTATCATTATTCTGAATTCTTTTTCAGGCTGACTGTCTATTTCCTCTTCAGTTGTTAGGTCTGGTGGGTTTTTATCTTGCTCCTTCATCTGCTGCATATTTCTCTGTCTTCTCATTTTGCTTAACTTACTGTATTTGGGGTCTCCTTTTCACAGGCTGCAGGTTCACAGTTCCCGTTGTTTTTGGTGTCTGCCCCCAGTGGCTGAGGTTGGTTCAGTGGCTTGTGTAGGGTTCCTGGTGGAGGGGACTTGTGCCTATGTTCTGGTGGGTAGGGCTGGATCTTGTCCTTCTGGTGGGCAGGGCCGTGTCCGGTGGTATGTTTTGGGGTGTCTGTGAACTTAGTATGATTTTACTCTCTGCTAATGTTTTACTCTCTGCTAATGTTTTACTGTCTGCTAATGTTTTACTCTCTGCTGTTGTGTTTACTCTCTGCTAATGTGTGGGGTTGTGTTCCTGTCTTGCTAGTTGTTTGGCATGGGGCATCCAGCACTGGACCTTGCTGGCTGTTGGGTGGAGCTGAGTCTTAATGTTCAGATGGAGATGTGTGGGAGAGCTCTTTCCAATTGGTATTATATAGGGCCGGGACGTCCCTGGTAGTCCATTGTCCTGGACTCAGCTCTCCCACCTTGGAGGCTCAGGCCTGACACCCAGCCAGAGCATCAAGACCCTGCCAACCACATGGCTTGGAAAAAAAAAAAAAGAACAGATACAAAACCCCATACCAAATGGGAAAAGCAAAACTAAACAGACAAAATCACACAAAAAATCATACACACACACACTCACAACAGAAAAAGAGAAAAAAGGAAAAAAAAATTTTTAATTAAAAATAATAATAAAAAAATAATTTTTTAAAAAAGAGAGCAACCAGTCCAATAAACAAATCCACCAATGATAACAAGCTCTAAAATCTAAATTAAGATAAACATAAAAACCAGAGACAAATCAGATGCAGAAAGCAAACGCCAAGTCTACAGTTGCTCCCCAAATCCATCACCTCAATTTTGGGAACATTCGTTGTCTATTCAGGTATTCTACAGAGGCAGGGTTCATCAAGTTGATTGTGGAGATTTAATCTGCTGCTCCTGAGGCTGCTGGGAGAGATTTCCCTTTCTCTTCTTTGTTTGCTCAGTTCCTTGGGTTCAGCTTTGGTTTTGGCCCCGCCTCTGCGGGTAGGCCACCGTCAGGCCTCTGGTCCCTGCCCAAACAGGAGGGGGTTAAAGCAGCAGCTGATTAGGGCTCTCTTGCTCACTCAGGCCTGGGGAGAGGGAGGGGTATGGTAGTCACAATTGGAATGAGGGGCAAGCCTGTGGCAGCAGAGACCAACATGACATTGCAACAGCCTGAGGGTGTGCCATGTGTTCTCCTGGGGAAGTTTTCCCTGAATCTTGGGACCCTGGCAGTGGCGGACTGCACAGGCTCCTGGGGGGGTGTGGATAGTGACCTGTGTTTGCACACAGGATTCTTGGTGGCAGCGGCAGCAGTGTTAGCGTTTCATGCCCATCTCTGGGTTCTGAGCTGATAGCTGCAGCTCATGCCCAACTCTGGTGCTCGTTTAGACGGTGCTCTGCCTTCCGTGGGCACATGGAGCAGGAATCCCCTCTCCTCGTGCACCCCAAAACAGTGGTCTCTTGCCTCTTAGGCAGTTCCAGACTTTTTCCCAGAATCCCTCCAGCTAGCTGTGGCACAGTAGCCCCCTTCAGGCTGTGTTCACGCAGCCAACCCCAGTCCTCTCCCTGGGGTCTGACCCCCAAAGCCCGAGGCTCAGTTCCCAGCCCCCGCCCACCCTGCCGGGTGAGCAGACAAGCCTCTCGGGCTGGTGAGTGCTGGCCGGCACCAATCCTCTGTGTGGGAATCTCTCCGCTTTGCCCTCTGCACCCCTCTTGCTGCCCTCTCCTCTGTGGGTCCGAAGTTTCCCCCCCTCCTACCCCTACTCGTCCCCACCAGTGAAGGGGCTCCTAGTGTGTGGCAACCTTTCCTCCTTCACAGCTCCCTCCCAGAGGTTCAGGTCCCATCCCTATTCTTTTGTCTCTGTTTTTCCTTTTTTCTTCTGCCCTACCCAGGTACATGGGAATTTTCTTGCCTTTTGGGAGGTCTGAGGTCTTCTGCCAGCGTTCAGTAGGTGTTCTGTAGGAGTTGTTCCACGTGTAGATGTATTTCTGGTGTATCTGTGGGGAGGAAGGTGATCTCCACGTCTTACTGCTCTGCCGTCTTGAAGGTCTCCCCCAATAATACAAATTTATGTAAATATTTTACTATTTGGAAATTAATCATAGATATTATGTTTACTTTCTTAACACATTATATTTGCTACTGGTATTTGTTACTGGTGTTGAGATGGAAGATAAACATTTAGTGCTACAAACGTGTGAAACACTCTCTTTTATCTATTAGAACTGTTCATATAATTCAATATAGCACATCATTTTGAGTTACAGTATTAACTGTTTCATCACCCTCCCCTTCAAGGTTGGTGGTTACTGGATAGAAATACCTTGCCTGCCTTATTTTCATTCCATATCATCATACGGGTTCTTGTCATGGTGCCTGGAAAATAGTGGGTGCTCGATAAATGCTGTCATTAAATAAATGAATGAAATTGGTGTTTTAGAGGCATAAAAATTGTGTAGAGTTGCTATAAATGTTCAAATTCAATAGTCTTATAAAACTGTCAATTAGTTATCTGTATCTTAGTGTACATCAAGAAGCAGCAAATAACCCTGTAAAGACCAATACTCAAACTTAATCCCAAGCAGGTTATATGGCTCTATCCTATGTAACAAGAAGGATGTGGTCACTAAAGACCTTCCCTAAAGTTTGGAGTGAGACTTCCAGCTGTTGACACTTGTCAGGAAATAATGATTAAACTTAAAGTAATTGTTGATAGGGAAAAATAGAACTAGTCTGCTTTCAAATTGGACCACCCCTTAGAGGGAGGCAAGTCATGGTCAAAGGACAGGGTAGGGGCTTCCCTGGTGGCACAGTGGTTGAGAGTCCCCCTGCCGATGCAGGGGACGTGGGTTCGTGCCCCGGTCCGGGAAGATCCCACATGCCGTGGAGCAACTGGGCCCGTGAGCCATGGCCGCTGAGCCTGCGCGTCCGGAGCCTGTGCTCCGCAACGGGAGAGGCCACAAAAAAAAAAAAGGACAGGGTAGAATGAAGAGGGAACTAGTATGTATGATTTACTTTGTACCAGCAACTAAGCCAGGAGCTTTACATGTTAGTTCCTATAGTTCTCACAACAGCAATAGGAGTTAGGTAGTATTATTCCCTTTTATTAATGAGGAAACAGATTTCTCACAGCTGCCAAGTAGGAGTCCTGGAATCTAAACTGGGGCTGTAGAATCTAAAACTCTTTTTTTTTTTTTCACCATAGCAGAGTACATGATTGTGTTTCACTCCTGTCTTAAATCCTTTCTAGACTAAGGCAGGGCACAAATCAATTATACAAATTATTCCCACCAGCTTTATTCGAAGTTACATCCATCTTAGCAGTGGGAAGAGTGAGTGTCAAGGAGGGTCTTCATAGTGGAAGAGCACAGACTTTGACTTGAAATGGACTTTGATCTGTATCCCTGTTCTGCCTCTCTCTTGAGCGAGTTAGTTTACCATACTAATCTTTGATTATATCATTTATGAAATGAAGATTTTCATAGAATTTCCAAATGGACAAGTACAATGCCTGAAGCAGAGAAGGGCTTCAAAACTGGTGGTTGTTTCAATCACTATTTAAGCAAAATAGTAATTCATACTTCTTTCTGGGGATGCTACTTAAAGAAGGACTTGCCATTAGAGCAGCACAGAAAAAGAAAAGGGCTATCTTTAGGGAGGGCTTAGTTGGTTTTATGACAAAGGGATATACCTCAAGGTATGGGTCAGCTTAATGTAAAATGCCTTTGACACACAGTGAAATATGGCTTATTATATGGAATTTATATTTTTCCTTGTCATTTGCTTCATTAAAAAGTGATTGATAGGACTTCCCTGGCGGTGCAGTGTTTAAAAATCTGCCTGCCAATGCAGGGGACACGGGTTCAAGCCCTGGTCTGGGAGGATCCCACATGCTGCGGAACAGCTAAGCCCACGAGCTACAACTACTGAGCCTGCACTGTACAGCCCATGAGCCACAACTACTGAGCCCACATGCCACAACTACTGAAGCCCACGCACCTAGAGCCCATGCTCCGCAACAAGAGAAGCCACTGCAACGAGAAGCCTGTGCTTGCCACAACTAGAGAAAGCCCGCACACAGCAACAAAGACCCAATGCAGCCAAAAATAAATAAATAAACAAATATTTTTTAAAAAGTGATTGATAGCAGCTCATGCAGCTTAATAACAAAAAAACAAACAACCCAATCCAAAAATGGGCAGAAGACCTAAATAGACATTTCTCCAAAGAAGATATACAGACTGCGAACAAACACATGAAAGAATGCTCAACATCATTAATCATTAGAGAAATGCAAATCAAAACTACAATGAGATATCATCTCACACCAGTCAGAATGGCCATCATCAAAAAATCTAGAAACAATAAATGCTGGAGAGGGTGTGGAGAAAAGGGAACACTCTTGCACTGCTGGTGGGAATGTGAATTGGTTCAGCCACTATGGAGAACAGTATGGAGGTTCCTTAAAAAACTACAAATAGAACTACCATATGACCCAGCAATCCCACTACTGGGCATATACCCTGAGAAAACCAAAATTCAAAAAGAGTCATGTACCAAAATGTTCATTGCAGCTCTATTTACAATAGCCCGGAGATGGAAACAACCTAAGTGCCCGTCATTGGATGAATGGATAAAGAAGATGTGGCACATATATACAATGGAATATTACTCAGCCATAAAAAGAAATGAAATTGAGCTATTTGTAATGAGGTGGATAGACCTAGATTCTGTCATACAGAGTGAAGTAAGTCAGAGAGAGAAAGACAAATACCTTATGCTAACACATATATATGGAATTTAAGAAAAAAAAATGTCATGAAGAACCTGGGGGTAAGACAGGAATAAAGACACAGACCTACTGGAGAACGGACTTGAGGATATGGGGAGAGGGAAGGGTGAGCTGTGACAGGGCGAGAGAGAGGCATGGACATATATATATACACTAACAAACGTAAGGTAGATAGCTAGTGGGAAGCAGCCGCATGGCACAGGGATATCGGCTCGGTGCTTTGTGACTGCCTGGAGGGGTGGGATAGGGAGCGTGGGAGGGAGGGAGATGCAAGAGGAAAGAGATATGGGAACATATGTATATGTATAACTGATTCACTTTGTTATAAAGCAGAAACTAACACACCATTGTAAAGCAATTATACCCCAATAAAGATGTTTAAAAAAAAAAAGTGATTGATAATACATCTTGAAATTCATCAAAATTTTGAGCAAACTATTTTTTTTTTTTTTTTCAGTACACGGGCCTCTCACTGTTGTGGCTTCTCCCGTTGCAGAGCACAGGCTCCAGACGCGCAGGCTCAGCGGCCATGGCTCACGGGCCCAGCCGCTTCACGGCATGTGGGATCCTCCCGGACCGGGGCACAAACCTGTGTCCCCTGCATCGGCAGACAGACTCTCAACCACTGCGCCACTAAGGAAGCCCCGAGCAAACTATTTTTGAGAAAAATATTACAAAGGTACCTCAAGGAATTTGCCAATATAATATAATGTAAGTTATAATCAGTGCCATAATAAATGCAATGGAGAAGTCAAAACAGGGAAAGGTAATTCCAAGTTTAGAAGGTAATTCTAGATTTGGGGTTTTCTGGGTCTTAAATCGTTGGAATGGACTCTCAGAAGCTAAAGGAATATGAGGAAAATAGAGAAAGGGACACCAAGACAGTTACCTTCCTATGTGGTACAAACATAAGAATAGTGACAGAAAAACTAAAATGTAGTATAAACTAAAGCTGGTGACAATGCTAAAATTTAATCATGACAAGTCATTTAAATGCAACTTTTAGAGTGAGAATTAAAACAAAGGAGTGATCATCTCACTGGTTGGGAAGCATACCGTAAAGTTAAAAGTTGAAAGAAAAAGTCATCATCATTCACTTCCTATCCTGTTTCTGTCATCTCCAACCCATGATGATCTTCAAATTGGAAAAGCAGAACAACAACAACACTAATAACAATAGTACTTTGTTATTGACACCATGCTTTTAATGCTTCTTCAAATCCCAGAGCAATTTTTCTGAAATCATAGTGGACAGAAATCATGAATTCTAATTCTAATTGGTGAAAAGTAGGACTGTGCCCTTGACAGTCCCTTAAATTAAATTACTTTGAATGACTACTTTTTAAATCATAAAATATAATAAATCAATAATAATAATAAAGTAGAGCCAAGAAGCAGTAGGACATAAGTAATTATAGACCACCTCCCCAAAAAACAGCTACACACAAACACTTAACACTAATGAAATTTAAACCGTTGCATCTGTCAGCTATTCCCCAACTTATAAATGGACCACTAGGCAATTCTGTCCAGTTCGTCTTCAGCAGTTAATATCAATGCTTTCAGCTATTGACAGTGCATTTACAACTTAACGTGGCTAAATCATTCAGACTGGAATCCCACTCAAAATTACACCATGATTAAACAGTGTCTTGTAGTGGAAAGGCTCAGGCTTTAAAGACAGACGTGGGCTTGTATGCAGGCTTTCCAAATTATTAGCTGTGTAATTATAAAATAAGGATAATAGTACCTCCTTGTCAGTTATCATGGTAAATCAATGCCATGATATTTTTAAGGAAACATATTTACTGAGAACCTCCCATGAATCAGGTAGCCTACTATTTAATCTTCTAGGCAACTTAATGAGGCAGATATTAGAGTCAGGCTTTGAACTCAAATCTTAGTTCACATTTCGCATGCCTTCCACACCTTGTAATAAGATGCCTGTCATGTACGATGTTGTACGCACCAGATGTCTAGGGTTTTTTCATTTTGCATGACTAACACTTTATACCCGTTGAACAACAACTCCTCCAGCCTCTGGCAACCACCATTCTACTTTCTGCTTCCATTAGTTTGACTACTTTAGATACCTCATATAAGTGAAATCATGCAGTATTTGTCCTTCTGTGAATGGCTTATTTCACTTCTCATGATGTCCCCAAGGTTCATCCATATTGTAGCATATGACAGAATTTTCTTCTTTTCTATAAGTGAATAATATTCCATTGTATATATATATACCATGTTTTCTTTATCCATTAATCCCTTGATGGACACTTAGGTTGTTCTTACCTCTTGGCTATTGTGAAAATGATGCAATGAAAACGAAAATGCAGTATCTCTTTGAGATTCTGATTTCAGTTCTTTTGGATAAATACCCAAAAGTGGGATTTCTGGATCATATGGTATTTCTCTTTAACTTTTTGAGGAACCTTCGTACAGTTCTCCATAGCAGCTGCACCATTTTACCTTCCCACCAACAGTGAAAAGGAGTTCCAGTTTCACTATATCCTCACCAACACTTACAACGTTATTAACAACTCACTTTTGTAAAGCCTACCCAAAATATTTAACTTAATTTTTATAGAAACAACTCTGCTTTGTTTTACATTCATAGTCCAGAGGAATATGTAATACTTAAGAGAAAGTACAAAATGCCAATAACAATTGCAAGTAGCATATTCAAGTTTGGAATAAAGACAACTGATCTTTTGTAAATGAACAACTCAACTGGTAGGGACAGAGTGGTGGGAATCTAGAAAAGAGCCAGAAGCCTAAATAATTCATCCTTCCATGAGTATCAATGAAGTGTTTATAAAGAGAGTGGAAAGGATTACTCTTGTGAAGGTGAGTTAAGAGAGAGGCTTGAAATGAAAGGGTTGGACAAGATGACCTCCGAGGGTCCTTCAAGATCAAAATAAGCCTTTGTGGTAGACTAAAAATGATAGAACAGGATTAGAATTTCAAAGCTAGCATCAGGGTCATATATTTAATAAGCCCTTGAAGGTTTTAATTGAGTATACAGATTTCATACCTTGCAAACTGACCCCTCCCCAGATTTTCTTTGAAGATACAAAGGAATTGTACAGGCTTTCTTCTAGTTTAAGAGGTTAAACCTCTATTTGAAAGCTGATGCATCTAAAATGCACTCTGAGTAGGGTTCATGGCTAGATCAAGCATACAGAGATGTGGCTTCAAGTGCTAGCTCTGTTTCTGACTGGTGAGTAAGGCAGATTTTTCTGCAGTTCTGTTTCCCTTACAAAATGAGAAGATTTAAGAGATGATGACCATGGCTTTGTCCAATCCTACAGTTTAATAATTCTATGATTTTTAATACTTTCTGCACTCAGAAATTTTGATGTGAAAATTGTCATGTATTTGGTAGCAGCTACCACCTGAAAGGTTTATCACTTTTTGCAACTCTGTTTTCTAGGCAGTAATCAGCCTGAAGTTTTCTTTTCTTTTACTGAAGATCAACAACTCCATTCCTGTAGCTACGTACCAGGCTGCTCTGTCACCAGTGTCATAGTCATCTACAGTGAAATACAGATTGCTCTAGTTTCTGCTTCAATAGTAATTTAGAGCATTTCTCTGCCCTCTCTGTTTGGCAATGTCACACATTAGAACGCTATACTCCAGTTCCTTGAGTATCCTGCTGTTGTCTCCTCATACAAGTCCAATCAGCAGAACTGTGTTTCAATGAGCATCCCTTCAGTCCTGGTGGTCAGGCAGCTTTCAAGGACTTTGTAGTTATTACTCTTTTCTTGTCATTTGATTTTTCAGGTGGGATGAAATTATTTCAAAAGGTAGGTATAATGTCAGCATTTGTTCATGTTTATATACCTGTTGAATATCAGACAGCACTGGTTGTTTTTGTGTGTGATTTGCTGTGGATTGGGTTTCTCTGCCACATTAGAGCTGTATTTTCTGTCAACTTTTCTACATATGTATCTCTTTTAATTCAATTCCATTACCCTTAGTCAATATCTAATGAAACCTTAAAGCAGAAATCCCTGGAAGTTTTCAATTTCATACCTCCAGTGGAGAACCTTAAACTGCCCACACGATCTATGCTGGAGATAGCTAAAGGAGCTCAGTTGTGTTTAGAGCTACTGAAACTGCACACCAAAATGCTAATACCACAAAGTGACCTATTGTCTGAGTACCCTTTAAGGACACACAAGTCCTAGGTGACTGTTACCACAGCTTCAAATATTACCTACAACCTACTGAGTTTGAAGAATAACCCACATTCCCAAAGTCGTGATCTAACTGATATAAACTCATAGGACTCAGTTGTATCTGAAGATACACAAAAATGTTTGTATTAAAGAAGACGTGTCAGGAAACCCAATTTCTGTGGAAAATGGGTCAAGCAATTCAGAGCAGTCAATCAACCTTAGTACATAGGTGACTTACTTTTTAAGTTAACTTTTCATACTATAATGATCCTCATCACCTTGCCATTTTAATTTCCATGAAATGGGACAAGTTTAATTAACCTTGCTTGTAGGCTTAGATCTGCTCCAGGCTTTGATGCCAGTCCTGTTATTTTGCAGAAGAAGGATTATGAATTTATTTTCATAGCCTAGAAGATTCAGAATATGGGTTCCACTCCCCCAGGTATTGCACTTCTTCATTTCTTTTTCTTTCTTTGAAAGATTTAGAGTAGCTTTCCTAGAACACTGTTAATGTCATTCTTCTAAAAGCATCTTGTCTATCAGATGTGGCTGAATGAATCCACTGCAAAAACTAAACCTACACAAAAACAGCAAACAAACATAGAGCATCATCTTTGAGAGTAATTTACAGAATCATAAGAATATTACAGATAAATTTATCAATTGTTACATTTACATCTGTTGAAGTTTGATTTGTTGGAAATTACATGAATTGGATTCTACAGCATGTGTTTATTTTGCTGAACAAATTGTGTCCCAACAATCTATCCTGGATATCCAGAATCTAGCAGGTGAATTTATGCTGATGGTTTGTCTCTCCAACAGTGTTTTGGCACATCTAAGTACTACTTTCAGCCCCAGGAAAGGATTCTAATCTCTAGAAAAGATTTTAAAATAAAGCCTTGCTAATATTCACCTCTGTAGGCACCTCAATTTGGCTAATATTTCTGTTTCCTAAAAGATGATTCTATTTTAACGTTGCACATGGAGGAAGAAATCCTAGTTTAATAATTTGAGATTGTGTTTTTTTCTGACAGAATTCATTTGCTTTCACTTTATTTATTTATCAGTGTATTTATTGCTTTGGTCCTTACACAGTTATCTTTTACCAGCTGTGTAAAACATTATACTGAATGTTAGATATTGCATGATATTTCAAGGAAATTTAACTTGAGCAATTATTGATTTCATCCAGAGTCTGGTGCCTCTGTCAAGAAGTTAATGTTTTTTTAAAGACAAAATGACTTTATAATCTATAATTATTTTCTTATCAATTACAATTTTATGATCTCCTGATTAGCTGGCACTTGGTACTTAACTTTACATTTTAGCTCTGCAGGGTCCTTTTAGACATTATTATTGCAAAGAAAAATCAAAAATCAAAGTGAATTCTTAGTATTATACTTGAAGCAATAAGGTGCAATTGCTGAAACAGCAGCCAAGCATTGTGCTATAGAACTAACTCACAGCTTGGTGCCCAGTCCCTGCTGAGAAGGAAATGTAGGGGAACTGGCAGAGTCTTACTACATCTGCTCCCTGCTGCTAATGAGCTTTAACCTGTTTCATTCTTGTTATGCTTACTGTTTAGATATTTTGCTTGCAAAATTAATTCTTTAGCTGCGAGAACACATGAAAGAGGATATGATTTATAAAGTAGGGCTGTTTACAAATTAAAAGGTATCAGCAAGGGAGATTAGAGGCCATAATGAGTGATATGGTTACTTAATATCAATTCAAGGGCAGACGCTCAGGTGGTAACACTGGAATTGTTTCTCAGTTTCTGTAATGTAGGCTCCAGCTTCAGGAGGTATAGTCTTCGTTTTGCATTGTGCATCTACACCAATATGCTTTACATTTATCAAAGAGATTTAACAGTAGTTTTTTGCTTTGAAAGCTTCCTTGGTCCTCTAAAAAGTGCCAGAGTTTTAGTGATGTGTAGCCTCTGCAAACAATCAGCTTTCAGCAATAGTATTTTATTATAGTCAAGAACTAATGAACTACCTATGCCCAGCTCTTGTAACCTATGCCTAATCACCCAAACAAAAGCAACAAGAGGGCTTCCCTGGTGGCACAGTGGTTGAGCGTCCGCCTGCCGATGCAGGGACACGGGTTCGTGCCCCAGTCCGGGAAGATCCCACATGCCGTGGGGCAGCTGGGCCCGTGAGCCATGGTCGCTGAGCCTGCGCGTCCGGAGCCTGTGCTCCGCAATGGGAGAGGCCACAACAGTGAGAGGCCCGCGTACCGCAAAAAAACAAAACAAAACAAAAAAACCACCTTTTTAAAAAAAAAAAAGCAACAAGAACTCAGAGAATAAATAGGCCCTGAGATTATTGTTAATGAAATAATAATGTCGTTTTTATAGCTATAGACTCTTGCCATTTTAACTTTCACACATTCCTTTGCTCCTCACCTTAACTTTCTAAAGCAATCATATAGGTATTGTTCATTTTATAGATGTAGAACTGGAAACTTGAAAACGCATCTTATTTATCATAAGTGGATGAAAATTCTCAATGGGTCTGTATAAATCAGCACACATCCTATCAATTTATAATAGTATAAGAAGTAGGATGGGAGTAGGATGGGAGTATAAGTATAAGAAGTAGGATGGGAGTAGGATGTTCATCTTTAGATTTGCAGTGTCATCCTCCCCACTCTCATTATTGTCTTTGTCAATAATCATCCACAAAGCTATCCTACTTCTTGAAGAGAAGACAAATGTATTAGCTTTTCAGCCAAAACTGCACATTATTTTTGGTAATAACATGGTTTGAAACATTCTGCAAAGAAAAGCAGGTTATTCTACTACAGCATTTCTCAAACTTTTTACTCTTGAAAGTAAGAAAAAGTTCTTGCAGATGTCCAGTTGTGGGCTGTATTCTTTTTATTATAGTGTTACTTGTACATGTAACACTATAAAACTAGCTATGAACTCCTCTACCTGTAGCTTTTTATCAGCTATACAACAAAAAAAACATAAAGGGTAAATAAAAATAAACCTACAAAACCAGTTAAACTATAATTAACGCATCGCTTTATTGTGACACATGCTGTAGTTAATTTTAAAATTATATAATTTACACAAATATATACATCTTTATTTAGAACTATTATTTTAATAATCCCAACTGATTAATAAAAAATATCTTTAAACAGATATCCTATTATATATTTCTACACACTGCTAATGAACTACTACAAATTAATACTTAAAAAGTAAGACTCGTAATATATCTCCTAACCAAATAAGTGCTGACTCCTATGGTTTGACTTCTTTTCTGGCTGGTATAGCTATACTGCAATGTGACAGGTAAGGACTCATTTCTCCCACTATTTCTATGTGAACCACTATAAAACCTTCTTTTGAGCAGAATGTCATGATATCATTTGGCCTCTACTTGGCACTAGGGCATCATTTATGTGTTAAGTCCACCTAAGTTCTCTTCCTATTAGTGTAAGACCCAGTAGTACATTACTGTACTGCAATATTAATTTCTTGAGGTCAAATCATAATCTCAACTTACTAAATGTTAGGAAGCTAAAGTTTTATTCTATTAAAATATTTTTAACGGTGAAATTTTACTACAAAGCGGAGTTTTGTCCTTATAATTGACAAAAGACTCTGAGAGCAATAATAGTGAACAAGAATGACTGCAATAGTCAGTGCCCGTGTTTGTATGTGTCAGTGGCAAATGAGCATTTTAACCGTTGGTACTCTTTTTTTTTTTTAATTTACTGAGTGCAAACATTTATTGGGTGCTCAAGCCTCTGTTTGCTGTCAGGGATATTAAAGGAGAGAAGACACAAACATCACTTTCAAAGGGTGGAGTCTAGTAGGGTAGATAGACATGTAAACAAACAACGGTAGGGCAATGCTGGCAAGCCATAATAGAGATAGGAATTAAGTGATGCCCAGAGTCCCAGAGCAATTAACACTGTCTGGGGGGAATACAGACTGGAGCAGGGATTCTAAAAGCAACATGTAACTGTTGGTACTTTAAATGTTCACTGGCATCAACACAAATGCAAACATAGTCATAAATATATGTGGCAGTATCCAAATATAAGGTGATCATGTAGACGAATCTAAAAATGCTTCTGTTATTCTCATAGTGATGCTGAGGTGGGAATTGGTGTTATCCCCATTTTACAAGTGAGGAAATTGAGAAGGTAAATAACTGTCCTAAGATCACACAGCCAGTTAAGTGGTGGAGCCAGGATTCAAGCCCTAGTTGTCTGGTGAGTATCGATGTTCTTAGGCATTGGAGGTGACAACTGGAAGAACAGTAATGTCAGCACAAGTGCATTCATTAGTTTGTTAAACGCACATGCTTATTTTGCTATGTTCCCTTTTTTAATGGAAAATACGTAGAAAAGAATTTTTAAAATTACTTTCAACTGTGGGCACACTAATATATTATTATTTTTTTACTAAAATAAGATCCAACTTTTTCTTTTTTCAAGAAAATAAAGTAAGCAAATTTATTATTGGACTAATCAGGCTTTGTAGAACTCATTGGGCAAAAATATATGTGTGTGTGTATTCTAAAATCAAGTGTCTTATTTCAAAAGGCAACCCAAAACTGGAAAGAGGCTCTGGGGTTTCTTATACTGATTATAAATATAGCAATTTCCATTTGAGAGTATACTTCAGAGTCTTTCTCAGAACTACCACTTTTTAAAATAAGTTTATTTATTTGTAAATTTATAAATTTATTTATTTATTTATTTATCTTTGGCTGTGTTGGGTCTTCATTGCTGCGCATGGGCTTTCTCGTTGTGGTGAGCAGGGGCTACTCCTCCTTGTGGTGCACGGGCTTCTCATTGCGCTGGCTTCTCTTGTTGCGGAGCATGGGCTCTAAGCACGGGGACTGCAGTAGTTGTGGCATGCAGGCTCGGTAGTTGTGGTTCGTGGGCTCTAGAGCGCAGGCTTAGTAGTTGCGGCTCGCGGGCTTAGTTGCCCTGCAACATGTGGGATCTTCCTAGACCAGAGCTCAAACCCATGTCCCCTGCATTGGCAGGTGGATTCTTAACCACTGCGCCACCAGGGGAGTCCAGAACTACCACTTTTTAAAGCCATTCATTCATTGACTTGTTTACTTATTCATTCGACATTAAAAAAAAAACCAACATGTTTTCTGATTATAATAGTAATGCACATTCATTACAGAAATTTGGAAAATCCATTAGAGTACGAAGAAGGAAATGAAAATCCCCTTCTTATTTCTGTGCCCACAGCTAATGACTGTCTCATATTTTGGTGCCTTTTCCTTCATAAAGATATCCCCAATGTGGGCGGGCCCCTCAGGCAGCCTTGCTTCTTGCCCCTCAGCAGGACTCAGCACCTGGTCACCACCCCTCAAAGAAAATCTACCTTTACAAAGTATAAGAGAAAAATAAAATTTTGCTAAAGTTTTCGGGAGGAGGCAGAGGAGAAGGACACAATATGTACTGCACAGAAAAACTCAATAGAGAATCTGCGTTAGACATCTGGGTTCTTTGCCATGCCCCTAATTCCTATTAACTGCCGACTGCCATAGATCCCTGCCCATATTTAGTCCTGCTGCACAGAGCCGGGCTTGTCCTCAGCTCCAGCCTCTCTTCTGTCTGCATCCTCACACAGATCTCTCCACTCAGTAAATGACTCATCTCAACACCTATCTTTATAAGCCAGCAGGGGTTTGCAAGAAACATGCATTTGTTGGCTTGGCATTCTTTCCTTATAACAGATAATTTTTTTCTGTCTCATTCAGATATGTATGCATGTATATATGCACACATGTGTATGCATTTTTAAAAATTGTACCTGCTATTCTTTGAACTGCTTTTTCTCCCACACAATATATTTTATTTTCCCTTATAATTAAATTTTCTTTGCAAACATGGTTTTTAATAGGTTATCTATAAAAAGATTTCACTATCTGATATACTATAATCTATTTGACCAGTACTCCACTGTTGGATATTTTGGTTGTTAACCATTTTTGCTATTATACATAACATTACAGTAAACATTCTGTATATCTCTAATTATTTCCTTTGTGCACATCTCTATTTTATTAAATTTCTAAACTTGGAATTTGAGTCAAATTAAATGAGCATTGGGAAATTCGATATAAATTGCCTTCCAGAAAAGTGTTAGCATGAAACATTCGTTGAGGACTTATTGAGTACCAGGCACCATGCTACCTGCTGAGGATTCAGAAGTATGTAAAATGTATTCTCTGTTAATGAAGAGCTTGTAGTTGACTATTTGTTTTAATTAGATGTTAGGCCTCTGCTACTTTCTCTAAAAAGTCTATCTGAATTTCCACTCAACGAAATGGTTGAGAAGCTGCTGGCTCTGGTCCTAAGTTTATTGCTTAAATATATATATCAAAAAAACCCCACTCTAATTCTTGAAGCCAAATAAACTTTCATATGCAATGTTTGCCAGCATCTAAAACTGTGGGCATATAAAATAGTTCTCACTTTATCCCCCAAATTATGTTTTTTTTTAAAAATGTATTACTGTTTATTTATGGATTGAAAATTATTTTAATTTGATCTTGAAAAGGAAACCATTGTTTTGTTCATGTAAATATTATATATGAAAACTACCATTTTAAAACTTGGTTACAAATGAATGGACATATGTTAAACATGGACTTTGAAGTTTCAGCAGAAATGTACTTAATACTTGTTTTCTCAAGTCTGGACACAGTAAACATTTACAGGCCATTTTGGGGATTACCAGAATGCAAGGGATATAAGGAGGGGTGGACAGAAATGCATTAACCTTCTGGGAAAGGCTGAATAACAGTGATTTCCCAGATTAGTAGAATAGTAATGTAAATTGGCAAATATAATTATATTTAACCCTATGAATAGAACTTTAAGCCAAACTGTCCTTACTGCCAATATTTTTAGGCAGAATCGAGTTATATGTTGTCTCTAATTGTCTCTTACAAATGTAGAGGGACAGTAGTCACATTTACATGTCACATGTCATCTGAAAAACATGACGGTCTGAATTTGGTAGTTAAAATAGACTATTTTGTGCCATTAAGGTTGCTAAATAATCTAAATGACAATAGACTCCTTTAAAGACCTTAAAATGATTGAATGATGGTATGCTAAAGAAATTTGAAAGGCTAGGAAAGAAGATAAACGATGGCAAAGGTAGGCCTAGCAATAGCCATGCTTTTAGATGCCCCTCTCCTTCCTTTTTTTCCACTTTAGATGACTAAATGGTCCTTATTTTTCTAAGTGTGACAGCACTTTTCTTAGGCCTGAATTGGAGATAGTTATTTTAAGGGGACCTAAAGAACATAGTAGTAAGAGTTAAGGATAAAGGCAGTTTTAATTTAAACAGCTCTACCACAATGATATACACAATACCTTACATTTTAAAAGGGGTTACCATACTCAAAAGGAAAAAAAAAAGAAAAGAAGTATGTGGGTGTTGTGTGTACAGTGGCTTAGACAGAATGATTATCATTTGCTCTCTGGACATGAACTCCACCTTGGCCTTAAATTCTTATATTTCTTCCCAGAGTTGAAATGCCACTTGAAGGCATTCAGAAATTTAAAGTGACCAATTTAACAACCTTGGACAAAGAGAACATGTCTGAAAGTTTGTCTCAATGTTTGACCTAGGAGAGTTTCTCTGAGACTTCTTTTCTAGACAGTACCCTAGCACCTTGGGCCAGCAAAATGGCCTTTAAGCTTGAATGAACAAGGTATTTCTTTTCCTGTAGTGCAAAGCCTCACTATTTCATCTTTTCAAACTCTTTTACTGCACTCAGTGTGGAATTATATTGACAAGGGTAGAATTTATCTCCTAGAGGAGAATGCTGTGCTTCTGTTAAGTGCTAATATAACATTTATGTGTTGGTACCCTAATAAGAGCCCCAGCTTACCTAATGAAAGTTGAAAGCAAACAGTACTACTACTCTCTGAGATTTTATTATGACTGAAGTGACTGCAGTTTGAGGCAAATTATCCCTATTTTTGTTCCCATATCAAAAACAGAGATGCTAAAGCAATTGCTACATGTTTGGTGTAGAATTAGGTTCCACTCTCATTAATCTACAATGAAGAGCATTTTTCATGTAAACAGCTCACGAGGGTCAGAGAGAAGAGCTGTTTCTGTGAAAAATGCCTGTCGATAACTTTGTGAGTGAATTTTGAAATAAAGTGCCTGTAACCTGTCATTATTCCTTCCTCTCAAAGTCGAGAGTGAGTGGATGAAAATAGAGCCTGTGAATTGAAAGCAGGGTGAGTGTTATGGCCTTATCGACTTCAGGTAAAATGACTGTTTTAACTTGTTATTATTTTTCCATTCAGAGGTCAGGCGATGTACAGTATTACCAGCATAGACTGCAGTGTAAGCAAATTGGTATACAAAAAGGCTAGTACCCACACTCACAAAGGAGAGGAAAGTGTAAGTCACTAATATCAAGTGGATTCGTGATCTCTACAAAAACGAAATAACCAACAGTGCTTTGAAAAAGAATGGCGAAGGTATTTAGGTGTAAAGCACCTTGGAGACAGGAAATATAAACCTGTTTAAATAAAAAGGCATATGTTTAGAAGGCACTGACCATTTTTTAAAATCACATATTAATCTTACTTGTTTTGCTAAGGAATTACGGGACCTGAATACTGAGTGTTAAGCACCCCAACTCTATGTCACCTTAACATTTTTTCCTGCCTCAGATCATCTTAAAAGTAATTAGCTGCTGAATTTTTCAAGTCCATCTGATATATTCTTATCAAAAGCAAAATATTGCTGTGGTTTTCCTTTTCACCTAGGAAAAACAGAACTCAATGAGGCTTCAAAACACCAAAAACCCTTTCCTTGTCTTCTAGATTTTTGTTTCTAATTCTGAAGAACAGCTTAAGAATTTAGCATGGCTATTTTAGGTTTGCAAGAAAAACATCTTTTCTCCAAGTAATCTCAGGCCCATGGAAAGTGTACGTTTAATACTATTGTTCAAACAGTTTAATTTTTCTATTTCAGAAGACCATCTAGTGTTTTTGTCTTTGATACTGATTTTTCCATTATAGACTCTGTTGGTCAGAAAATGAGCAGATTGACCTAGAAATTAAAAGAGGTTATAGAAGGACTCAATGATTGAAACCAAGTTTAGAGGGAAAAAGTATTACATTTAATTTTGGAGACATGTTCATATGCCTATTTGGCAAATTTCCCCCAATAATGTCAAAGGTTGGGTTCTTTTACTTCTAAACAAGTTTTCCCTGGCTTCAAAATAATTTTAATGCCCTAAGATAAAAGAAATATATTGCTTTGCATTTGCTCAGTTTATTCATTTCTTTAAACAAATGTTTACTAGTTGGACATTGTGCCAATCATGGTAATACAGTAACCTCAGGAGAGTCCTTGCCTTCATCTAGTGAGGAAGAGAGTCAGGAAAACAGTGAGATAAGTTGCCATGAAGTTACTAGAAGAATGCAAGCTCCATGGAGGCAATGGTCTTTATCTGTTTCTGTTCAGCAACATATCCTAACCACCTATACCAGTGCCTGGCACACAGCAGACTTCTGACAGATACTTGCTGAGCGTTGAATGGATGTGACTGGAGCACGCACAGCGTGCTTAAGAGGCTATGAGAGGGTCAGGGAAGACATTCCCAGGGAAACATAGGTCTAACGTCCAGGAATGTTGACATGATTAAACTAGACAAAGTTGGAGCAGGGCCTTCTGTATCAAGGGAGCAAAGAATTCCAAAACTGAAGTTAGCAGAGAGTGGATGAACTGCTGTTCATTCTACATGGCTCAGCAATGAGTGAGGGGTGGGACAGAGAGAGTTGGTTGAAGTACGTGGGGGCCAGACCTGAAAGGCCTTGGAAACCATGCTAAGGAGTTTGAAGTTACGTCAAAAGTCACTGAATGATGTTAAGCATGCAGGGGCTTTTTTTTAAAAAAGGCAGATATATCTTAGAAGAAGATTACTCTGGCTGAAGTGTAGCAAATGGACTGAAGAAGACTGGAATTGGGGAGAGCAGTCAGGAGTCTTCACAGAAATCCAAGCAACATATAAATGACAGTGACCTATATTAAAATAAAAGTAAGGGGACAGAAATGAATAGGCATATTTTAAGTGATTTAAGGAGTTAAAAATGACAAGACTTGTGGCTCCTTCGAATGAAGTAGGGAGAAATTGCTAAGGAAGACAGAAGAGACAAGGACAGGGCTCTGCTCTCCAGCCTTGGACAATGGAGTGGATAGATGACATTTCCCAAGACAAAGAAAATGTATTTGGTAGAGAAGGTGGCAAGTTTATTCTTAGATATGCTGAGATATTTAAAGCATCAAGTTGTCGCATCCCAGGTTTCTATACCGATTCTCTTTTTTCCTACACTCCCAGTCTAGAGTTGCAAAAATCCATTGCAAATGGATAAAATAAACCTAAGGACCTATCATAGTAGTTATGAGCATACGTTTGTTACATACAACACAAATTGCATTTTTCAATATAAAAATATTCTTCTTTCCTCATAAGTCATTTTCAAATGCAAAGGAATACAAAGAGTAAACTATTTCTAACAGTTTATTATTCTAACTATCCTCAATTGTGACTAGTCAATGAAAAACATGACAGCACAAACTAAGGCACCACAAATGATGTACTGTTCCCTTAAGGAGTTAATTTTGAGTGTATCTGTACAGGTAAAAATACATCAACATTTTTGCATTTATAGTTGTATGACATGCAGGGACTAAAGTTATAAATGGAGTTGAATGTCTATGCCCACATATATATTTGAATATAATATGATTTTTAAGCTTTTCTCTCTCTTGGTTCTATCAAAGACATTAAAAGAAAGATTCAGGGCTTCCCTGGTGGCGCAGTGGTTGAGAGTCCGCCTGCCGATGCAGGGGACATGGATTCGTGCCCCGGTCTGGGAAGATCCCACATGCCACGGAGCGGCTAGGCCCGTGAGCCATGGCTGCTGAGCCTGCGCGTCCGGAGCCTGTGCTCTGCAACGGGAGAGGCCACAACAGTGAGAGGCCCGCGTACCGCAAAAAAAAAAAAAAGATTCAAAATGCAAACATATATAATGGGACTCCTAGTTCATATTGGTAATTATGGGCAATAATTATTAATTAATTAAGAGCTAGTAAACCAAAATACTTTATACAGCTCCTGTATTTAACTTGTTTCCATTTATTATATAATTATTTAATTGACTAAATTCTTACTCAAGTGTGTATATGTAAACCTAATATGGTTTCTGAATTATAGCAGATCCATTCTGACATCAACATCCTGATTATTTTCTTTTATTTCCAGGAAGAACACGAGTGTCATGGCAATGCCAAGGACACAGGTAGCATCCTGGTGGTAGTGGTAGTTCCCCATCTCCCCAGAGATGCTGCTATTGAGTGGCACGTCATTGCAGTGGCAGATAATCCATCTAGAAGGAAGCATTTTGCTTTGTAGAAAATATCTGAGGATTTTCAAATTGAATGTGAAGCTGTGACTTCCATTTCTGCTTCCAGTGCATCTATCTATCTCCATTCCTTTAAGACGGACATCACCATCTATGTCCTCACCTGATTTAAACAGGACTCTAGAAAACCTGATGACTGTGTTTGTACAAGCAAGGAGAAGACTCTCCAAAGACAACCAAGGTGCACCATTGTGCTTAGAATATTCTACGAAAAAGACAGCATTAGAGCCCATGTACTGCAAGCAGGTACGAGAACTATCAGAGAGGTGAAAGTACAGACTGTGGAATCACATCATATATGCTTGTCACAGAGAGAGTTCGAGAGAGTGAGGGAAAGGATAACATAAGTAGTGTGGGAGACATTTGCTCCCAGTCCAGTTAGTGAGAGTGAGTGTGAGGCGGGAGATGTGAATCCACTGCTTCCTTTGTTGATCTCCACTCTCTTGTGCCTTTTGTGTGAACCTCTCACTGCCCTATGAATGATTCTAGTGTTTAAAGATATTTTTCCTGCTATATAACCCTCTTTATTATATTCCAAAGCATATTGTACACATTAAACATTTGCACATACATATCAGAGAATAGGTTTGTGTACACAGTACCATGAATATACTATCCTTTAGAGATGACGCATGGGATTTAGACCAACCCCATGTAAATCTGACTCCATGATACACACACAAAGCGAGCCAGAGTCTCATCCCCAAAATCAGGTCTGACTCAAAGAAGAGCCCCACTATTCATGTTCCAAAGGCACTTTACTAATATGGCTTTGAGTCATCCTTCTAAGAGACAGAAACAACCAACGTGCACTTGGCATATTTCACCATGTGGCTGGCTATTAAAACAAGAGGTCTGAACCAAGAGACACACTTCATTCTCATTAAGTGAGTCATGGTCAAGAGTCAGAACTCATAACCTACCAACTGGTTAATTTCCAACTTGAATAGCAGTGGGAAGTTCTCACTCTTCCCAGGCCCATGGAAGTTTTGGGTTTCATTGGACTGGTGTAATGTAAATAAGACTTAACTGAATGATCAATCCAAATTTGATGCACTATTCCTTTATCATATTAGCCTAAATTGTGTGCAAAGTCCCTCAGTGGGTTTTCAAATGCAGTTGTACCTCAGGCCTTGCTACAGGTGAATTTGAATTCAATATTTGCAAATTAAATTGTGTTTTGAACATTGTATGGAAGTTAGCTTTTAAAATGCATTATTTCTGGGCTTCCCTGGTGGCGCAGTGGTTGAGAGTCCGCCTGCCGATGCAGGGGACACGGGTTCGTGCCCCGGTCCGGGAAGATCCCACATGCCGCGGAGTGGCTGGGCCCGTGAGCCATGGCTGCTGAGACTGTGCGTCCGGAGCCTGTGCTCCTCGGCAGGAGAGGCCACAACAGTGAGAGGCCAGCGTACTGCAAAAAAAAAAAAAAAAAAGCATTATTTCTTATATTAGATATTTCATAAGTAAGGTGAATAACTCCCTGCTCATTTTGTTTAAATACAGATTTTAATATGTAGAATCTGTCTAAAGCAAGAACCTTTCTGTAGCTTCTCTTTAGTCTTTTGGTGACTGTTTGCAGACTAAACAGAATAATAACAATTACATCACACCAGTCCTGTGGTATTATTATCTTTATAATATGGGGAAGAGAGTAAGTCCCAGGTGGTTCTGATCACCATCCCAAGATTGGACACCTGGCTCCTTAGAGGATGGTAAGGTATAGAATCCTCCTTATCTGTGTTCTGAGTCCATGTCCTTTTCACTACTCCAGGGTCTGCTACAAGAAGGAAGGGGAAATAGGTGTATGGAAATTAAATAAGTAGCTGCTTCCACATGTCATTAGAAAGCCTATCAATGGCTTTGAAATGGGCTCATAAAGGGAAAAACAGAGACTATACTAATAAACTCAGTGCCTGAATCTAAATCTTTTTGCAGCCTTGGGATTTTCATAGTTTAATCCTTTGTGAAATAAAATACACCATAATGGCCATCACAAACCACCTTGGGACAACTTTAGTTTTGGAGAAATACTTACTACATATATCTTCATAAAAAATAATTCTGGACAGATCTCTTTGTACCTGTATGCTAGCATTTAAGGGCAGGGTCTCTACATTCACATTTTTATGAATATGAATATGATATGAAATATTAATCTGTATTAATTTAATCATGTAAAAGATGGTGCTCCAAAGCCCCAGTATCCTATTTTTCCCTACGTAACCTGAAGCAATATTAGAAGGAAATTCAACTTGACATTCTTTAATATATTTAAAAAGATAAAGCAATGAAAATGTAGCAAAGAACAAGCTCCTCTCATTCAGGAAGGAAGGAGTAAACATAGAGCCTGACAGAATCTGGTGGTTGTTCTATGAGGACTAGTTTTAGAGGAAAAAAAAAAAAAAATCAACCAGGTTAAATGTATTTCCTTTCTGCAGCATGCCTACTTGCTTGCTGACAATCCACAATCTCATTTCTGAACAAATTATACTCATTTTGTTTGAAAAAGAAATTTAACACATACTTAAATAGAGCAGTTTTGTGGTGGAGAAGAACTGTGCTGAGCTATGCGTTATACTAATGGCATAGGGTGCAGAATGAGCCATCGTGGTTTTTATTTATTCATTCATCCTTAGATCCTTTAAAAAGTCTCCAAGGCCCTAATGACCATCATCATTATCATCAGTAAAAACTGCTTTCTGGTGAAAAGGCAATAGGCATTAAATTTAGAGGCACCATTAAATTATCAGCAAAGAGGACTTGAAATAGTACTACATGCATATTCCAGGACACAATATACTGAAAGTTTATACAGCACCAGTCAGGCACTCTTCTTTACAAAGTCTGAGATTAAGATGTTCTCTTCTCCTTTACAAGGCAATGTCATTTAGCTCAGGAGAAAATTAAGTATAGGCCAGTTCCTATGCTCCAGAGTCAAACATTGGAAGTCAAAGGTATGTCATAAGAAGGTTCTTAATTATAAATAAAATTTTAAGAATTATCAGTATCAAAACTTTATTTCGAGCATTTCCCCTACCCACTATAGTTATTTGAATGCATTAAATAAACACTGTCCAGTGAGTGAAAAAATCAGTGAGAAGTGTTTTGAACTAAACCTTGGTAAGTCCTTTCTGTCTCAGAGGTATTTTAAATATTCCATTGTTATTCGGCAAACATAATAGAGGCTTTACTTCTCTGTGTAATCTCCAGCAAAAGAATGAGAACTAGATTCAAAGGGTCAAATTCCACTCATTTGGGTATGAACTTAGTGTGTCATCTAAAAACAGGGAACGTTAATACCTTGTGATCAATCCAGAGGGTCGTGATGCTTGTCAGTCCCCACCTCCTTCCCTTACCCACAATTCCATCACAATGTGGGCAGTTGATGCAGTTCAGAAAGTTACCATGAAAAGAGCAGACCAGAGAAGATGACTTCATTGCGTTGTGGAAACCTTGTAGGTGAGTGCAAAGTGTTCTGAATTTGGAGCAAGACTGTTAGAGATCATTCTCTGCTATATATGATCCAGTCCCTTTAACTCCCTAAACTTAGGGGTTGCCAGATTTCTGATTTGGAAGCAGATGGCCAGGTATTTGAACTTTCTGCTTTATAAAAACAAAAACAAGGGGCTTCCCTGGTGGCGCAGTGGTTGAGAGTCTGCCTGCCGATGCAGGGGACACGGGTTCGTGCCCCGGTCCAGGATGATCCCACATGCCGCGGAGCGGCTGGGCCCGTGAGCCATGGCCGCTGAGCCGGCGCTCCGCAACGGGAGAGGCCACAACAGTGAGAGGCCCACGTACTGCAAAAAAAAAACAACAAAGAAAAACAAGAAAATGCTAACTTAACCTTGTGCACACTCAGGGTGCTAACAGTGATCAATTGAGGCAATGGATGTAAAAGTGTTCTTGTTCATTGTTAAGTGTTGTACCAGTGTAAATTGTTGCTTGTTGTGTTTGCGGCTACTCTTCTGAGATTCCTCGTGGTTTTAAAAAGATTATAATTGGGGTTTCACTCTGTATCACATTCTTTAATAAATAGGCTTTTGTTTGCCCCCATATTTAAAAGCATAGTTTAAAGATACATTTAGTTTTATTGTTGATCTTTATAAATTTTCCTAATCCAGGCATATATGGAAATAGAGGTTCTCAAAGGGAATTCACTTCCATTCACGCTCCTAATTCTTCTGGCTCCTTAGTACTTCTAAAATATGGAAAATATTTCCTTCCTTGATCAGGACCTTTCCTTCTCTCGCCTTTTGCAAAATGCTTATTTCCCTTAAACTCCTCTTTCTCATGGCTGAGAGTGATAGGATTTTCAATGTCTAGCATGCCCAGCTTCCCTTACCAGAGCAGATGGGCCAGTGCCTTGTCCCAAGTAGCAGACTTATAATGGGGTCCCCTATGAGAAAAGAGTCCTACGATTCGATGTTTTTCAATATTCTTTTTGTTGTGATCCTTAACATCAGAATCCAAGCATTTCCTCATTTTTTAAAAGAACTTTGAATGAAGTGCAGGGAGGGCTTCTTTTTGCATTCTTCCTTCTTACACTGGAGCATCATTATCGTCTTTTTTTGTGTTTTGTTATGTTTGTTTGCGTGATTGTTTTTTTTGGTGCTGAAACCCAGGAATTAGCCATTACCATCTTTTTTAATTCTATAAAATGTTAATGGGAGCCTAAGTGAGATGTTGTATTTCTGTGATTAATAGTTTGGGGCTGGAGAAATTATTCTTCATTATTGGTTTCAAAAGTGAAATAACGCTCTGCGTTGTCATCAATTTTAGTGTGTATGTTAAGAATCCAATATATAGAAGTCCTCTTACTGGTGTTTTGACAGTAATTGGATAATTTTTTTACTGTAAGACCCAGAGTTATTTGAGATGAGATGTATGATAGTTAGACTTTGTAGACATGTAGAATTTTACTGAACTCTGGGAGTTTCTGAACAATTCAAAACTTTCTAAATCTTATATACTCTACAGACCTCTGAAGCAAAGTTGCAGTTCTGCAATTTAGGTTGTTCAGAATTTTAGACTAAGATTACCTGGCTAGGTAGACTTGGGTCTTCGAATTACTGATCACAGTGACTTAACTAAACAGGGTTAAGCTAATTAAAGGTTTTAAAGCTATGTTTGCGGTTAAAATAACTTCTGAGCTCAGCATTCGTTTTACTTTACCATACTAGGGGCATGGTAAAATAATCCTCAAAATAGGTTAAGCTGATGCTGGCAAATTCAATCTAATACAGAATCTACAAGTATATTTATATAGAACTGAAATTAATTTGTAGAACAATTTGAGTTTCAATACCTGTAGTTATAAAACTTGAAACTGTAAAAAGCAGAGAGCATTTATTGTTATCGATATACTTGAAGGGTTTCCCATTGATCCTACCCTCTTTGGCAAATTCTTGGATGGTTTAAAAAAAGAAATCTTCTCTTCAAAATTAATTTTAGTTTCCTATAAATAAAGGGTGTTTTCTGCCAGAGTAAACCATATAAGATGAGGTATTGTTTCAACTGCACAAAACTCAAAATTCAACTTGAGAAACATTTATTGGGGTACAGAGATTAATAGCCCAACATTTATTGGGGTACAGAGATTAATAGCCCCTGCCCACTTGCAATTTAAGTCTTAGAATAAAGCAGGGATATGCAATGAAAATGTTAGGCTGAGGGCTCAGTGTATGTGGCTACTGTATGTGGGTAAGCCTAGTAGTCCTAAATACCAGTCTGGAAGATGGCCCAGAAAGCATTTCTTTACCACCCACTGTTTTACTCATGATGAAATAAAATTCGTATTTCAAGGCCAAAGAAGAAAAATTTAAATATAAAGTCTTTTTCTTTACCCATTTGAGCCTCCTTCCTCCCCTCAAGTGTGCATTGTTGTGTAGTCAAGCCACTCAAGTTGGCTGTTCCCTTGCTCTCTGTGCATCCCCTGCTCAACCAGGCCCTGCTTCACTCACATGATTATCCAATCCTCTTAATAATAGGGCTTAATTAGTAACTGCCTATGTGCTTGCCCCCTACCCCAGCTGCTGGTTTCCCTGGTAACTAACGAGCCAACCGGAAGACAATTCCCCCTATAAAAGGTAGCGTCCTCCCCAGAGTAGCGAAGGTTGTTGTCGTGTCCTGTTTTCCGCCGTACCCAGTGGGGTGTTGCTCCAGGACCTTTGCCTCTGGCGTGTAAGACCCCTGCCCGACAAGCCAGTGATGTCTCCGTTGCTGTCTCTGGACTCTTTCTTCAGTCGTGAGGCTGAAAAACTACAGGGCTTGCAGGCCCGCGAGGTGCAGCCCGAAAATTAGCAAGCCAGCTATGAGGCCAAGGAAACTCCCGTGAGTGCCAAGATTTCAGGAAATAAGGATGGGAAACAGAAAGTTGGGAGTTAATCCCGAGGTGGCTGACCGCTAGCATGTGGGAGGCAGTGGCAGCTGACAACCATGAGCGATGTCTGTCTCTTTCCTTATAATTATGATATCCTGTTAGTCTCAGAATCTCTTTCCAGTTTAAAAGTAGCAGCCCCACGCTCGTGGCTCATCTGACTGCTCGGGGATAACTAGTGAATACAGACAAAACACGAGGACCTGGATTATCTATCATATACTTGAGTGTTATCTGGTTGAGTGAGACTCATATACTCCCGGCCCGCCACCCCTAAACAATTAGCAGACACAGGCTTTAGGGATATTAACTCAGGGACAGGCTTGTGAATTGGGCGTGGCCGGTTACTCAGAAGGTTTTGCCTGGGGCCTGTGATAACAGCAAAATAGTAAGAGTATCCTTGCGTTTCTGGCCCCAGCTATGGAAGGGGGCGGAACAACGATACAGTGTGATGGAACACCAGCTGTATGCTTCGACAATGCATTTCAACAGGTGGGAGACCTTACAAAAGACCCACCTGCATCATGGAGCAACGTAAAAAACATGTGCGACATACGGGACGCCCACCCGGCCCATGGACATCAGTAGCAACAAAGGAACCCACTTTACTGGCCATGAAGTTCAGGAATGGGCCGATAAAAATAACAAACACTGACATTTCCACCTGCCTTACAAACCCCACTGCTGCTGGGCTAATGGAAGGGATGAATGGACTACTTAGCAACAATTGAGATGGAAACCCGTTCTCTCCTCTGTGGACCAGAGGCTAACTCAAGCCATCCGAACTATGACTGAACATCCCAGGAGCAACTGTCCTAGTGCCTACATCATGTTCACCCAGCGGCAACTGATCAACACCATCCAAGTTCAACTGCTGACCACCGAAGAACTGTTGCCAACTATCCGTCAGGACAATGACTCACTTTTGGCCCTGCCTCAGGATCTACACCCAGGGGAGCACACTATGAAATGGCCCTGTGACTGGCAGGTAAGTCCCTGGTGGTTTGCGTTTGCCACCCCACGAGGAACAGGATTAGAAAATAACCTCACCTGTCTTCTACCAGGCCCCACCTAAGACTACTAAGGTAATTAATCAGGGCCCCCTACTAGAGAAAGGCGCCATTATGTTAACCCTGTGGTCTGTTGTTACCCCACCTCTCCAGTATTTGGCCCCAGCTGAGGAGACTGAGGGTGGACAGGCGGTATGGTACCTGAATGGTCATGATCTTCCTATATCGTCTTACATATTGTCCGTTGTCTGAGCCAAGGGAATCTGTTCACAGACTGGGCAACAGTGGTGGCCTCACTGAGAAATCAGTCTGATTGCTGGGTCTACAGTGAGATGCCATTGTCATACTCCTCTGGACTCCCATGAAAAATTGACCCGATAAGCGCCTGGCTTACTCTTTTTTTAAAATTTTTATTGGAGTACAGTTGCTTTACAATGTTGTGTTAGTGTCTGCTGTACCGCAAAGTGAATCAGCTATACGTATACATATATCCCCTCTGTTTTCGGTTTCTTTCCCATATAGGTCACCACAGAGCACTGAGTGCCCTGTGCTATACAGTAAGTAGTTCCCATTAGTTATCTATTTTATATATAGTAGGGTATATATGTCAACCCCAATCATCCAGTTCATCCCACCCACCCACCCACCCCACTTCCCCCCTTGGTGTCCATACATTTGTTCTCTATGTTTGTGTCTCTATTTCTGCTTTGCAAATAGGTTTTTACCCTTGTTACTGTCTAGCTGCTGGTGTCTGTAGTGCAAGTGTGGTATCTGGTTGCAGTGCACCTTTACATGCCTGACCCCAGGGGTATCACAGAAAGGGGCAGACCAAGATTGTAAGGGCTGTGCAGGGTAAGTAGGGAGGCCTTCAAGGTGGCTGTTCTCTTGGTCTCTACATCTCCTGCTCGACCAGGCTCTGCTTCACTCACATGACTATGCAATCCTCTTAATCATAGGGCTTAATTAGTAACTGCCTATGTGCTTGCCCCCTGCCCCAGCTGCTGGTTTTCCTGGTAACTAACAAGCCAATCTGAGGTCATTTACCCCTATAAATGGTAACCTTCTTCTCCCCCAAGTAGCAAAGATTGCTGCCACATCCTGCCTGCTCTGTGCAGTACACCATTGGGTGTCTCTCCAAGACCTCTGCCTCTGATGTGGATAGGAAATCTTACAATAAACCATTGAAGTCTCCGTTGCTGTTTCCATCGATGTCTCTATTGCTATCACTGGGCTCTTTCTTGGTTTTGAGGCTGGGCAACTACAAGGCTTGCAGGCCTGCAGAGTGCAGCCCAACAGCTGTGCAGCATTAACCAGACCTCGCCAATGGCAGAAACACCTGCTCAACCATAAAGATCCATTTCTTTTTCTGGCACTGGCCATGTACCTCCATAGAAGATAACATTCTTTTCCCAGTCCTGTAAGGGGTCACGATGACATACCACTCACCTTTTTACAGGCAGAACTTTATGTACAATGCCAATGCATCATCTCCCGTAAAGATAGTAATTGGTGTGGAACAAACCAGGTCAGAGAACCTGGAGAAATATTGGGCTGCACCTAATGGAAGTTCTTAGATTAAATAATTACTTATGACCTTACTAATATTACTAGCTATATTACTGTATCCTGCCTATTTTACAAGATTATTGTTTCTTGCATTACCAAATGTGTGGCTGAACCTCTGATAAAAATAATGATGACTAGCAACTTGAAACGACTGACCAAATAATACAGTTCTATAAGATCAGTGACTGTAAGAGTGTAACTCTAGATATGGGAAGAAGCAACAAGAGGGAACCATTTCCTGGACCATAACAGACTAGTAAGACAGGCGGTCCAGAGGCTTTGGGCTACTGTTAACAGGGCCTAGTCCAGTAATAGCACATCGAGTGGGCTATCAACGAAATCCTCCCCTGATCTGGGAATGAGCATTCCTAGTGCTATGGGACCAAGTGGTCATGAAATGCCTCCCAAATCTTGGTCAAAATTATGTCCAAAAGGGGAGGGGATTGTAAAATAAAGAATGTTGCCCACCATCCTGTTCTATATGAATCAAGTCATTGGCCACTGCAGTTGCTGGCCTACAATACGCCCTGAAAGGAAATCAGGGTGAAGGTCCGTATGAGGTTTCTGTGCTCTGGGAAAACTGGCAGAACTAGCCCGTAGTAGTTAGATATTTTCAGGAGAAAATTTTATGAACCCAGTTTCTTGTATCTTCCCATACATAGTGAGGCACTACAAACCATTAACTAAGATACCTGTCCCTCGTGAATAGCAGTAACTTTCTACCAAGATGTGTGCTTAATTGCATGCACCCCTTCACCAAAATCTCATATATACTGCCCTCCCCACTTACCTCTCCAGAATAGTTCCCAGAGCTTTCTAAAAGACTCTCCTGGATTATAATCCCCAGGTTGGCTTCATCAACCCTCACAATTGGCATAGGCCTCACTTAACAGAAAATGTTACATATGTAAACTTAGCAAACAGGTAATTTTGGAGGGGGAGAAGAGGTAGACTTATTCCATTATAAAGTAGGGGGGTCAAGCTCTTTTCTAAAAAATGTATTAAGGTCATTTAAGTAGCAAATGTCTGTGGTGACAATAGCATAGAAACAATTTTGCAAAAATTCAACTTAATTCAATTTTCCAAAGGTGACAGCCCATAAGACCAAAGCCTAGGATGGTAATGGTTATAGGGTGAACATTTTGTATTAAGAGGACATCTTTCAAAAGTTGACATATTTGGTTGGTATTATTAACTCTTAAACTGACAATATACCTGATCACCTCAGCCAAAGCCAAAGGATAGCTATAAGGCACGGGGTGAAAATATGGCATGTGACCCTTCTACAGTTTGGCTTTTCTCCCCATCCACAAAAAAATACTATGTTATGATTGAAAACTATATGGGCAATGAACCTTTTTTTTTTATACCAAACTGTTAATTTAAGATGAATGCATTTAAAATAAAAAACTGGGAAACTGTTGCTGATTGCATAGAGGAGGAAATTTCACAGCTGATTCTTAGTTTTTTGTTAAGAAAGCAATGATTTTGCCAAGTTTCATAGTTCCAGCATCAGAACTCTGCTGCTGTTCCAAAAAATAAAAATAAATAACTAGTTAAATTAGTGTTTGGGGAAATGGATTAGAGTGTAATGTATGCAAGCAATTAAGCAACACAGACTTGATTCACTGTGATGTCTAAAATGGCATTTTAAAAAATGAAAGTAGCTAAATTTGGCCCTGATAAAATATATAGCAGCAATGGGTTAGGAATTTTGCAGTTTTGCCCAAAGAGTCCAATCAAACAACCCATATATTAGGTAGCTGTTAACATGCAGCTGAATTCAGCTGGCAGCTGAATTTTTTACATCAGTTTCCAAGGTTGCACAGTAATTACATCTACTGTGAGTCATTTTTGCAGCATATTTTATAAAACTTTTACAGGTTTGCTGGGAAGGAATTATTCAAAGTCACCTTTTATAGATTCTGCCATGAATATTAGACAGTTCTTTGAAAATGTTAGTGTTTACCACTTTCATTGCTTCTGGGTTAAGCCTAGTTGGCATTTGAGGGTTTAGTGTAATATATGAGTGGAGCTTCCTTTTCTGCGTAGACCTGCTGTTCCCTAGCATTGCTAGTTTATGTTCCCACTGAGCTGCCACCAGAATAAAATAAATCCAGTTGCCTTTTGCTGCTCAAGGCCAACCTGGCAACCATGGAAAGAATTAGTTCCTCTGAGCACTTGTCCTAGGATGTCATTGGAAGGTGGTGATGTGCAGTTTCACGGTCAATACAGTCCACAAAGGGTTTGCTCATTTGAACGGCTGACTAATTTAGATTTAATATTTTGGTACTTGTTCTTTATTCTTGTTCGCAATTATATCCAGTCAGTGCCCAGAGATGTATTGAAGACTGTGATTGGATAAATTACTTAGCATAACATTTAGATCCACTGCTTATTAAGTCAAATGTGCTTTAGTTTATTCTATTTGCATTAGTACATTTTCACACCTGAGTGAAAAGTCCTGGTTGTTTCTTCAAGTCAGTATTTTAAACTTACTGTTTTATTTCATGGATGGCATTGTATTCACTTTAGAATATAAAAACCTGGTAAGAAATATGAAGTTACATTTTGGAGATGGTGTGTGATCTTACTGGGAGGTGATGTCAGTATTGGAATTTAGGAGGGAGGAAGATAAATGGCAGGAAAGCTGGAGCTCTATGGAAAGCTAAAAGGCAAGAGGGAAGGAAGCAAACTGGTCTTCTCTGCTGGAGTCATTAGCAGCCTCAACAGAGTCTTCAGTAAAGCTCAAACGAGGTGTAACAACTCTAGTTCAAAAGATGTGGGAATGAGAAATTGCGGTTGCACAGTAGAACCAACCTCTTTCACTCTGCTGCTCACTCAAGGATCCAAAAAGCACATGTGATTTTGTTTTCTGTACTTACTTTCTCACGTTTTTTGTGAGCATAACCATGCTCTGCTGATACCTCTACCTTTGCCACTCTGAATCTTCTTGTCTTACAAAGAACTAGTCCTGGCTATTGTGCCATTTGTATTTTTTTTCTTCTCATTCAAAGAACACATTTTTGAAAATAGATTTCAAACCTTAAAATTTGTAATTAGCAATGTCAGTATCTTTGGAAACACATTTGAAAACTTCATTCATTCAACACATCTATTGAATGTCTGCTCTTTACTGGATGCTCTTCTAGGCACTGGGGATTCGGTGATAAACAAGACAAAGATCTTGCCCTCATGGAGCTTACCTTGGTGAAGAGAAAGTTGATAAAGATATTATTATAAAAGTGCAATGGAGACAAGTAGAGCAGAGAAAGGGAGAGAGAAAGACAGGGGAGTGTCTATTTTAGATTCAATGCTCAAGAGAAACCTTTGTGAAAGGTGCCATTTGAACAGAGATCTAAAAGAAGTGAGAGCATTAGTGTTGCAAAGCTCTGAGAGAAGAGCGAGTCGGAAGGAATAAAGAGCTCCTGCAAAGGTCCCAAGGCAAGAACAAGACTGGCATATTTAGAAGCAGCAAATGTAGCAAGAGCTAAGCAAATAAAAAATTAGAAGGAAATAAGGATGGAGAGAAAAACAGTGGTCAGATAATGGAGGACCTTCGAGGTCACACTTTGGTATGATTTTAAAATCCAACAGGTAGATTGGATTTCATTCTGAACATCCTAAGATACCACAGAAGTTTTCAGGCAGAAGTAACACTTTCTGATTTATCCTTTCTAAAAAATACCTCTGCCTGCTGTGTGGAGAATATTGGATTGGTTTGGGGGATGGAGATATGAAAGAGTGGGAGCAGAAGACCCACGAGGAGACTTTGCAATAGTTTATGGTAAAGATGTAAGTATCTTGGGCTAGGTTGGTAGCAGTTGAGGTGGTAAGAAATGGTCAAGATTCAGGATATGTTTTTTTTTTTTTTTTTTTGCGGTACGCGGGCATCTCACTGCTGTGGCCTCTCCCGTTGCGGAGCACAGTCTTCAGTCGCGCAGGCTCAGCGGTCATGGCTCACGGGCCCAGCCGCTCCGCGGCATGTGGGATCCTCCCGGACCAGGGCACGAACCCGTGTCCCCTGCATTGGCAGGCGGACTCTCAACCACTGCGCCACCAGGGAAGCCCCAGGATATGTTTTGAAGGAAGACCTGATAGGATTTGTTGGTGAATTTGGATGAGGAATGTGTGGTGGCAGGTAAAGAGTCAAGGATGCCTCCTGGCTCTCTGGCCTAAGCAAGTGGATACATACTGGTGCTGCTTATCAAATTGGGATAGCCTGGGGAGGAGCAGGTTGGAAGGCAAAGGGAAATGTGTTAATCAGCACAGACTTCCATAACAGGATACTATATACTGAGCTTAAACAACAGAAAATTATTTCTCATGTTTCTAGAGGCTGGAAAGTCTGAGATCAAGGTGCTGTCACTTTGGTTTCTGGGAAGAGATCTCTTCCTGGCTGATAGATGGCCACTTTCTCATTGTGTTCTCACATGGTAGAGAGAGAAAGTGCAACCTGTCTCATGTCTCTTCTTATAAGGGCACTAATCCCATCATGACGAGCCTCATGACCTCATTTAACCTTAATTAGCTCCAAAAAGCCTGTCTCCAAATACCATCATCTTGGGGTTTAGGGCTTTGACATACTAATCTGGGTGAAAATTCAGTCCTTAACTGGGAGATACAGTTTTGACCATTTTTCTGCTTTTCTTTACTGCAGATGCTGACATACATATCAACAATTTAAGTAAAAATGAGTAGGCAGGTACATGAGTATGAAACTTAGGGAGACTATGAGGCTGGAAATATAAGTAAGGAAGGCATCAGCATTTAGATTTTAAACCACAAAAGGGATGAAACATCTAGGGAGTTGAAAGCAAAGGAAAAATGTTAAGAACTAAGGCTCCTTTTGGAGGTTGAAAGAGTTGTAGGATTCAGCAAAGGAGACTAAAAAGGAGTGGTCTCTCTGAGGTAACAGGAATGCTAGCAATGCATGGTATCTCAGAAACCAAAGAAAGGAGAATGTGTTTCAAGAGAGACAGCTTAACTGTGTCAAATTCTGTTGATAAGTCCAGTAAGATGAGAACTAAGAACTGACCATTGAATTTAGCTAGAAGGAGAGTGCTGGGGATCCTGATAAGAATGCTTTCTGTGAAGCAGCAAGTAAAAAAGGCTGAATGGAGTGGGTTGAGGAGAAAAGGACGTGAAGCGATGGATATGGAG
Source organism: Grampus griseus (assembly GCF_964374135.1). Lineage (NCBI taxonomy): Eukaryota > Metazoa > Chordata > Mammalia > Artiodactyla > Delphinidae > Grampus > Grampus griseus. The sequence continues at coordinate 78,960,488 of NC_139018.1, read as the reverse complement.
AGTATAGACACAGAAGCCTTTTGAAGATTTTACTGCAAGGGAAAGCGAAGAAATGGGACAATATTTAGAGGTGATGTGAGGCCTAAAGAGAAGTACTTTTTTTTTAGCGGGAGCTATTACAGTCTGTATTTATGCTGATCCGGAATAATCCAGTAGAAAAGCAGAAATTTAGGTACAAGAGAAAGGTAAGATAATTGTTAGGAGTGAAGTCCTAGAATGGTCCAGAGGGAATGTGATCCTTGTACAAATGGAGGGGTCAGCCTTAAATAGGAACATGGTCCCGCAGTGTAAAGGAAGAAAAGGCGGGTATATGGAGGCAGATTTGATAGTGAGAAGATGAAGTAATTCTCTTATTTCTCAATTTTGAATTGAAATAACTGGTAAGATCACTAGCTGAGAGTGAGGAGGAGAGACAAGTGTTAGAAGTTGGAGGAAAAAGGAAAGAGTGTGGGTGTGAAACTTAGTTTAGAAAATAGAAGAATAAATTGACCAGGTAAATGTAATAGGATTATTGAAGGCCCATTTAAAACCAGTGAATGTAGATCTAAGATGAGACCAATGAGAATTTCTCTATTTAAAATAAGGTTACCTGTGTTTTTTCCTAACCACCTTTGCTGTTTGGTGCAGGCAGAAGTAGGTAGAATGTTGGGTTTTAAGAGAATTAAGGTTTTGCCAGGTGGGTAAGATAGAAGAGAGGATGGATTTTTAAAAAATCATTTCTAGTTGTCTTTTGCTAAAACCAATTTCCCTAACTAAAACCCATGGTGTATGCTGGTATGTAGGCATTCAATTTTTTCTTAGTCGTGCCATTACTAAAAAACTGAAAAACAGCTTTCCCAACATAAGCACTATAACTTTTTCTCTCTCTCACTTATTTAATTCAAGTTGAGGACTCTCTTTTTTAAATTCTTTTTACCAGTTTTTCTTACATAATACATAACAGTATAAGCTGTAGAGAAATAATTATGGATGTTATTAACATTGGTACTTTTGAGTTTCAAAACAACTTGTTATGAGAATGTTCAGAAAAATATGCTATCCATACAAGGAGGTTTATTTAAAATTATTCAGATTACACTAAGTGAATGCATATAACTCCATAATTCCATGAAAACCATAGCGGATTTAGTTTCATTGAGCACCATGATGAAGGTAGCAATTCAAAACTGATCAAGCCACTTCTGGGGGTGGCAGGGGAGATGGCCATGTAGCCCAACCAAGATATAAAAGCAGAGATCTTCGTTCATTTGAAATGTAGCCTTTTGGTCTCACCTCTTTTTTTTTTTTTTCATTTCTGCCCTTCCATCCCCTCTAGAGAGGGGCCAGCATGCACACTGGGCACATAAAAAGAAATTGGACACTACAGAAATACAAAAGACAGGAAGTTGTCACAGTTGGAGCCCAGGCAATGGCAGATATGTCCTCCCCTTCCTGCCTGTTGAAATATGGTGGTATTTTAGTATTATATAGGGATCCTAAGAAAGTGAAGTTTTTTTTAATAGGAAAAGTCAAAGAGATTATAAATCTAGAATACTTGATAAAGAGTTTTTTGTTGGATAGATTTTGGGTCCTGTTAGTAAGTGCCTTTGACTTTCGATTGCTATAGCTTCATGTCCAGGCCTAAAATTCAGAAAACCAGCTTGCTCTAGGCTCCTAGCTTAAGAAGGAGTGTGAAGAAGAAAACTTCAATTCCTTTCTTCGTTGTCCAACTAATTTACCAAAAGCAGGAATGACAGTTACAATTCAGGTGGATACCTTATTCAGAATTAAAAAGTGGGCATCCAATAGAAGCAGCTATTCTGTATGTCTCTCATTATTAACTTGATTATGCCTGCATAGGAGCATAAGACCAAGAATGAACCTCAACACCAGGCATAGTGGAGAGGATTGAAAGAAGAGCCAGGAAATAAGGGAAAGGAGTATTTAAACCGTCTCTAAGAACTTCTGTTTTAATAGTCTCAGGTAAACTCGTCTGCTTATTTATTATCAGTGATTCTTAACTTCTGGGGGGTAGGGGTGGTGGTGGATTCCTTTGAGAATCTAATAAAGGCTATAGTCCAAACACATATGCAACCCCAAAATTGTATACATATATATAGTTTAGAAAACAATGTCAAAAGTTCATGAACCCAAGAGTAGGGATACCTGCATTGTACGATCTTAAAATGCCAGCAGCAAATAAGTTATTTATGATGTGATGTTCTGAATATGATGTGTGGGTGTAATGATATCTTGGGTGCATGTTTTTTTGTGAATCACCTTTATTTTCTTCATTAATTTGAAAGATATGCTGAAACAGAAAAGTTAGCACAACCACTAACTGAAAAGTCTATAGAATGTAAAAGAAATACCATCAGAAACATTCCCGGATATTCTTAAGGCCTAACAATCTGTATTTACCCTTCTCAGCCTCAGTCCCATTTCATGCTATAGAAACTGCTTTCCTGAAATAGATTGGATCTTGATTACCAGAATTATTACACAGTCGGCAAACTCAAAATTATAGCAGTGTTGTCAAGTGCTTCAGAAGGTAATGTTTTTTAAATTTCCACAATATAATTAAAAGAAGCATTTTCTCCAGTGGGATGTACCTATTCAGGTTCTGTAAACTGGCTATAATTTCTAAGCTGTGATGCTCAGAAAGTTCTCTGTGATGGACATCTCCCTCATAAATGTTTAGGTTAACACCTACTTTCAACATAGAGCACCTGCAAACTGTATTTCTCTATTCATGGCCCAGTGGGGCTTTCCTGTGCATCAGACTTCAAATAGCAATAGGATTGCTGGGGTAAAGGGAGAAGTGAATAATCAGAGGAAGGCAGGTAATCCATGTCTCCAAATCAAAACAAAAGTAAAAACAGCTTTTCTCAAATAGCTTGAGTGAATTTGCATTCCCTGGTCTTTATGGCCACCTTTTGGTCCCCATTCCCTCCTGTACCCCTTCCTCCAGAGCCTCACACACATGCATGTAGAAAGTTCAGTAATGCTGTTTTAACCTTAAACTAAAAAGAAGGTATTATTACAATGCTTTTCTCACATATCATGCTACTTCAAATAAGAGGATTTAAATGTTAACATTCCAGATGTTTAAAAAAGGAAATTTAGTTTATGAATTCCAAATCAATTTGGGTTTTTAATTGTCAAAAAATCTTGATATAGGCCATGTATTTCATATTTAATACGAGAAAAAACGTAATGATTTCCTTAAATATGGGCTGGGTTTCTGTAAGAGAGAATCCAAGAGTCATTAAGTATTCAGGATTCCCTTAACTTCTCAAATGTGAATCTCAATAGAGATGAAAGAAGATAAAGACATTTAAATGTTATCTGTGGAGGGGACCTTGGTCAGACACCAAGTTTGCTCCAGATCTTTAGAAAAGATAGGTGATTCTGTAATATAATAATTTTCAAGATAAGTTTTATTTAAAATACTTCAAACTATGCCCAGAAAATATAAACATTTAAAAATTGGTACACGTTTATTTTCAGTGAAACAAATATATGATTCAAAGTAATAATAGTAGCATCTCATAAAATAGTGCCCTAATCATGGAAGAACACATGATTCAAACAAGATGAAACTTCATCTGTGATTACCTTTTTCATAAATGTGACCCAGTCTCCCTCAAGCTGAGTGTCACTTTTACATGCACATTCAAACATGATAAATGTCATCTTGGCATGTGTTTCACATAAGGATGGCCAAGCCCTTGGCTAACACAATGCAGGCCTGGAGATGTGTAGTCTCCCTTTGCCCTTTACCCTGGGGATTCATGGACCAAGAGAGGGAAATGTGGTAGAAAGAGCAGTGGACCCAGAGTTGAAAGACCCCATCCCATCTCAGCACTTTCTAACCATGGGAAAGTAGATGAAACCCTTAATTCTCAGTTTCAATATGCTTCTCTATAAAATGGAGGGCAGTTACGCCTGCCTGCCTCATAGAGTTGTTATGAGAATCAAATGAGATAATGTAAGCGAACATACTTCAAGAAACCACACTACACACAACAAGGTAAAGGAAATCTGGATTCAAACTTTTATAGTTCTCTGGCTCTTATTTGAGTTATGAGGAGTTTCATAAGTCCAGTCTTTTTTATGGTTAGCTCTAACACTTTATAATGATGCAAAAAAGGGTTGAGAATGTGTGCTACAATCATGCAGGAAAAGAGTTGGTACCTCTTTTCCATCTCAATTAACCTCTGCTGAAGGTCACAGACAGACCAGAGCTAAAGGTCCATTTTCCTTTTTGATCTTGTCATGCCTTCAAATGTAAAGGGAAGAAGTAGCTGTTGTAGAATATTCAGTTTTCTTAAATACTCTGAGGAGAAAGGAACATTTTCCTCACGTGGCTCCTTTATGCACATTTTTCTTAAATGAATAGATTTTTTTCTGCTATCTTCTTTGCCTCTTTGTCTCAATCAAACTTGTGAGTGCCTGACTAGTCATCAATAATATTGTGATATTTCTGAGTGATATCTTGCAGCAGTGAAGGGCCAATGTGTCTCCAGGGCCTCATAGGTTTGATAATGTTAAGGCTACTGTAAGAAAAAGGAACTTACCACTATAATAATCCTAATTTCATAACAGTTCAGGCAATTTGTCTTACTGGTATTCCTTTAAGTCATAGTCAAAATGTAAAAGCACAGCACTTTAAAATGTATATGTTATTTCACAGTGCGTTAACATTTGTCACGGAGAGATAACTTTTCTATTTATACACAACAGATACTGTTTGAACACCTACTATGTGCTTGACAGTATGCTGAGAACAGTGAAATAAGAGTAATGGTAACAATACTAAGCATTAGTTGAGACCCTGCTATGTGCCAGATATAGGGCTACAAGCTTTATATGAATGATCTCATTTAAGCCTCACAAGTTAAGTATTCTTGGCCCCATTTACCAGTTGAAGAAATGAGACTTATCAAAGTTAAGAAACTTGTGCAAGCTCACCATTCAACAGGCATTGACTGATTGTGCAAGTCAGATATCAGCTGCACCTTCCTTCCTCTAGAGATATAGGTGAGACTGTCTTGAACCACTCAATTATGCAGCTTTTGAATCCCAGTGTCTTTCCAAACTTCCTGCTAATTCCCCTGTCTCCCTTTGTCTCTTGGGTTCTAGCTATGCCTCACCCCCATTAGGAAACTCCATCCTTTGCAGATTTTCACAACAAATCCCCCGCCAAATATTCGTGTCATTTGCTGACTTTTGGTAAGTTTTGAGGACCCTTCTGAAGGGCTCACGTTACTCATAATCTTCCATTCATTCATTCATTCATTCTCTCTCTTCCATCTTTTCCTCCAGGACTGCCCAAATTCTTCTTTCTTTCTTTCTTTCAGAGAGCTCTTTCAGTCTCCACAATTCCTGGGTCAAACTTACATTCTAAACCCACTATGATGCTCTGCAGAACCAGAGGTCTTCCATTTCACAAGCTCTATACTTCTTCAGAAAGATGTAATTACACAAACAATGTGGATTCCTGACATAAATTCCTATTGGGTATTAACCATGAGAAATAGTTATATACAAATACCTGTTATACATTTATTTTTTTAGTTCAACAACATTACTAAATAAGACAGGGCCTAATTCTACTGATTCTCAGATAATAAACTTTTTAAATTTAAAAATTGGGAGGAAGGGGAAGAATAATATATCAAAAGCCCATGTACCCTCTACCCTTTCCTCTTTTTAAATGTATGTCCTTCAGGTCCATTATGGCAGTAGTTAGCACATTATTTTCCTGTAAAGGGACAAATAGTAAATATTTTTTCACTTTCAGGCCACAGTCTCAGTTGCAACAACTTACCCTTCTTTCCTACAAAGGCAGCAGCCATAGACAGCACATTAACAGATGGACAGGCTTGTGTGTGGATAAAACTTTGCTTATGAACACTGAAATTTGAATGTCACATAATCTTCACATGTCATTAAATATTCTTCTTTTGGTTTTCTCCAACCATGTGAAACATCAATTTTTTTTAATATAAAATTTTATATTTAGATGTAAAATTTAAATAAAAAGCCATTTTAGCTTCATACCAAAACATGACCATGAGGACTGTAGTTTACCAACCCCTATATCATATCTTTTATAGTTGTGAAAAGAGCATACTAACCATTGTTACATTTTTTTCTGCCCTGCCCTAGCTAAATCTCAGAAGAGTTAATATACATTCTAGGAAAAAATGATACTCTTCCCACTAAGTACAATAAGCCCATCATTTCTTACCCCTTCCTCTCATCTCAAAAATGCAATGTAATAATTTTTCTCAAGAAATAGATTTTGGAGTAATGAGTTAAGATGGGTGTACTCTTCTTTGGGCTAGTATTTCCTAAAGTGTATATCATAGAACTCAAACTCCCCTAGATTTTAATGTGTTAGAAAAAAAAGAGTGGACAGGGAGATGCTATGGTATTTACCATTTAAGTTAAGTAAATGCTCACAGAAGTAAAGCTAAACATGTTTTCTTTTTACAGACCCTTAAGTTTTTCAGATCTTTTAATATTAATTGTAACTAATGTCAATTATGACTCATCAAGAGGATGATATATTCAGTGATTCCTGTCTACTAGCCATAGAACTCTTCTTTCTTGAAGCATTTCAAGGAACTAATAGTCTCACATCTAGAGGTCTGCTACTCAAAATGTAGTCCCTGGACCAGCAGCACCAGGTGTACCTGGGAACTTGTTAAAAATACTCTCAGGCCACACCCCAGATCAGAATCTTCTGAATCAGAATCTTCATTTTAATATAACACACAGGTGTTTTGAATGTACATTAAATTTTTTAAACAATGCTATAGACCATAGTTTTGTAAATAATACTTTAAGCTAAAATAATAGCATAGATCCAGAAGCTAAAATAAATTACAACAAGAATTACTAGAAATTTTGGCTACTATGAACATAAAATCCACTTCCATGGGTTAAAGTTCAGTACCTCGGACTTGTTACTTACATTTTTTACTTCTTCCTTTCTCATCATATTCTGATGTTTGCTTTTATTTCTCTTTTGTTTTTGTGGGGTTGGGAGAGCAGAAGAGAGACAAGGCAATTGAAAACTACAACTTAACAAAAGATACAATAATTGACTCCATGTTCTGAATGTCTTCAAAGCCTTAAACAAAAATCATCATCGTGGAGCTAGAAATGTAGAATAGAAATAGCCTCTAGTTTTGTTTCTGATTCTTAATAGAAACACTAATCATCATCATCTTTCAATATATCCACAGTTCTCTCAAGGAGCATCTGAATCTTTATTATTTCTATTACTTTGAGTGAATACAATGATTTTCCAGGTAAAAGTCCTAACACATGTTCTTCACCACAAGCCTGCGTATGTAGGTAGGAGTAACAGCTAAATCTGACTGATGTTTACTGCAAGTAGATTTCTAATGGCCTTGTATAAAATTTACAGTACAAACTCTGCCTTCCAGACATATATCTGTTTAAAACCCCCGTGATCCATGGGCAAATAGTTTTCTTATATTTGTTAAGTGCTTGTTATGAATAACAGCTGTGAAGTTGTTCTGTACTTCACTATTGGCAGATACTGTTTGGAAATCAAATGAGGCTCTTGAATGGGTTCATATAAATTTTCGTTGTGTACCACTAGTTCAGATAGCTAAGGAACTTCTCTGTTGCTATTCTCAAGCCCCCCTTTTGTTGTTACTGTTATTAAGTTGTACCATATGATAAGAAATATGTTCCTGATTTTATTCTCCAGTTACAGCCAGCTCTGGATCTGTTATTCTCTCTCTCTCTCTCTCTCTCTCCCTCTCTCTCTCTCTCTCTCCCTCTCTCTCTCTCTCTCTCCCTCTCTCTCTCTCTCTCTCTCTCTCTCTCTCTCTCACACACACACACACACACACACACACCCCTCAGAAAGAGTAATCTGATTTTAAAAGGTGGAAATGAGGCACAATTGAAAATAACATTCACATTGTGTCTATTTGCAAAAATCTTTCCAGTTTCCAATTTCTTGGTCCCTTTTGTAAAGTGATTCAGCATATAAGATTAAAAAGTCAGAAGACTCCCAGAGGACTGGATCCGCATTGTCCTCAGAGAAAGCCATTGAGAGTATTCTGCATTAAAGAGATACATGGGCCATGGAGCAGAACAAGCATCTGGATCACATATGTAGCTAACATGGATGGATATATGTAATAAAAATATTTCTGCACTCACTGTGCGGTAGTGGCACCAAAAAAACCCTAACTCCAGCAATAATTCTTCAACACAACTCTAATGCAATGATAGCCTGTGAACAGTTGACCCTAGCTGTGCTCTCCTGCAGGATACTAAAGTGAGGCTTTCAGTTGTTATAAAACTCATGTGCTCAAATGTATCAGCCTAAGATTCCTGTAAAACTGAAACCTTTGGATCATATTTGATGATTCCAAAATAGTCAATAACTAGTTATTCAAATATTAGGTAACAAACTTGTATTAGACCGCAAGTTCTTAAAGGGCTAACATGTGACCTATGTTGACTTTTTAATTCAATTTATTTAAACCAAAAACAGTTCACCCATTTCTCCCACCTTCCATTCCCCACCTCTGGCAACCGCCAATCTGTTCTCTGTATCTATGACCTTGATCTATATAAATACATATTTTAGATTCCAGGTGTAAGGGAGATCATACAGCATTTGTCTTTTTCTTAGCATAATGCCCTAAAGGTCCATACATGTTGTCACAAATGCAAGATTTTATTCTTTTTATGGCTGAGTAATATTCCATTGTGTGTATATACCACAACATCTTTATTCACTTATCCATATTTGGACACTGAAGTTCCTTCCATATATTGGCTATTGTAAATTATGCTGCAGTGAACATAGGAGTGCATATATCTTTTCAAGTTAGTGCTTTTGTTTTCTTCAAATAAATACTGAGACATGGAAATACTGGATCATATGGTAGTTTTATTCCTTATTTTTTGAGTAACCACCATACTGTTTTGGATAGAACCTGTTCCAATTTACATTCCCACCAACACTGCACAAGTGTTCACCTTTCTCCATATCCTCACCAACACTCGTAATGGCTAGTATTTTTTTTTTTTTTCGGTACACGGGCCTCTCACTGTTGTGGCCTCTCCTGTTGCGGAGCACAGGCTCCGGATGCGCAGGCTCAGTGGCCATGGCTCACGGGCCCAGCCGCTCCACGGCATGTGGGATCTTCCTGGACCAGGGCACGAACCTGCCTCCCCTGCATCGGCAGGCGGACTCTCAACCACTGCACCACCAGGGAAGCCCTGTAATGGCTAGTATTTTTGATAATAGCCGTTCTAACGGGTGTGAGATGATATCTCATTGTGGTTTTGATTTGCATTTCCCTGATGATTAATGATGTAGAGCATTCCTTTCATGTACCTCTTGGCCATCTGTTTATCTTCTTTGGAAAAATGTCTGTTCAGATCTTCTGCCCATTTTTTAATTGGATTGTTTGTTTTTTTGCTTTTGAGTCGTATGAATTCTTTGCATATTTTGGATATTAGCCCCTTATCAGCTATATGATTTGAAAATATTTTCTCCAATTCAGTAGGTTGCCTTTTCATTTTATTGATGGTTTCCTTTGCTGTGTAGAAGCTTTTGAGTTTGATGTAGTCCCACTCATCTAATTTGATATTGTTGCTTTTGCTTTTGGTGTCAGATTAAAAAGATCATTGCAAACCCTACGTCAAGGAGCTTACCACCTATGTTTTCTTCTAAGAGTTTTGTGGCTTCAGGTCTTAATTCATTTGAAGTTAATTTTTGTGTATGGTGTAAGACAGTGGTACAGTTTGATTTTTGCATGTGGCTGTCCAATTTTCCCAGCATCATTTATTGAAGAGACTGTCCTTGCCCTTGTGTATTCTTGCCTCCTTTGTCATAAATTGACCGTTTTTGTGTGGGTTTATTTCTGGGCTCTCTATTCTGTTCCATTGATCTATGTGTCTGTTTTTATGCCAATACCATACTGATTTCATTACTGTAGCTTTGAAATATAGTTTGAAATCAGGGCATGTGATGCTTTCACCTTTGTTCTTCTTTCTCAGGATTGCTTTGGTTATTTGGGGTATTTTATGGTTCCATACAAATTTTAGGATTTTGTTCTATTTATGTGAAAAATACCATTGGAATTTTGATAGGGATTGCATTGACTCTAGACTGTTTGCAGTAGTATGGCCATTTTAACAATATGGATTATTCCAATCCATGAGCAGTGAATACCTTTCCATTTATTTGTGTCTTCTTCAATAACTTTCATTAACCTTGTAGTTTTCAATATACAGGTATCTTACCTTCTTGGTTAAATTCATCCCTAGGTATTTTATTCTTTTTGTTACAATTGTAAATGGGATTTTTCCTGAACTTCTCTTTCTGATAGTTCATTACTAGTGCATAGAAACACAACAGATTTTTGTGTATTGATTTTTTGTATCCTGCACCTTTAGTGAATTCATTTATTCTAACAGTTTTTTGATGGAGTCTTTAGGGTTTTCTATATATAATATCATGTCATATGTAAGTAGTGACAGTTTTTTGTTTTTCTTTTCTCTTTCCAATTTGGATGCCTTTTATTACTTTTCTTGCCTGGTTGCTCTAGCTAGGACTTCCAGTGCTATGTTGAAGAAGAGTGGTGAGAATATTCACCCCTTTCTTTTTCCTGATCTTAGTGGAAAAGCTTTCAGCTTTTCACCATTGAGTATGATGTTAACTGTGGCCTTGTCATATATAACCTTTATTATGTTGAAGTACATTCCCTCTATACTTTCTTTGTTGGGATTTTAAATCATAAATCGATGTTGAATTTTGTCAAGTGCTTTTACACTTATACATCTGTTGAGGTGATGTATAATTGTCTTTCATTTTGTCAATGTGGTGTATCACATTGATTTGTGTATGATGAACCATTCTTGCATTTCTGGAGTAAATCCCACTTGATCGTGGTTTATGATCCTTTTTTAATGTTTATTATCGAATTCAGTTTGCTTAATACTTTGTTGAGGTTTTTTGTATCTATGTTCATCAGGGATATTGGCTTGTAATTTTCTTTCCTTGTGGCATCCTTGTCTGGTTTTGGTAATCAGGGTAATTTTGGCTTTGTAAAAAAAAGTGTGGAAGACTTCTCTCATTTTCTGTTTTTTGTAAGAGTTTGGTGTTAATTCTTTCTTGAATGTTTGGTAGAATTCACCAGTGAAGCCGTCTGGTTCTAGACTTTTGTTTGTGAGAGATTTTTGATTACTAATTCAATTACCTTGCTAAAAATTGGTCTGTTCAGATTTTATGTTGCATCATGATTCAGTCTTGGTAAGTTGCATGTTTCTAGCAATGTATCCATTTCTTCTAGGTTGTCCAATTTATTAGCATATAGGTGTTCATAGTAGTCTCTTATGACCCTTTGTATTTCAGTAGTATCAGTTGTAATGTCTCCTCTTTCATTTCTGATTTCATTTATTTGAGTCCTCTCTCTTCTTTTCTTGATGATTCTAGCTACAGGTTGTAAATTTATCTTTTCAAAGAACCAGCTCTTAGTTTCATTGATCTTTTCTATTGTCTTTTTAGTCTCTATTTCACTTATTTCTGCTCTAATCTTTGTTGTTTCACTTCCTTCTAACTTTGGGCTTTGATTTTCTTCTTTTTCTAGTTCCTTGAGGTGTAAAGTTAGGTTGTTTATTTGAGACTTTTCTTTTTTCTTGAGGTAGGCATATATCACTATGAACTTCCCTCTTAAGAACTACTTTTACTGCATCCCATATATTTTGATATGTTGCATTTCCATTTTTATTTGTCTCAAGTTTTTTCATTTCTCTTTTGATTTCATCTTTGACACATTGGTATTCAGACACGTGTTATTTAATCTCCACATATTTGTAAATTTTCCAGTTTTTTTCATGTAATTAATTTCTATTTTCATATTATTGTGGTCAGAAAAGGTGCTTAATATGATTTCAGTGCTCTTAAATTTATGAAGATTTGTTTTGTGGCCTAACATATGATCTACCTTGGAAAATGTTTATGTGCACTTCAGAAGAAAGTGTATTCTGTTGCTTTTGGATGGAATGTTCAGTAAATATCTGTTAACTCCATCTGGTCTAATGTGTAGCTTCATGCCCATGTTCCCTTATTGATTTTCTTTCTGATGATCTATCCATAGATGTAAGTGGGTTATTAGAGTCCCCTCCTATTATTGTATTGCTATTTCTCCCTTTAGGCCTGTTAAAATTTGCTCTATATATTTAGATGCACCTATGTTGGGTACATAAATATTTACAAATAAAACTTCTTGCTAATTGACCCCTTTATCATTATGTAATGCCCTTATTTGTCTTTTATTACAGTCCTTGTTTTAAAGTCTATTTTGTCTGATATAAGTATCAGCTTTTTTTGGTTTCCATTTGCATGGAATATCTTTTTCCATCTCTTCACTTTCCATCTGTGCGTGTCCTTACATCTAAAGTGAGTCTGTATATGTATGCTGTAGGCAGCATAAAGATGGGTCTTGTTTTTATCCATTCAGCCAATCTGCCTTTTGACTGAATAATTTAGTCCATTTACATTTAAGGTAATTATTGATAGGTATGTGCTTATTGCCATATTATTAATTGTTTTCTGGCTCTTTTTATAGTTCCTCTCTGTTTCTTCTTCACTTGCTCTTTGTGGTTTGACTTTCTCTAGTGGTATACTTATATTACTTTCCATTTATTTTTCATGTATCTGCTATAGGTTTTTGCTTTGTGGTTACCATGAGGCTTACATATAACAACGTTTATCTATAACAGCCTATTTTTTTTAACATCTTTATTGCAGTATAATTGCTTTACAATGCTGTGTTAGTTTCTGCTTTATAACAAAGTGAATCAGTTATACATATACATATGTTCCCATATCTCTTCCCTCTTGCATCTCCCTCCCTCCCACCCTCCCTATCCCACCCCTCCAGGCGGTCACAAAGAACCGAGGTGATCTCCCTGTGCTATGCGGCTGCTTCCCACTAGCTATCTACCTTACGTTTGGTAGTGTATATATGTCCATGCCTCTCTCTCACTTTGTTACAACTTAACCTTCCCCCTTCCCATACCCTCAAGTCCATTCTCTAGTAGGTCTGTGTCTTTATTCCTGTCTTACCCCTACGTTCTTCATGACATTTTTTTTTCTTAAATTCCATATATATGTGTTAGCATATGGTATTTGTCTTTCTCTTTCTGACTTACTTCACTCTGTAGGACAGAATCTAGGTCTATCCACCTCATTACAAATAGCTCAATTTCGTTTCTTTTTATGGCTAATATTCCATTGTATATATGTGCCACATCTTCTTTATCCATTCATCCGATGATGGACACTTAGGTTGTTTCCATCTTCGGGCTATTGTAAATAGAGCTGCAATGAACATTTTGGTACATGACTCTTTTTGAATTATGGTTTTCTCAGGGTATATGCCCAATAGTGGGATTGCTGGGTCATATGGTAGTTCTATTTGTAGTTTTTTAAGGAACCTCCATACTGTTTTCCATAGTGGCTGAACCAATTCACATTCCCACCAATAGTGCAAGAGTGTTCCCTTTTCTCCACACCCTCTCCAGCATTTATTGTTTCTAGATTTTTTGATGATGGCCATTCTGACTGGTGTGAGATGATATCTCATTGTAGTTTTGATTTGCATTTTTCTAATGATTAATGATGTTGAGCATTCTTTCATGTGTTTGTTGGCAGTCAGTATATCTTCTTTGGAGAAATGTCTATTTAGGTCTTCTGCCCATTTTTGGATTGGGTTGTTTGTTTGTTATTGAGCTGCATTAGCTGCTTATAAATTTTTAGAGATTAATCCTTTGTCAGTTGCTTCATTTGCAAATATTTTCTCCCATTCTGAGGGTTGTCTTTTGATCTTGTTTATGGTTTCCTTTGCTGTATAACAGCCTATTTTAAATTGATGACAGCTGAAGTTTGATCCCATTGTAAAGCTCAACATCATTACTATCCCCCACAACATTTATGTTTTTGATGTCACATTTTACATCTTTTTATATTGTGTATCCCTTAACTAATTGTCATCATAGTTATTTTTTACTACTTTTGTCTCTTAACCTTTATAATAGCTTTATAAGTGATTAATCCACTACCTTTACTATATATTTACCTTTCCAGTGAGATTTGTTATTGTGTTCTTGTTACTAATTAGTGCCCTTGCTTTTCAGTTTAAAGAAGTCCCTTTATAACACTTCTTGTAACGCTAGTTTATCGGTGATGAACTCAGTTAGCTCTTGCTTGTCTAGAAAACTTTATCTGTCTTTTACTTTGAATGATAACTTTGCCAGGTAGGATATTCTTGGTTGGAAGATGTTTTTTCTTTAAGCATTTTGAACATATCATGCTACTCCCTTCTGGCCTGCAAAGTTTCCTCTGAAAAATCTGCTGATAGACTTCTGTGGGGGTTCCGTTGTGTGTAATAAGTTGTTTTTCTCTTGCTGCTTGTAAGATTCTCACCTAATCTTCAGATTTTGACATTTTAATTATAATGTACCATGGCATGGGTCTCTTTTGGTTCCTCTTATTTGCACCCTCTGGACTTCCTGGATTTGTATATCAGTTTCCTTCCCCAGGTTAGGGAAGTTTTCAGCCATTATTTCTTCAAATAAGATTTATGCCCCTTTCTCTCTGTCTTCTCTTTCTGGGAGCCCTATTATGCAAATGTGAAACCATTTGATGTTATCCCATAAGTCCCTCAAGCTATCTTCCTTTGTTTTTTTATTCTTTTTTCTTTTTACTGCTCTGATTGGGTAAGTTCCACTGCCTTGTCTTCAAGTTGACTGATCGTTCCTCTGCTTCATCTCATCTGCTGTTGAACACTTGTAGTATATTTTTTAGTTCAGTGTTTGTATTCTTCAGCTCTGTGACTTCTATTTGATACTTTCTTATATTTTCCATCTCTTTGTTGAAGTTCTCACTGTGTCCATCCATTCTTGTCCCCAGTTCATTGAGCATCATTATGACCATTTCTTCAAATTCTTCATCAGGTAAATTATCTCCATTTCATTAAGGTTTTTTCTTAGGTTCTTGTTTTATTTGGAACATATTCCTCTGTTGCTTCATTTCATTTGACCCTCTGTGTTGATTTCTATATAGTAGATGAAACAACCACCTCTACCAGTCTTAAAGGAATGGCCTTGTGTAGCAGTTGAAGCTTGACATTGAGTCCTGCTTCAGGTCTTGGTTGTCTCTCAAACTTTTGTCTTTGTCCAAGCAGCCTACTACATGTTCAATAACTCCCAGAAGTTGAGGGTGTGCCAGTACCTGTTGGTGCCCCAAAGGGGAGGATCTCAGCACCTAGATTCAGGCTGACTAAAAGCCAGACCCTTAGACATTAGATTTTATTTATTTATTTATTTTAATATCTTACTGGTGAGAGTGGGCACCCTTGTCTGGTTCCTGATCTTAGAGAAAATGGTTTCAGTTTTTCACCATTAAGAATGATGTTGGCTGTGGGTGTCATATATGACTTTTATTATGTTGAGGTAGGTTCCCTCTGTGCCCACTTTCTGGAGAGTTTTTATCATAAATGGGTGTTGAGTTTTGTCAAAAGCATTTTCTGCATCTTTTGAGATTATCACATGGTTTTTATCCTTCAATTTGTTAATATGGTGTATCACATTGATTGATTTGCGTATATTGAAGAATCCTTGCATCCCTGGGATAAAACCCACTTGATCATGGTGTATGATCCTTTAATGTGCTGTTGGATTCTGTTTGCTAGTATTTTGTTGAGGATTTTTGCATCTATGTTCATCAGTGATATTGGCCTGTAGTTTTCTTTATTTTGTGACATCTTTGTCTGGTTTTGGTATCAGGGTGTTGGTAGCCTCGTAGAATGAGTTTCGGAGTGTTCCTCCCTCTGCTATATTTTGGAAGAGTTTGAGAAGGATAGGTGTTAGCTCTTCTCTAAATGTTTGATAGAATTCACCTGTGAAGTCATCTGGTCCTGGGCTTTTGCTTGTTGGACGATTTTTAATCACAGTTTCAATTTCAGTGCTTGTGATTGGTCTATTCATATTTTCTATTTCTTCCTGGGTCTTGGAAGGTTGTACTTTTCTAAGAATTTGTCCATTTCTTCCAGGTTGTCCATTTTATTGGCATAGAATTGCTTGTAGTAATCTCTCATGATCCTTTGTATTTCTGCAGTGTCAGTTGTTACTTCTCCTTTTTCATTTCTAATTCTATTGATTTGAGTCTTCTCCCTTTTTTTCTTGATGAGTCTGGCTAATGGTTTATCAATTTTGTTTATCATCTCAAAGAACCAGCTTTTAGTTTTATTCATCTTTGCTATCATTTCCTTTATTTCTTTTTCATTTATTTGTGACCTGATCTTTATGATTTCTTTCCTTCTGCTAACTTTGGGGTTCTTTTGTTCTTCTTTCTCTAATTGCTTTAGGTGCAAGGTTAGGTTGTTTACACGAGATATTTCCTGTTTCTTAAGGTAGGATTTTATTGCTATAAACTTCCCTCTTAAACTGCTTTTGCTGCATCCCCTAGATTCTGGATTGTCGTGTCTCCATTTTCATTTGTTTCTAGGTATTTTTTGATTTTCTCTTTGATTTCTTCTGTAATCACTTCGTTATTAAGTAGTGTATTGTTTAGCCTCCATGTGGTTGTATTTTTTACAGATCTTTTCCTGTAATTGATATCTAGTCTCATAGCGTTGTGGTCGGAAAAGATACTTGATACAATTTCAATTTTCTTAAATTTACCAAGGCTTGATTTGTGACCCCAGATATGATCTATCCTGGAGAATGTTCCATGAGCACTTGAGAAAAATGTGTATTCTGTTGTTTTTGGATGGAATGTCCTATAAATATCAATTAAGTCCATCTTGTTTAATGTATCATTTAAAGCTTGTGTTTCCTTATTTATTTTCATTTTGGGTGATCTGTCCATTGGTGAAAGTGGGATGTTAAAGTCCCCTACTATGAATGTGTGACTGTGGATTTCCCCTTTTATGGTTGTTAGTATTTGCCTTATGTATTGAGGTGCTCCTATGTTGGGTGCATAAATATTTACAATTGTTATATCTTCTTCTTGGATCAATTCCTTGATCATTATGTAGTGTCCTTCTTTGTCTCTTCTAATAGTCTTTATTTTAAAGTCTATTTTGTCAGATACGAGAATTGCTACTCCAGCTTTCTTTTGGTTTCCCTTTGCATGGAATATCTTTTTCCATCCCCTTACTTTCAGTCTGTATGTGTCTCTAGGTCTGAAGTGAGTCTCTTGGAGACAGCATATATATGGGTCTTGTTTTTGTATCCATTCAGCCAGTCTGTGTCTTTTGGTGGGAGCATTTAATCCATTTACATTTAAGGTAATTATTGATATGTATGTTCCTAGTCCCATTTTCTTAATTGTTTTGGGTTTGTTATTGTAGGTCTTTTCCTTGTCTTGTGTTTCTTGCCTAGAGAAGTTCCTTTAGCAATCGTTGTAAAGCTGGTTTGGTGGTGCTGAACTCTCTCAGCTTTTGCTTGTCTGTAAAGGTTTTAATTTCTCCATAAAATCTGATTGAGATCCTTGCTGGGTAGAGTAATCTTGGTTGCAAGTTTTTCTCCTTCATCACTTTAAATATGTCCTGCCAGTCCCTTCTGGCTTGCAGACTTTCTGCTGAAAGATCAGCTGTTAACCTTATGGGGATTTCCTTGTGTGTTATTTGTTGTTTTTCCCTTGCTGCTTTTAATATGCTTTCTTTGTACTTAATTTTTGACAGTTTGATTAATGTGTCTTGGTGTATTTCTCCTTGGATTTATCCTGTATGGGACTCTGTGCTTCCTGGACTTGATTAACTATTTCCTTTCCCATATTAGGGAAGTTTTCAACTATAATCTCTTCAAGTATTTTCTCAGTCCCTTTCTTTTTCTCTTCTTCTTCTGGAACCCCTATAATTCGAATGTTGGTGCGTTTAATGTTGTCCCAGAGGTCTCTGAGACTGTCCTCAGTTCTTTTCGTTCTTTTTTCTTTATTCTGCTCTGCAGTAGTTATTTCCACTATTTTGTCTTCCAGGTCACTTATCCGTTCTTCTGCCTCAGTTATTCTGCTATCAATCCCAACTAGAGTATTTTAAATTTCATTTATTGTGTTCGTCGTTGCTTGTTTCATCTTTAGTTCTTCTAAGTCCTTGTTAAATGTTACTTGCATTTTGTCTATTCTATTTCCAAGATTTTGGATCATCTTTACTATCATTATTCTGAATTCTTTTTCAGGTAGACTGCCTATTTCCTTTTCGTTAGGTCTGGTGGGTTTTCATCTTGCTCCTTCATCTGCTGTGTGTTTTTCTGTCTTCTCATTTTGCTTATCTTACTGTGTTTGGGGTCTCCTTTTTGCAGGGTGCAGGTTCGTAGTTCCCGTTGTTTTTGGTGTCTGTCTCCAGTGGCTAAGTTTGGTTCAGTGGGTTGTGTAGGCTTCCTGGTGGAGGGGACTAGTGCCTGTGTTCTGGTGGATGAGACTGGATCTTGTCTCTCTGGTGGGCAGGTCCACGTCTGGTGGTGTGTTTTGAGGTGTCTGCAGACTTATTATGATTTTAGGCAGCCTCTCTGCTAATGGGTGGGGTTGTGTTCCTGTCTTGCTAGTTGTTTGGCATAGGATGTCCAGCACTGTAGCTTGCTGGTCATTGAGTGAAGCTGCGTGCTGGCATTGAGATGGAGATCTCTGGGAGATTTTCGCTGTTTGATATTATGTGGAGCTGGGAGATCTCTTGTTGACCAGTGTCCTGAAGTTGGCTCTCCCACCTCAGAGGCACAGCGCTGACTCCTGGCTGTAGCACCAAGAGCCTTTCATCCACATGGCTCAGAATAAAAGGGAGAAAAAGTAGAAAGAAAGAAAAAAAAGAAAGAGGGTAAAATAAAATAAAGTTATTAAAATAAAAAATAATTATTAAGAAAAAAATTCTTTTAAAAAGTAAAAAAAAAAAAAAAAAAAAGGATAGAACCTTAGGAGAAATGGTGAAAGCAAAGCTATACAGACAAAATCTCACATAGACGCATACACATACACACTCACAGAAAGAGGATAAGGGGAAAAAATCATAAATCTTGCTCTCAATGTCCACCTCCTCAATTTGGGATGATTCATTGTCTATTCATGTATTCCACAGGTGCAGGTACGTCAAGTTGATTGTGGAGCTTTAATCCACTGCTTCTGAGGCTGCTGGGAGGGATTTCCCTTTCTCTTCTTTGTTCTCACAGCTCCCAGGAGCTCAGCTTTGGATTTGGCCCCGCCTCTGCGTGTAGGTCGCAGGAGGGCGTCTGTTCTTCGGTCAGACAGGACAGGGTTAAAGGAGCCGCTGATTCGGGGGCTCTGCCTCACTCAGGCCGAGGAGAGGGATGGGCACATAGTGCGGGGCGAGCATGCAGTGGCAGAGGCCGGCAGGACGTTGCACCAGCCTGAGGCGCACCGTGCGTTCTCCTGGGAAGTTGTCCCTGGATCCCGGGACCCTGGCAGTGGCGGGCTGCGCAGGCTTCCCGGAAGGGGATGTGGATAGTGACCTGTGCTCGCACACAGGCTTCTTGGTGGCGGCAGCAGCAGCCTTAGTGTCTCATGCCTGTCTCTGAGGTCTGCACTTTTAGCCACGGCTCGCACCCATCTCTGGAGATCCTTTAAGCAGCGCTCTTAATCCCCTCTCCTTGCGCACCAGGAACCAAAGAGGGAAGAAAAAGTCTCTTGCCTCTTTGGCAGGTCCAGACTTTTCCCTGGACTCCCTTCCGGCTAGCCGTGGTGCACTAACCCCCTGCAGGCTGTGTTCATGCTGCCAACCCCAGTCCTCTCCCGGCGTTCCGATCGAAGCCCGAGCCTCAACTCCCAGCCCTGCCCGCCCCAGCGGGTGAGCAGACAAGCCTCTCGGGCTGGTGAGTACCGGTCGGCCCTGATCCTCTGTGCGGGAATCTCTCCGCTTTGCCCTCCGAACCCCTGTTGCTGTGCTCTCTTCCGCGTCCCCGAAGCTCCTCCCCTCCGCCACCTGCAGTCTCCGCCCGTGAAGGGGCTTCCTAGTGTGTGGAAACCTTTCCTCCTTCACAGCTCCCTCCCACTGGTGCAGGTCCCCGTCCCTATTCTTTTGTCTCTGTTTATTTTTTCTTTTGCCCTACCCAGGTACATGGGGAGTTTCTTGCCTTTGGGGAGGTCTGAGGTCTTCTGCCAGCATTCAGTAGGTGTTCTGTAGGAGTTGTTCCACGTGTAGATGTATTTCTGGTGTATCTGTGGGGAGGAAGGTGATCTCCGTGTCTTACTCTTCCGCCATCTTCCCAGGAGTCTCCAATATTTTACTTTTTTGTTACTTTTGTACTGTTTATTCCTAAATATTTTACGTTTTTATTACTATTTTAATAAGTCTTTTCTTCAGTTTTATCTTCTAAATGGATATTTGTATCATGAAGCCTTTTTTCAGTATATTAATTTAACATCAAGCATCTTCCTAAACTATCTTATTGTATATAGTGATTTTTCAGCCAAGTTTCTTGGGTATTCGAGGTATATAATCAAATCATCTGCAAACAGTACAGCTCTGCATCCTCCTTTACAACTTTTATACCTGTCTCTTATATAATTTTATATCTTTCTCTTATACAATTCAATAATATAACATAGTATAATATTATAATCTTGTATAATCACTTTCTCTTATACAATTGTTCTTGCCTAATATACCAGGTCATTGTTGAATAGTAGTATTATGGTAGTATCCTTGTCTTGGATCTGACTTTAGGAAATATCCCCAGCATTTTCCCATTAAGTTAGATGTTGGCTTTGGGCTGAGATACATGTATTTTATTAAGTTAATGAAGTATCTTGATTCCTTTTGTATTGAGTGCTTTTTAAAAAAATAGCTATTTAATTTTGTCAAATGCCTTTTGAGTGTCTTATGGAGATGATCATGATTTTCTAATAATATGATGACTAATACTAACCTACTTCCTAATATAGAACCATTCTTGCATGTCTGGCATAAATCCCTTAAAAACAAACATGATTCTGTAATTAATAGTTGGATTCTATTTGCTAATATTTTATTTTTTTGCAGTAATATTTATAAGTGAGCTTGTTCTGTAGATTCTTTGTACAATATTTGCCTATATCCATTATTTCATAAAGGGTGAGCAAAACAGTATTATAATTCTATCATTTATTAATCATTAATTCTATTCATTATTAGATGGAATACATCTATAAGGAGAAATTTTCCTTCATCAACCACTTGGTTACACAGAGGTCTAGCTTATACTGAAAAGGCAGGTTAAATGCCCCATTTACCATTTTTTAGAATAATGAGTTTGTTTCCAGTATTCTCCAAAGATAACCAATGAGGTTTTGTGGATTTCCTTCAGTATTTCTATGAATTAATGAAGTTTTAACGTGTCTGATATGTTTTAACCATTGCCATTATTATTCTTATTGCTACTCAAATTGTCCCATTTTTGGCAAGTGGAAGTCTCTTCCGCTTGGCTTCAGAGTCTTTGATCGTTTCCCTGCTATCTTGTGTGCCAACGTTTCCAGATGCACCTTGTACAACTTCCCTCTTAGGCCAGAGCATCCAGATCTTCACACTCCCCCTTGCTCAGCCATTGGATCCAGTCCTATAAAAAAAGGCATGACCTTGGGCAAGGCAGTTCAGCTCAGGCTGACCCTGTAGAAGTGGCATTTGGAGGCTGTGTGTTGACTGCACTCACCTCAGCTGGGTCTTCAGTCCTTCCTGAAAGGAGACTGGGGTAGAGCATCCTTCTGTTCACTATACATGTAAATGTTTAGTCATGTGAATAAAGTCACCAGGAAGAATGTATAATGTTTAGCCAACAGTTATTATGTGTTATAGCAACATTGGGGTAAACAGAAGAGAAGCCCACAGAGTGAATGGTAAAAATGACGAACGAAGTAGAAAGAAAAACCAGGAAAACACAGTGTTACTGAAATCTATTTATTTTTTCC
Source organism: Grampus griseus (assembly GCF_964374135.1). Taxonomy (NCBI): domain Eukaryota; kingdom Metazoa; phylum Chordata; class Mammalia; order Artiodactyla; family Delphinidae; genus Grampus; species Grampus griseus. The sequence goes on along the minus strand of NC_139018.1, from coordinate 78,938,542 downwards.
GCACAATTGTGTCTCCTTTGCACTTAGAATAATGCCTGGCCTATAGAAAGAATTGAATAACTGTTAAATAAATGAATGGTCCACTGTGTCAAATCCTATAAAAGGCAAGCTAAGTCACGGAAAAGTATTCATTTGCTTTGTCAAAACAAAGGTGATGGTAATCATTATGATGGTAGGGTAGAAGCTACTGTGGGTTGAGGAGTGCATGGTGCTCAGGCAGTGAAGACAGCCCATGCAATAGTCTGCTCTGGAAGTAGCTCGACTAAAGATGAGAAAGTTAAGGATGATTAGAAAGTGGGGGGGAGGGAAGGATATTTTCTTAGTTTAGGGTTTTTGTTGGTTTTATTTGTTTTGCTCTATTTCTTAAGTTGGAAGACACCTAAGGATATTTATAGATTGAAGGGGAAGAGCAAATGGGGTGGGGGGATGTTACATACTGGAAAGAGGGGGTATTATTTCTGAAGCAAGACTCCTGAGGAGGCAAAGCAGTTAAGGTCCGTAGTGCACAGGTAGAGAGATTAACCTGAGCCGAAGGAAGGCCAAGGTTTCTTCTGAGACGGGAGGAAAAAGAGGGAAGCATGGTGAATAGTCAATAAGAAGTTCTTCAGTAAAGCATAAGAGTAATAAATTCAGAGCTTGGTTTCATAGGTAATATTAATAGTCTTTTATATAAACTAATACTAGTTGGTATTTCTGTGCCTTTTTTCTAATGTTTGCAAGGAGCTTGTGTTTATAAAATTTTATTACATAGTTACATATTGAGACAGAATTAAAACAAAGTTCCTTTCTCTAAAAGCATCATAGCAGATCAGAGAGAGGCTGAACCAGGAAACGGAAGACCCAGGTTCTAGACTCAGCAGGACCATATAAGCCTCTGGGTCCATAGAAATAATTAGCCTTTATGAAATGTATACACTATAAGATATTTAAGAGATATAATCAAGAACACATGTTGATTAAATATGAAGTGTGAAGGGAGAGGAAAGAATCAAGAATGACTTCCAGTTTCTAACTTTGAATAACTGGATGGATGGTAGAAATACTGGAGAGAAACTAATAATACCAGATTATGAGGATCAAATGAGATACATTTAATCTATATGTAAGTTAAACAAATTCTACAAAAGACAATATATATTTAAACTATATGTAAATTAAACAAATTCTACAGAAGATATTAATGTTAAGAAACTGATACATAATGTTCACTGAAAATATGAAACGTGTAGAATAAATTATAATTAGCTAAAATGGGGAGGCAAACTATAGTACAGTCTAATAGCATGTGAGGTAAAAGGAACAAAAATAAAATAATCTTACTGTTAACTTAAAAGAGATGGCAGGAATAGGTATAGAGAATTTCTAACAATTTAAAATTTCCTATATTCTTATTTATCCTGAGGTGCCATTGGTCTTGTTATTTAACTACCTATTTATTATTTCTTCTGAAACAACTGCATCATAGTAAGAATAGATAAATATAACCCTGGAGTACTGGAGATCACTGAAATGTTGGTTGCTTTAAACAAAAAGAAGTATAAAATCAAGTCAGTTTCTAGATTGTTCTCCTGGGCAGTGGTTCATTTTTCAGGGCTGTTAAAGGGTCTTGTCACCCCAAGCTTCTGTGACACACTGGACTAACTGTTTGCAGCTCAAGGCATTGCATGTCCCACTTTTAAAGGCATCAAGACAAGCATCTTCTGAATTATCTGATCGCTCTAATTCTATATTAATGGCACAATAATGGTGTTTTAAGTTCCTTTGTTTCATGTTAGAAATTCTCACTTACCTGCTGGGGTTTAATCATGTACTCACTCCACCCACAGATGATTCAAATTATTTCAGACCATCTGTCTCAGTGAGTTTCAGAGACATTTTTAAGCTATTCATATTTTGGATAACTTTATAGAGCATAAAAAGTATCTTGATCTTTGGTCCAAACCTCTCAGAAGTCCAGATATATAGTCTTTCCAAATTTCCCCTGCCTTTGGTGACCTGGCCATCTTCAAAATCCTAGAGAACTCACCTGAATGATTCCTTTATCACAGCTTCTACTGCCTGGTATTGTTTACAGTTTTATATTGTTTACCCTGTCTTTCTGACTAGGTTGAAAACTCTAAGGACAGAAACAACTAATACCTTATTTATACATTCCTTATGCATAGCATAATACTCTGTATATTTTTTAAAATATGATCAAATATTTACTGATAATATAATAAGGTAGGATAGCACTGGGATTAAGAGAAGAGCCTCTGGAAGTAAACTGCCTGGTGTGACATGCCATCTCTTCTCTATAAGAGCTCCATGACTTTGGATAAGTTTTCTAACATTTCTGCTCCTCGGTTTCCTCATCTATTAAACAGGGATTCTATTGTATCCATTCATAGAATTATTAGAGGAAGAAACAGGTTAATATATGTCAAACATTTAGATCAAATTCTTGCCATATACAAAGTACCATATAAATGTTTGCTTGACAGTGATAATAATCCCTATTCAACTCTATTTAATTTTAGAGCTTAATTTATTCAATAATGTGACACAACTATATGTAATATACATTAAGCAGTGTTTCCTTCAGGAAAAAAAATAATCAGGAGCATCATTCCCACTTTAATTTGTCTAGAGTTAGCAACAACTTCCCCCGAGACATCTATGAACAGACTAACATTAAGCTAGATCAGCAGGATAGTCTGATTAGCTGCTTGGTGACATGTTGTCTGATAAAGTAATGGTGTACATTCACTAAATGAACACCATTTTAAACAAAGGAACCTAGCCAATTTAGAGGCTCAATATACCACTAATGTGCAGACCAAAGCAATGCCAAAACACTGTGATGACAAACATTGTAAAGTCTTTCAAGTTCACCTTCAGTAGCACCATTACTTGCTACTTCTGGGATATGGCAAATCAACGTGATTATTCTAGGAAAGAGAGGAAAAGAGGGGGGAAGGAAAGGGAAAGAAGATATAGAAGGGCAAAGAATGGTAAAAAGATGCACACACACAAAACTATAAGCCATTACATTCATCTAACCTTTATATACATCTTAGTATTTTCCTTTAAGTGTTTTGGGGTTTGGGTTTTTTTTTTTTTTTAAGGTTTTTTGATGTGGACCATTTTCTTAAAGTCTTTATTGAATTTGTTACAATATTGCTTCTGTTTTATGTGTTGTTTTTTCGGCCGCGAGGCATGTGGGATCTTAGCTCCCCGACCGGGGATCAAACCCGTACTCCCTGCACTGGAAGGCAAAGTCTTAACCACTGGAAGTCCCTTTTTTTTGTTTGTTTGTTTTTATTTGGGTACACATCTATGAAACATTACACAGAGACTATTACAAAGAGGATTTAAATATTTCATTATGCTATTTGTTTTTAAATCATTCCTTATTTTAAAAAATGAAGCTATTTAGGAGAAGTGTTTTGTGCCTCAAAAAAGTACATACATAGATAGATGGATATGTAGATAGAAATATCTCCAGCTATCCTTTTCATAGGGCATAAATAAAATTGTTCTTTGATTGCTGGTTAAGGTCACTTTAGAACCTGAAGCTCTTTTAACCTCTGTGTGTTCCAGTGAAGAGACAGTGATTGTTAAGTGGGACAATATTGCAGCAAAGAGAGAAATGGCAGAAGAATTTTGACAAACTGAAGGGATTGGTCACAAGCAGACAGGAAGAGGGAACACATGTTTCTAAGAAAGCATGTTCTGAGCTTTCTAGAGGGGGCTGCCACCATAGAGAACACAGCAATAGCTGGCTCCCCAGAACACTCGCGTGGTCTTTATCAGCTAACCAGCTCCCAAGAAGCATGTCCACCTCCTAACTCCTCTAATGGGGAGTAATGTCAATTGTTAGTCTTCCTGAACACAGGCCAGTGTATTTTACAAACAGAGGAAGTTTAGTTAAGGGACACTAGGAAAGCAAAAGACAAAACTCACTGTGAGTGTAAAATATATAAAACATAGAACTTCCATGCTATGAAATTTACGATGAGTCACATGGTAATGCAGGTATGCACACAAGAAGCTGAAAGGAAATTCACCAAACGTTAAGAGGTTATCCCCATATAAAGGTGGGATTAAGATGATTTTGGTTTTATTCCTTATATGTGTATTATGTTGTAGAAAAAAACATATAGTAAAAAAAATCGGAATAATAATTATTTTAATGATAACCTAGAGAAGAAAGATTAAGATGTAATTAACCATAAAGTCAGGGTTATTTCCCTATACTTAGATCTCAATGAAAATCTTTGCCTCAGAATCCTTAAAATTCAAAGTTCTTACCAAGAAAAGAAAGAGGACAAACCCAAATCCACTAAAAACAATATACCTTTATTATAGAAAAGGCTCTCTTCAGTGCTTTTGTTTTATTTATGTTAACAATTCTAGTCAGGCTCTAACTAGACCAACAACTCAATTGCTAAAGCCCTTGGTTTCTTAGTATGACCCACTAGCCCAGATTAACAATTATGAAAAATTCCTATCTATTGCCACTGGTTTTAAATAAATGAGTTGGATATTTTGAGAGGAAAGGAGACAGAAAAAGTCTAATTTTCAGGGTAGATGAAAAAGATACCTAACAAAAGATAGCTTTCCCATAAAATACTATGCACTTACTGGAGGTGATAGAAAGTAAGGCTTTGGGGTAATGGCCCCCAAAATAAGAAAATAATTAATATTTTAAATTAAAATTAAAACTTAAAGATCCCTAAGGCAACTTCTAACATGAAAAATCATTAGGTTAACAGCTTCATAAAGTTATCATTAATAAAATAGATTCCAATCTTTCTTAATAGTTTACACTTTTAAAAATAGAATCCTGTAGACTGTATCTATAGATAGATATAGAATCCTGTATCTATCCTGTAGATAATTTCCAACTACATTAAGTCTCTTAGAGTTATCAGTGTTTCGGGGCTTGTCTTTTTTATGTTGTCTTGTTGTTGCTGCCGTTTTTTAATTAGTTTTCTGGTCCAGTTTATATCAAATTTAAGTTAAATTAGTTCTTCAATGGTTCTCAAAATGAGCCTTCTTCAAGGAAGAATGAGAGTAAGACTTAATCGCATTCTCCTTGTATTGCTGTGATAAGATTTACATTTAGACCAGGTATATATTAAGTCTAAGTTTATTTAAAGTTGAATGTAGGGACTTCCCTGGTGGTCCAGTGGTTAAGACTCCACGCTCCCAATGAAGGGTGCTCAGGTTCGATCCCTGGTCAGGGAACTAGATCCCACATACTGCAACGGAGACCCACATGCTACAAGTAAAGATCCCACATGCCTCAACGAAGATCCCGCGTGCCGCAACAAAGACCCAGTGCAGCCAAATAAATTAATTTTTTAATATAAATAAATAAATTTGAATGTAGACAAGTTTAGCAGGCCATGAATCAACCTTGGGTGCCTTCATTTTGAATGTTCCTTTATACCCTTCATTTTGCCTGTGAAATAGCATAGTAAGGAAAAAGCCCAGGGCTCATACTAACAAAGGGAAGACGGTTACCTTAGAAGATCAAATATGGAAGTCTTAGATCGGGGCGTGGGTTGTGTGTGTGTGTGTGTGTGTGTGTGTGTGTGTGTGTGTGCGCGCGCGCGCACGCGCGCGCACCCAGGTTAGGTCCCCAAAGGCAATAAAGGAAACGGTAAGAGGATCAAGAGAGTCTAGCAGTAGGAGAGAAGAGTCTGTCCAGTGTCTGCCCCACCTTTACTCTCAGAGATCAGAATTTCCTCCTTTCTTTGAGGGATTTTTAGAATATAAATTACAGCCTAGATTAAATTATTGTTCTGCTAATCCTCACAAGGATCACACTTTGAAACCAGGGAAAACTGAATGATTATGAAGTTGCTATGAAACGCTGACTAGGAAAGTCTGTCCTGAGGTCTCTGAAGCATTTGCCTTGTGAATTTACCCCAACATTGCTTTCATGTGTCCTTAGTCCTCTTTGCATTTATGCTGTGAGTCCAATTCCCACTTCGCTTAGAGATTACCAAACCTGAGGGTCTCATGATAGAGACAAGTTGTATATACACATTCCCCATACCCTGGGGAAGGACCCTTCAGTCCCAGCCATGCCTGAAGAGGGATATCCAGCTGGAAAGTGGACACATCACCAAGTACTACACTACATCATCTGACCTGGTTTCCCTCCTTGTTTCAAATTTCAGGCACCTCTGTCTGGGTCCCAGTCTCTTTTAACTCACACTAGCACTTCAGCTAGTTGTGTCTTTACAACTCTATCTTCAGTTGTACCTTTATAGCACTTTTAAAATGCAGAGTTTTCAAGGATTTTTTTTTTTCCTAGAGTAGTGCGTATATTGGAATAACTATATAGCTTTACCCGGTAATAAATAACTCTTTGGAGAAAAATAAATGCTTAAGATGAATATTCTGCAAAACTCCAGAATTATTGTGAAATCACATTTTTATCTACCATTTTTAGAGCCCATTTGATTTATCCCAGCTTGGCATATTAGAGTAGATATGGGGATACAAACAGCCTGATAGTTAAAATTTTGTCTGCATGTGAATCTCCTCTGGCTTCCTTCTCTGCCAGGAAAATTTTTCCTGTTGTCAGTCAACTGATCCTAATATCTTCTTGGAACAGAGAAAACATTTTCAAGTGCAAAGCAAAATTCCTCCCCCAGCCCTGGAGAGAAAACTTTGTTTTTCCTTGAGCTGTTGATGTCTTTAAGAGAAATGACGTTAGTTGGTTCAGTCAGATGATAGAGGATACAGTTAACTCCATGTAAAGGAAAAATGTTTGAATACCAGTACCACTGATTTCAAGGAAGGTTTATTTGGGTAACATTGTTTAAGAAGATAATCTGAGTCATAAATTGCACAGGGGCTAAATCCCTCTTAAGCAACAGCAGAAGACTAATTTTGTTGTAGTTTTGAATTTTGTATCTTTACCTGGAAAAAGTCCCATATTAATATGCATTTTTAAATATTTTATCAGCTTAGAAAGGAACTCAGTCCTCCTGGTGTGGACTGCATTGCTTTAATTAACTGATCATTTGCAATTCGTTTTAGAGTTCTGGTCAGAATTAACTCTGAATCTAAAGAAGAAAATGAAGACACAGCTTTATCTTAAACACCAGTAAAGGGTCTTATTTTAAGGTAGACAAAGCAAGTCTTCTTTAAGACAGCCTTATGGTAATTGATCCAGAGTCTTTGAGCTTTTTCAACTATTATCCAAGCACACATTATTTTAACTGTTGGCTAAACATAAATTTATAGAAAACAGTCACTAGGGAGTATACGTAAAAAACAGAACACAGTAGTGATAGTCACAGAAAAGAGACTTAAACCAAAAAATTTAGAAACTATGTTAGAGTGTCTAAAAAGTTCTTCAATGATCTTGTATTTTAGAAAATGAAGTATATGTTAGGGATAATTCATGGACTGGATAGGAGAGTAGTGAGGAGTTGGGTGGAGGTGGAGAAAGAAACTCAATGACAGGAATATTGGGTAGAAAGAAGTTCTTTTGAGCTTTTAAAGTTTTTGTTATCAATTTGAGCTAAAAGGAATAAAATATTTTGGATCAATTTAAATAAAGCAAGTGAAAGGTACCCAAAATGAGAATACAGAATTACTTTTTTTCAGAAGTAATCAAGGTTAATGTCTTATTTGCAAGGTGTTTGGGCAATAATAGCTATTTAGGCAGGGTCTGTCTGAGAGGAACAGAACCAATAGGAGATGGATCTATCTATCTGTCTGTCTGTCTATCTACCTACCTACCTACCTATCTATAGAGAGACAGAGAGACAGAGATTTTAAGGAATTGACTTATACAATTTAGGGGCCTAGAAAGTCTAAAATCCATAGGGCAGACCAGCAGGCTAGAAACTCAAAGAAGAGTTGACGTTGCAGCCTTGAGCCCAAAATCTGCAATGCAGGCCAGCAGGTGGGAAACTTGGGCAGTGTTTATATGCTGTAGTCTTGAGGAAGAATTGCTTTTTCCTCAGGAATCCTCCATCTTTGCTCTTAAGACCTTCAACTAGTTAGATGAGGCCCACCCAGATTATGAAGGATAATCTGCTTTATTCAAAGTCTACTGATTGTAAATGTTAATCACATCTAAAAACTATTTTCATAACAACCAAATAACTGGGCACCACAGCCTAACCAGGTTTACATATCACAACAGCTTTAGAGACGACCCTTAATTTTGTACATTTCAGTTTCTCATAGTGTCTAGGAAGAATGAGATGATGTATTAAGTATTAAGTGGAAATGTTAAATAGCATATGTATTTCTGAGATTTGGGAGTTTGATGTGCATATGTTGTGTTTGTGTGTTAAAGTTTGTGCCATATGCTCAAAATTATTAGTGTGTATTTCTAATTTATACTTTCAAAACAAGTATATGTTACCACAGAATTTCTCCTGCAATTTTCCAAAGGAATATAATCTATCCATCTCAAACATACAGTTGAATATATCTCCAATAATAACATTTAGTAAAACCTCACTGCAGATTGTGAATCATATGGCTAATATCTTTGAGGGGGAAAGTGTCTAAACGTAAAAGAAAGAAATGGTCCATTAGGATACATGACTTCAGTAAATCTAGACATTGATCTTTTGTCCTTTAACATTAGCAAGATAAAAACGAGATATATGAGAAAGTTCATTCAAGCCATTTGCATCACTTTTCAAAAGTGCTTATAAACTTAAATGCTTTGTTTTGTTTATTTTTTTGTTTTTACTTATGTTTATGTTTGCAGAGTTAGTTGAGTGATTGGTTGGTTGGTTTTTGGATTCATCTTAAGTACTTTATCAGGCTTAGAAAAAAAGAACCTATGAATGTAAATAGGAATTTAGAGAATTATTTTGAAGAAAATGATCATAGATTTTAAGTTGGTTTTATTGAAAGTACCATATCTTAATAAGTATAAACAATTTCACTAGCTTCTATAAAATAATGAGTTTTTATCTCTCCAATATCTGCCTTTTTGCTGAAATTAGATAAATAGTATATAAAAGAAAACCATCAAGAGTACCATAATACATATATTTAAGTAAGCCAGAGTATCTAATTTGCAATTTATGTAATGGAAATAAGTAGTTTAATAAAAATGGCACCAAAAGATGAGAGTAATGGGCTTAAATCATTCAAGTGATTAATAAAACTAATCATATTAGCAATTTAAATATCTATTTAAACTTTTGTATATATATTCAAATCTCTTTGATAGATATTCAGATTTATATCCATTCCTTTTGTAGTCAAAGCCAACAAATAAAAGTCTTTCTTTGCTAGGTTTGTAAAATACATTCAAAGAAATTTTTAGTGCTAACCTTAAGGATTATTTTATTCCCTTCACATTTTGACAGCCTTTCTCTCTCCCTCCCTTTTTTTTTTTAGAAATCTGTTTTCTATAGCTGCTACAAAAAATTACCTCAAACTCAGTGGCCTAAAACAACACAAATTTATTATCTTATGGTTCTGTAGGTAAGAAATCTGAATTAGGTCTCACTAGGCTAAAATCAAGGTGTTGACAGGCCTCCAGTCCTTCAGGCTGCTCTAGGGGAGAATCTGTTTCCTTGCCTTTTTCAGCTTTTATAGGCTAGCCACATTCCTTGGCTCAAGGCCCCATTCCTCCATCTCTCTTGAACAGCATCAGCCAATACCTTCTCACATGGCCATCTATCTGGGTCTCTCTCTAGTGCCTCCTTCTTGCACTTACAAAGATGCATGTGATTAGATTGTTCCCACCTGGAGAATCAGGATAATCTCCCCCATCTCAGTGTCAACTGATGAGCAACCTTAATTCCATGTGTAACCATAATTCTTGCTTATCACATAACCTAACATATCAACAAGTTCCAGGCTTTAGGACACGGACATCTTGCGGGGGCCATTATTCTGCCCTGTAAATTAATAATTCTTGAAGCTAGGTGATGGGCACACAGAATACTAATTTATCAACTTTTATAAGTTTTAACTTTTCCAAAATACAAAGGTAAAACAAATAAATTTAGGATCCTATATCACCCAAGGAATTGTGTCCAGAAGAGAATTCTAAATTCAGTCACAACCTCATCAGTATTCAGCCTCTTAGGAAACTTCCATATTTATTTCCAGTGAGCTATCTGAAAAAAGATAAAATAATGCAACAATTTTAAAGCTTAGAAGTATAAAAACATAGGCACACATTTTGCCTCTAGCAAACAGCTCTTCCTCAGATTTCATGCTAAAACAACAACAACAAATTTTTTTAAATAATTTTTTAAAAATACTCATTAAAGATTCTTAGAACTTTCAGGTTTGGAGAGCTCTTTCATACCATCTGGTCCAAGAAATATCTGACACATGACTTTCATGTCAAATGATCATCCACACTTTTATTGAACATCTCCAGAGGTAGAGGTGGGTCACAACCTCCAAAGTAGTCTACTGGACAACTATGATTACTAAGATTTTGTCCCACCCATATGACTTTGGAGAAAAAGTATACTACTGCTTCTATTTAACATTCTACAAATATTTGAAAGTAGCTCATAAGTCACCCTGAGGCTAAATACCTTTAGTTCCTCTAGACATTAGTGGCAACCTGAAATTGGTAAAGAATGAAGACTATGTCCCTGTGGAACTTTATACTGGAGGAAAATTTGTCAATTTAAATGAAAGTCCTCCAACAACTCATTTATCTGATAAATTGAATCACAATACATTGGGAAAATCTAGAGAATATTTTACTCATAGCTATACTCCAAAAGCCACTCCCACAGACTTTCTGGGATTTTTAACCTTCCATAGAAAGGATATTTCACCTGGGTGGTTAAGTAACCATTTTTGTCCTCGGTTAGTCCTGGACATAGCTGTCCTGCACACCTGTGAGCCATGAGCACAGATGATGGAACCACGGAGGCCAGAGGAGCTCAAAGTCTGGTATGACTGATCTGAAGGGCTTTCAACCTTCACTGAAGATCTTTCATTAATAAGGACCAGTTGAATTTCTGCTTCTGTAACTTGAGAGAGAAGTGGATCTCTTTTCACCAATTAGCAGATTTGAAAACCAATTTTACCTGAAAAATAAAATTTAACAGAAAATGCACATTCTACTTTTCACTTTTCTATTACCTAACTTGACAAGATTTGCTGAGAAGCTTACAATGACAAAAACCAAACAAGAGGCCATGGCGTTGTAAAATTTAAATCTTTTAAAGCTTATTTAACACAATTGTATTACCTCAGGAAAACCTTAGTTCTAATAAAACCTGTAACAGGACCAGAGCCATGCCATTAGATTTCATTAGACAATATGGATAAATTCTAGACAGAGTTATAGGTATGAAATGAGTGGGGAAAATATTTATAGAGGCTCAACTGATAGGCAGGAGGCTCAGTTCTCACCACCTTACAAGACAGTTAACTGCCTCAACTTTTGTCAATCAGGGCCTCATCCTGTACAGCCAACTGAAAATATAAACCAATAAAAGCCCTGGTTAAGACATTTTGCCCTGAAAGCTATTCAATGACTTTTCAGAACTGAGATCTTTCCTCTTCAATAGCTTGTTTTACATGTCTATTGACTCTGGGCATAGTGTTGATAGCTCCTGGTGCGACTCTACCGTTCATTCTATTTTCAGAAAGGATCCCCTCTGTTCCCCCAAATCATACACTTACTAGACTGCTGGACTGTTCACCCAAATCATACACAACCCACATGCCTGACCAATTACTGGCCGTAGTTACGCAGGCCCTTAAACTTAGCTATTGTGCTACAAACAGCCACCACACTGTCCTGCCATTCACCACTTCATGCGATATCTACCAGAAGCACTTTCCGATTACGTGCAGCTTTTATCAACTTTTGCCTCTGTGGACAGGAATTAGTTATGGGTCAAGAAATAGGAGCTCAACATATACCACTCTCCTCACCCTATCCCTATATGTACACAGAAATAGATTACTGACACAAGAGTTAGTGTTACTCAGGATGGTCTTTTAACACAGCACTTTACTTTTTCATAGTTTGTGTTACCCTCTTCTTTTGAACTTCTTTCTAAACAATCTGAGAAGCATGTCTGGATATACTCAATTAAAACTACCTTATAACAGAAACTATTTGGCTAATGCAATTTAAGTCTTGCAAACTCAGAACAGCCTGAACAGGCAACTGCCCCTGATAGCTAATCACTGCCAAAAGGAAAGGTTACATGTCAACCATTCTAAAACCAAAGTTAGTGTATTTGTTAGGTGGTGTTTAAAAATAACAAGCCAACCAGTAAGTTAACTTATTTATTTGGATTGGTATAAACGTCACAAATAAGTCATCTTGGCAAATATTCAGGCAGTAGAATTATTAAAGGCAGGCATTACATGAGTACTTTATTAAGATTGTGTTTTGGTGAAGGTGGCATCTGGTTATATCTCCTTTAAAAAAAGAAAAAAAACCTTTTCAAATGAAAATCATACCCACTATGCTATAAGAAATAGGACATTATGGCCTATACGACCCATCTGTCCATCTGATTAAATGACTCCAAAATCATTCTTTTGAAATATCCTGGCCTTTCCAGTGGGTACAATTTCGGCTCACTCAGGGGGTAGCTTGGCTTTCTCTCCTAAACTGTTTTTTTAACGTCCACACAGAGATGTAAAATAGCTCTAGTGTCTGCCAAGGTTCACCGATGTCTGCTCAGCTAGCCTTATTCCTATCCTCTCCCTCATCTTTTCTCTTCTTTCATTTTTACTTCTCTTCTCATTTTTACTCACTCAATGTATGATTTCTGTGTGCTGCTTAAAATCCTGTATGTATATATATTTAATAAATGAGTAGATGCACAGACAGAGGAATAGATGGACAAATGTGTTCTGCCTAAGAATGAACCTGAGTCCTTTTCTGTAATACAGCTTAGTGTTTATTACACACACACCAGGAGATCTTTCGAACCCCACCTCTTGACATTTTCCACCACATCCTTCACAAACCAACACACTGAAGCGGTTGCAACTCCGAAAACATACACCAGTTCTTCTTTGGGGCAAATATCTTAACCATCTGGGATCTGATATCCTCATCAGAAAAATAGAATAATACTTACCCTTTAGGGTGGTTGTAAAGATTAAAAGCGTTACTTTATGAAAAGCTTATAACATGGTGCCTGGCACATAGTAAGTGCATCACACATGTTAGTTGTTTTTGTGACTGTTGTGATAGCAATGATCATATTTTTCCCCAAATCCATGGTTTTATACGTACTTTTCTTCTCCCTAAAATACTGCCTTGTCCACCTGGCAAATTCATATTTATTTTTCTGTGAGGCCCTCCTAACCCCTATGGGACAAGTTAAGGTCTTCCTTCTCTGTACTTTAAAACATTTTTATAGACATTTATTTTTGTATTTAATACATTATACTCTAATGATGTCTGATGTCTTCTTTTCCCCACGAGATTGTTAAAGGTGGGGGACATGTCTCCTTAAGGATATCCCTGACACTTAACACAGAACAAATCATCAATACGTGGGAAGAATGGAAGGTAGGAAAGAGAGGAAGGGGAATGGAAGGTTAAGAAGGGAGTGAAGAAAGGAAAAAGAGGAAGGAAGGTGCAAGCGAACAAATGAAGCCAGTCTTCTGACAGCTATCCTGTCCTCCATCATTCCTGGATGATCTCCAACAGGGATGCGTGCATCTCATTTTCAGATTCTTTCAGTGTGCTGATTGACAGTCCCCAAGTTTATCGCTCAGAGCATAAATAACTCCAGTTCTGCAAGATATTAATTCATTTTCAGTGACTAATTTGCCTCCTATTTGATGATAATGCCAACTATTGACTAAGGCAAAATCCCTCAGCTTGTCAACCAAAAAAAAAATCGCTTATTCAGAAAATGGCTCATATAGGAAAGAAGCAGCTGCTTTCGAAATGGACACAAATGAGCCAAAATTTGTCCCTTTAGAAAAAAAATCTTATCCCAGTGATTAATTTAGCTCCAATGGTGAGGTTTTGGTGAAGACAAGTGGAACATGAAGGATAAGGGAGCACAAAGTAAGCATATCGATTTTCGTCATCATTTGCTTTCTCTCTGATCATTTTCCCTGTCTAGATTTTCTAAGTTATAGATGCAGGGTTCTTATTTGATCTAGCCTGTTATATCGGAGAAAGAAAATTCAGTCAGAAAAATAAAATTAATTGTAAACTGGAAACATTTTCTCATAAAGAACAACAGTTTTTCTCCCTTGATGTGACGAAGATCCTCTTTACCAACATCCGTTTAGGACACACTGTTCACTGGCAATAGAACTCATGAAAGTGAGTAAAATTTTCCCATTTTATGAAACAATATTTCAAGCTCTGAAAATGCTACAAATATATAAGTTTTATCCGATAGCCTGTTGGACGATCCTAACAGTAATAAAGGTTGCCAGTTTTTTTCTATGGTGAAAAGATGTGTGGTAACTAGAACATAAATGAGGTTGCTTTTCTCACACAAACACACACACGTTCTCTTGCCACCAATGGAGGGAATGACCAAATGTAGATCACAAAGTCAGCTCTCTTCTTTCAAGCCAGGTTCTTCTCCGAGCCAATTTGTTTGTGGGACCCAAGCACAGCCCTTTGGAGCAGGCTCAGTCCTTCTCCCAGGAGCTCGTTGTACTTTCTGCTTTCTGTCCTCTGCATCCTCTTCTCAAAACTACCAACCAAGGAGCCTTCTAAGGTGAATCCTACTCTATTCTTACTCTTTCCATCTTCAAATAAACACTTGTATTTTCTATCTGTATTTTGTTTGATCTCTTTTCCTAACTCTCTTTGGCGCTGTTATAATTATTCTTGTCTTTTGACTCTCTCTTATATCCCTCCCCAAATCCTACTGCAGGCATGTGATTTCTACCCCTTCCAGCCCATCCTATACACCAATGCCATAGTATGTTTCCTAAGTCACAATTCAGACAGAGTTCAAATTTCTTAGCTCTTACTGTAAGCCTTTTGCAGTCTGGCCACAGTAGCCTATTTTTCAGCTACATCACCAACCATTTGGGCTTTTGATGATCACCCTCCTCACCCAGAACCTTCTCCCTCTACAGTCTTCTCTGCATCAGTAATTGATATGAACAGCCAGCCAGTTACTCAAGTGAAGAAAATCCAGGAAGTTTCTTTGAGTCCTGCCTTGCACCGCCACATCTAATACATCCCCAGGCTCCTCGACGCTACTTCCAGAGCATATGCCCACTCTGTCCATTTCTGTCCATTTGTGCTACTGCCTATCCAAATACCGTCATCAACTAAGCCCTGAACTACTACAGTAGTGCCTATTTGATCTCTCTTGCCTCTCCACAATCCAGTTCCCACACACCACCAGAAGAGAGCTTTGTGGAAACATAAATCAAATCACATCATGGCCCCTACTTCTGCCCCTACGTCATCTGGCTCATGTGAACCTCTTTGACCCTAGCCTTTACCACTTTATCTTCTCCTACTGTGCACCAGCCAAACTGGCCTTCCTTATAATCTTCTAACCCACATTTTCACCTGAAAGCCTTATTAGCACTAGCTGTTCCTTCTGCCTGTGATGTTTTTCTCCCTAAACTTTGCATGGCCGCTTATCTTTGTCATTCAGCTCTCAGCCGAAATGTCACTATATTCTTTACCCAATATATATATTCTTTACCCAATATATATATTCTTTACCCAGTATAAAGTAGTTGCTAGGTCACTGTCATCATACACTGCATGGAATTTATCTGATATTTCTTTTTGTTTTTTTGTTTGTATACTTATCTTCACTTGTTCACTGCTGAATTCTCTCATATCTAGAACAGTGCTTGGCTCTCAGTATGTGTTGAATGAATGAATGAAACTTCCTTTCCCATCTCTATGCCCTGTCCACAACACTGCACAATATTCCTGATGGAGAATAATAGGACCGACAACCAGAAGTGGATGGAGTTGCTATGGAGACAGTAAGGCTGAGGAAGAGGAAGAGGAAACACCTGACTAGAGGGGAGCATCTTTTTTGACTGATAGTTATGAGATATGATCAACTAGGATCTTCAACATCAGCTTCAAGAAGTTTGGATCAAACATGATGTTATAGAGGATCCTTCTTAAATGTGGGGAAACAAAAACTGAATTCCATGAGGTCAGTGATGTTTGTTTTGGTCAATACCATAAACCCAATACCTCAAACAGTACTTAACACACATTGGGTGCTCAATGAATAGTTGAAGGCGTAAGTAGGTGAACAAACATGATATAATCTTTAGATTCTTTTTTTTTTTTTTTGCGGTACGCGGGCCTCTCACTGCTGTAGCCTCTCCTGTTGCGGAGCACAGGCTCCGGACGCACAGGCTCAGCGGCCATGGCTCACGGGCCCAGCCGCTCCGCGGCATGTGGGATCTTCCCGGACCGGGGCACGAACCTGTGTCCCCTGCATTGGCAGGCGGACTCTCAACCACTGTGCCACCAGGGAAGCCCCTTTAGGATTCTTATTTAGAAATGGTTTATAAGACACAAAAGAGATGAGAAGACTGTAGAATAAAATTTCTCAAAATCTGGGCAATGGATTCTATTTAAGTGATTTATTAAAATCCAGTTTCCTGTGCCTTTCCTAAGACTTGCTGAGTGTCATCTAAGCCTGGGATCAAGAATCTGAATGTTATGAGTTTCCTGTGTATTTTTTAATATGCACGCACAGTTTGAGAATGACTGCCCTGGGAGAGGTAAGATGATGAAAGGCCTAAAGTAGGATCTATATTTGAGGAAATTAGTGAAAGACAAGCTGCCAGAATTTTGTGAAGTAGGGGAAAGAGTCAAAATAACTGTTTGCAACCTGGCAGACAGAGAATTACACTGTCATTGGTAAAATATAGGAGACTTGTGCATCATTTTAAAAATGTATAAGGTAATAGATTTTCACCTTTTGGAAGACAATATAAAGGCATATATGTAAAGGTGGAATATGAGACTAAATTAAGAACATTATGGGTTCCCAAAACGATGGGAGGAATTGCACTATAATAAGTAGCAAAGGTATTGCCACTGCATTCCATAGTGTGAGAGTGCTAAAGACAAGTAAGTCTCATTTCTTACTGTCAAAACCTTTATTAGTCATGTAACTCCTGTTATTTCATAGTGAAAGCATTGCATATGTCTCAGTAAATAGTTCTTTGTGTACTAGATCCTTGAAATTGGCTTCCTCCCAGCCATAACACTGGGGAACTGCTAGATTAGAGGAAAGATCTGAGTGCAAATGTCTCTGGTAAATAGTAACATTTTAGAAAGTTGTTCTGCTTTCCATAGTTCAGATTTTATTCATAATTCATAGGCTTCAGAATCTAGAATCCATACTTAGTATCAGATTTTTTTGATGTAAAGATGGGCTGAGGCCAGTGAATGTGACTCATGAGATAAATCTTAAAATTTGGAACTACTTTTGTTACGTTAGCCTCTGTACTTTTTTTAAAAAAATAAATTATTTTATTTTATTTTTGGCTGCATTGGGTCTTCGTTGCTGCATGCAGGCTTTCTCTAGTTGCAGCAAGTGGGGGGCTACTCTTCGTTGCGGTGCGCGGGCTTCTCATTGCAGTGGCTTCTCTTGTTGCAGAGCACAGGCTCTAGGTGTACGGGCTTCAGTAGTCGTGGCACATGGGCTCAGTAACTGTAGCTTGCAGTCTCTAGAGCGCAGGCTCAGTAGTTGTGGTGCGTGGGCTTAGTTGCTCCGCAGCATGTGGGAGCTTCCTGGACCAGGGATCGAACCCGTGTCGCCTGCATTGGCAGGTAGCTTCTTAACCATTGCGCCACCAGGGAAGTCCCAGCCTCTGTACTTTTGTGTTAAGAGTAACCTGACGTTTAAAATACCCAGTGAGTTGAATACCCAAAAGTAAGTTAGTCCTTCCCACCATGATGGACAGATGTTTAATATATACTTGCAGAATGATCATCATAAAACCACAACTTCCTCTTGTCAGGATCTAGTCAATCACTATCATATGAAAGAAGTAAAAGAAGGAAGGTCAGCTGATAGAAGCAGTACTATACTGCTTCTATACTCAGGAGACTGCTTGCTTCACTGCAACCATTGTATAGACTCTGATTTTTTGAGTGTTGCAGAAGTAGAGGCAATATATTAAGTGATTCTATGTGAATTGTTCTGCAGATAAGACCTTTCTGTTTTTTTTCTCTAACTTGAATAAGAAGTAATGCTGACTCCAATTTTTTAAACAACAGCAGAGGAAAAATATGAAACTACTGCTTGAAAATTTATGCCACAAAATTTGAGTCACACATTAGTGAGGTGTGGGATACTATAACTAATCACTTCATTGTTTCTCTTAAGGGAGCTATGAGTGGGTCTCGGCAAAAAAAATGCCAAAAGCTAAGTAAGGCAGCATACCTGAGAGTAACAATTCCCGACCCGCCCTAGAAATGTCTGGTGAAGAGAACATATTTAAACATAAAAGAGGACCAGAATTTCCTTCATGGGGAGTTCTATGCTTCATAGATGACCATTCCTAGGGCAACTTTCATACAGGAATTCTAGATCAAGAAACTAACCTGAAAAAAAAACAAAACAAGAAACAAGAAACTGACCTGATGAGGGAAATAGTTTAAACTCTTTAAAGTGTGCTAAAAATTACTACTGATCAATACCAATTCAAATATTGAAAGAAGGATCTTGGGGTTATTTATGCATTCTGTCAATAAATATTTCTGTACAACTTTATCTCTGTTTCAATATCAACTATCCAAGTCTTACTCAGCTTGATGATTCCTTGAAGATCCTTAGATCTAAACTACTAATTGTCTCAGACCTAAACAACTAATTAGCATACAGTCCATGGCCTCTTTTTCTTGGTCCCCTCAGTACCCAAGCTACCTAGAGGATGTCCAATGCAGAAGCAGAGGAGGAGGAAAGCTACCTAGAGGATGTCCAATGCAGAAGCAGAGGAGGAGGAAAGAAGTGATCCTTATCCAGAGGCTTAGAGCATTGGACATAAAGTCAAATGTTTCAAAAGACAAAGAGCTTTTCTGTGTCCTTGGCTTGTTGTGAAATGGCTCACTTTAAAAATATGAAGGGACTTCCCTAGTGGCATAGTAGTTAAGAATCTGCCTGCCAATGCAGGGGACACGGGTTCGAGCCCTGGTCTAGGGAGATCCCACACGCCGTGGAGCAACTAAGCCCATGCACCACAACTACTGAGCCTGTGCTCTAGAGCCCATGAGCCACAACTACTGAGCCCGTGTGCCACAACTACTGAAGCCTGTGTGCCTAGAGCCCATGCTCCACAACAAGAGAAGCTATCACGATGAGAAGCCCGTGCACTGCAATGAAGAGTAGCCCCTGCTCACAGCAACTAGAGAAAGCCTGTGCACAGCAACAAAGATCCAATGCAGCCAAAAATAAATAAATAAAATTTATTTTAAAAAAAAAATATAAAGATCCTCTCCCTTCATCTTAATACTGTAATATTTCTATTATTTTTATCACTTTCTCCCACATGGATAAAGATCAGTCATACACGAGAAGGAAGAAGTGTTTTTTTTCTGAAGAGAGAGATGTTTTCTATGTGTCAAGGACAACTGAGCTCAGAAGGCATAAATTAGATTTAGTTAGAGGCTGAATTTATATAAGACTAAATTGTGATATTTTACTTCCCTCAAGTTTGGCCTTAAAACCATGCCACTTTGTTCTGAAGGTATATTTTTATTTTTGTAGATATTAGATTTATAGGCCTTTTGTGAATGACAGATGACACTGTTACATTTAGGTATATTTTAATCATTTAGCAATGTGCTAATAACCAACTGCATTTAGTGAATGAATATTTTTTAAAAACTCCGAAACGCAACTCTTTAAATCTACTGTTGATATTTACATTTTTTCATCAGAGTGATTGTGCTATAATTATCTAGAAATAAATAGCCCCTAACTAATTTTGCCCATGTCTAGTCCTCCTTTCAACAATAGCTAATCAAATGTTTAGAAAGCAAAAATTAAAAGAAAATTTCATTCGTGATGCTCAACAACTACAAAATACTTTTTAAGTTTTTTTGTCAGAAGATTATAATGTTTTTTTGTAGGGCATTAAAAAGGCATAGAACCAGATACATAAATATAAGAGAAATAAATCACTTTCAATAATTTAGTCTAAAAACAATTAACTCTAGGTCATTTCTCAAAGTCAGTCTTCTAGGTCAGGACAATGGAAAGTAATTTAGAGAAGCATAATACCTTTTACTAAATATTTCAAATCCAGGACATCCATCTATATTATAAGTAGATAGAGAAAGAATTATTTAACAGCAGTTCAGACACTTCCCAGCTATGAACAACCAACTTGCAAACATCAACTTGTGAGTAAAGGGATGTACACTTTCCTTTCCCCACTGCAACAAAGCTAAATTGGTGCTGGTTATGGGAACTTCCTAGTTTGCATCTCTTCTCTATCCCTTCCATTCTGTATCAAGAAGATTGTGCACAAAACACACACAGCAAGTTAGCAGGCTTCTCCGAGATACAGAGGGACTCAGAACCCTTCCATTTATTGAGACTCCCGGTATGTTAAAATTTCTAAATGTGTTAAAATGAGGTTACAAAATTTGTAGCCAAATTTGTATTTTAAATGTTCAATCCTGAAAATGAGTCTCAATGACAGTGTGGATAACCTCATTAGGAGACAACATCAAGAGTCTGAATTTGAGGCCCTCAGGAGGATGAGAACAGACCAAACGGCTCTCCAAACTCTCTATAATTAGCCCTGCTATTTACTCCCAGGTTTCATTCTCTTGCAGTTTTCTATCAGGTTTCCCTGCCACCAGTATTTCATACCTCCAATCTATCCTCCATAATGCTGCCAGAGTGATCTTTCTAAAATGCCCCTTTGAGGACTTCCCTGGTGCCACAGTGGTTAACAATCCGCCTGCCAATTCAGGGGACATGGGTTCGAGCCCTGGTCTGGGAAGATCCCACATGCCACGGAGCAACTAAGCCTGTGCACCACAACTGCTGAGACTGTGCTCTATGGCCCGCGAGCCACAACTACTGAGCCCACGTGCTGCAACGACTGAAGCCCACGCGCCTAGAGCCCATGCTCCACAACAAGAGAAGCCACCGCAATGAGAAGCCCGTGCACCACAACGAAGAGTAGCCCCCGCTCGCCACAACTAGAGAAAGACTGCATGCAGCAATGGACACCCAGCACAGCCAAAAAATAATAAAAAATAAATTTAAAAAAATTTTTAATTAAAAAAAAAACCAAAATGCCCATTTGATGATGTTATTCCCCTGTTTAAATCCCTCCTCAGATTTCCAGTCATCTGTAGGATAAGGCAGGCTGCTTCACATGGGGACCACAGTCCCACCTGGCTCACCCCTCCATTTCTGTCTCCTGGCACATTCCTTCTCTCCTCTCAGCCTCTGTACTCAGTGCACTTTCATTGCTCCCAGTGTTCCCAGAACCTGGACTGTTCTGACTCTCTCCTTCTGCCTGTAAAATACCTGCTCCTCCTTCAGGATTCACCACAAGTCTTTGAGGAACCCTTCGGGAGGCTCTGGCCACCTTCTTTTTTTTTTTTTTTTTTTTCTGGCTCCACATAGCCTAGTTACTTTTTCACAGTCTTTATCACAACTGTTGCACTTAGTTGCTTATGAGTTCGACTCACCTTACTACGCTTGAAGTTTCTTGAGGGCAGGGACTGTGTTTCATGCATTTTTTTTATCCTCAGTACCTGAGTACAGAGGGTACTACATTAATTCGTATTACCATATTCTCATCTCTGTTGTTGCTGTTCCGTTTACTTGATTTTTCTTCACATGTTTGTTTCTTTTCCTCTTTTCACCATTCTATTTTTGAATTTTAAAAGGCACTTTCATCTTAGCTCGTAAGAGTTAAAATAGTGTTATTCAAAGACTTTTATCATGGATAAGCAGAATTATGTTTTGAAGGGGAATTCTACATAATTTTTAAAAAGCCATCAGCTTCTAAATTCCTCGAGAATACAAGCGTCTCCATGACAGTTTCCATACATCTCTTCTTCTCATACTTAAATCTGCTTCTCTTCAAGCACTGAGGGACAAGAAAATTTTAAGGTTTTATTCAATTTTATTATTTCTATCTTGGTTTTATTGCTGCAGTATTTTTTTTTCTGCTACTTGTTCATTTCAAATGTATACTGTTTCTGCTACATTGTAGATGAAGTGACTTTCATGAGCTGGCCTGCCAACCCCTGTACCATCCATAATGGCTTTTTCTGTGGAGAAATATATTTTAAGTTGCAAACAATATGCCTCAAAATGCTTTTGGAATTCAGCACATTTGTAGGTTGTGGATTCTCCAGTGAGATCAGAAAACTTGATACATATTAATTTGTTATACATTCCGCAAGTATTTATTGATTAACAACATTTATCAGGATGAACTTCAGGCTCTGAGGATAGGGAGTGAGATGAATGAGGTCTCTGCTTTCAAGGGGTTTGCAATCTACACATATATTTTCCTAAGAGTCAGCCTGCCTCTCCAGTATTTATTGCCCCTCATGCAAACACATAAATTCTATTTATGATCATAATGACAGAAAATAACTATTATGAAAATTATAACAACTTTCATCCTTCTGAGAAACACTTCATAGATATAAGAAATATTTTGTCATGTTTGTTTCCTTAAATAACTCATTTGAGATCATAATTATCCAAGAATGGGTTTTTTGTTTTATTTTTGTATGTTTGTTTTCTGGCTGCGCTGCGCAGCATGTGGGATCTTAGTTCCCCTGACCAGGGATTGAACCGTGTCCTTTTTAGTGGAAGCACAGAGTCTTAACCACTTGGACCTCCAGGGAAGTCCCAAATGTTCTCCTTTTTAATGAGCTTCCCTCCATCTCAAAGAGATTTGTGGTATTTTGTTATTTCATAATATCTACATCGATCCTTGAGTGGAAGGATTCCTCAAACTGTATACTTATTTTTTCTAGCCCTCTTTTCCTTTGGTCTAGACGGATGGATCCATCCACTATTTAAGGCTCTCATGTATTGTCTTCTACCAAGAGAAAAAAGATAATGGGTCTGGAGATGTAAGGTCTTTAACAATGTACAATCCTAAGCATTTAGTATGTAATTAGTGGTCTTACATGGTTATCCTTTAATCAGATCAGAATTATCCTTGGCAACTAATGGATGTATCTGTAAAATGAAATTTGTTCATTAATGATAGAAAGGTTCCTAAGGATCTTTTAACATGAGATAAATAAAGCAGCACATCAACAGAAGATAGGTACATTTCATAATAATCACTCTGAAAGAGCTATTTCAAGTAATAATTACCTACTCAGGAATGATGGGGAATTTCTAATGGCTGTAACTATAAGAATCACTTACCATGTGGCAAGAAAAACCTGGTATTTCTCCAAGCTTAAAATGGAAACATTCTTTAATGGGAAAATAATGTCTTAATTCACTCTCTTAATTTTTTTTTTTTGCGGTACGCGGGCCTCTCACTGTTGTGGCCTCTCCCGTTGCGGAGCACAGGCTCCGGACGCGCAGGCTCAGCGGCCATGGTTCACGAGCCCAGCTGATCTGCAGCATGTGGGATCTTCCTGGACCGGGGCACGAACCCATGTCCCCTGCATTGGCAGGCGGACTCTCAACCACTGCACCACCAGGGAAGCCCTCTTAAAATTTTTAAAGTAAATTAATAAAATGAAGATGATTTCATTGCTATAGTTGTACTCATTATTTTCCTAAGGATAATATATTTTTTTAATTTATCCTCCCAAGAATTAAAAGCTGGCAAGACAGAATATTCCTTTTCTGTTTCCATGGAAGGCTTTCTTCTATAAGACATAGCTTACCTTTCCTGATAAATATTTAACCTTTTCAACTCTTGGTGGTCTTTTCCCCTAAATCTCCAGTTTAAATCAGTTTATATTTTGTGGCTTGTCTAATTGTGGAGACCTCCTTCTCTGAAAAGGTCATACTACCCAGAAAAAAACCAAACAATACAGTTTTTTTGGTGCCAGTCTGAGAGGAACAAAGAGGGTCAGCTCCCACTATTTAGAGTTGAGTAAAGATTAGGAAATTGGCACCATCTTTCTTGCCAGTCTATTCATTTGTTGCCTATTCGTTCAGCTAGTATTTACCGAATATCTACTCTAGACAGGCACTGCTAGCGCAGGGAGCTGCAGTGAAGCCAGGGAATGTAAACACACAACAAAAATTACTGTACAATACAGGACAAAACACCAGACGTTTATGTGTGGCACTCCAGCTTAGGGAAAGAGCACTAAACCTTCACAACACTGTTACAATTATAATTAAATACTTTTTGTACACTTAGTATATTCTACTCTTCCTAAGATTTCATGGCTTATCTTACCAGGGAACTTCTTAATTATAAGAACCTGTCAAAAGATAGAACTGATTTTGGAAACTCCTTGGAAAGCTTCTAAAAATAACCCCTCATATGGTTTTTAGAGCATCTACAGACCACCTTTCCACTGTTACCCTATCGTTATTTTTATTGAAAAAATGCATAGATCCTCAGAAATCATAGAGTGAATGTTAATGATTTTTGCTGTTCTCAGATAACCTCTGTTATAAGAAATCCACTGAATTTCAAGCATGTACATATGCTTAAGGCATCTACTGAATGAATCTAGCAACACCCCCTAGAATATTATACAACTAACTCAACCAGACTTGTTTGAAACCAGGTTTCTCAGTACGGGTACCATGGAACCCGAAAGATATTAATCATAGGAAGAGTTAATCTACCTCATGGGTCAATCAGAAACCTGACCTCAGAGTCTTGCCCTTTGTGTTGTACTTCCTCCTTTTGTACTACCTCTAGCACTTGAATTTCTGGTCAAGAAGACCTTCTAACCTGCTCTTAGTGATGTGGCTCCCCCTGGCCTGTCCTGCAATAGACTGAGCTTTGGTATTTTTCAGCTCGAATTATCTTTATATGTTGATTTTGACATATCAAAGACCTATAATGTGTATTTTTCTAATTTAAAAATTATATAATGTTTACTACACAGGAGACATTGTTCTTAGGACTTTGCAAATATGAACCCATTTTAGTAATGATTTCTAGTTTTTTTGATGCAAGGACTGGAATCACCGATACTTTTTTTTTTTAAACATCTTTATTGGGGTATAATTGCTTTACAATGGTGTGTTAGTTTCTGCTTTATAACAAAGTGAATCAGTTATACATATACATATGTTCCCATATCTCTTCCCTCTTGGGTCTCCCTCCCTCCCACCCTCCCTATCCTACCCCTCTAGGCAGTCACAAAGCACCGAGCTGATCTCCCTGTGTTATGCGGCTGCTTCCCACTAGCTATCTACCTTACGTTTGGTAGTGTATATATGTCCATGCCTCTCTCTCACTTTGTCAGAGCTCACCCTTCCCCCTCCCCATATCCTCAAGTACGTTCTCTTGTAGGTCTGTGTCTTTATTCCTGTCTTACGCCCAGGTTCTTCATGACATTATTTTTTCTTAAATTCCATATATATGTGTTAGCATATGGTATTTGTCTTTCTCTTTCTGACTCACTTCACTCTGTATGACAGACTCTAGGTCTATCCACCTCATTACAAATAGCTCAATTTCGTTTCTTTTTATGGCTGAGTAATATTCCATTGTATATATGTGCCACATCTTCTTTATCCATTCATCCAATGACGCGCACTTAGGTTGTTTCCATCTCTGGGCTATTGTAAATAGAGCTGCAATGAACATTTTGGTACATGACTCTTTTTGAATTACGGTTTTCTCAGGGTACATGCCCAATAGTGGGATTGCTGGGTCATACGGTAGTTCTATTTGTAGTTTTTTAAGGAACCTCCATACTGTTCTCCATAGTGGCTGTACCAATTCACATTCCCACCAGCAGTGCAAGAGTGTTCCCTTTTCTCCACACCCTCTCCAGCATTTATTGTTTCTAGATTTTTTTGATGATGGCCATTCTGACTGGTGTGAGATGATATCTCATTGTAGTTTTGATTTGCATTTCTCTAATGATTAATGATGTTGAGCATTCTTTCATGTGTTTGTTGGCAGTCTGTATATCTTCTTTGGAGAAATGTCTATTTAGGTCTTCTGCCCATTTTTGGATTGGGTTGTCTGTTTTTTTGTTATTGAGATGCATGAGCTGCTTGTAAATTTTGGAGATTAATCCTTTGTCAGTTGCTTCATTTGCAAATATTTTCTCCCATTCTGAGGGTTGTCTTTTGGTCTTGTTTATGGTTTCCTTTGCTGTGCAAAAGCTTTGAAGTTTCATTAGGTCCCATTTGTTTATTTTTGTTTCCATTTTTATTCCATTATTTTATTTTATTCCATTATTTTATTTTATTCCATTATTTTATTTCCAGTTTTCTAGGAGGTGGGTCAAAAAGGATCTTGCTGTGATTTATGTCATAGAGTGTTCTGCCTATGACATAAACTATCAAAATGATAGTTTATGTCATTTTGATAGTTTCTGGCCTTACAGTTAGGTCTTTAATCCATTTTGAGCTAATTTTTGTGTATGGTGTTAGGGAGTGATCTAATCTCATACTTTTACATGTACCTGTCCAGTTTTCCTAGCACCACTTATTGAAGAGGCTGTCCTTTCTCCACTGTACATTCCTGCCTCCTTTATCAAAGATAAGGTGACCATATGTGTGTGGGTTTATCTCTGGGCTTTCTATCCTGTTCCATTGATCTCTATTTCTGTTTTTGTGCCAGTACCATACTGTCTTGATTACTGTAGCTTTGTAGTATAGTCTGAAGTCAGGGAGCCTGATTCCTCCAGCTCCATTTTTCGTTCTCAAGATTGCTTTGGCTATTCAGGGTCTTTTGTGTTTCCATACAAATTGTGAAATTTTTTGTTCTACTTCTGTGAAAAATGCCAGTGGTAGTTTGAGAGGGATTGCATTGAATCTGTAGATTGCTTTGGGTAGTAGAGTCATTTTCACAGTGTTGATTCTTCCAATCCAAGAACATGGTATATCTCTCCATCTATTTGTATCATCTTTAATTTCTTTCATCAGTGTCTTATAATTTTCTGCATACAGGTCTTTTGTCTCCTGAGGTAGGTTTATTCCTAGGTATTTTATTCTTTTTGTTGCAATGGTAAATGGGAGTGTTTTCTTGATTGCACTTTCAGATTTTTCATCATTAGTGTTTAGGAATGCCATAGATTTCTGTGCATTAATTTTGTATCCTGCAACTTTACCGAATTCATTGATTAGCTCTAGTGGTTTTCTGGTAGCATCTTTAGGACTCTCTATGTATAGTATCATGTCATCTGCAAACAGTGACAACTTTACTTCTTCTTTTCCAATTTGGATTCCTTTTATTTCCTTTTCTTCTCTGACTGCTGTGGCTCAAACTTCCACAACTACGTTGAATAAGAGTGGTGACAGTGGGCAACCTTGTCTTGTTCCTGATCTTCGTGGAAATGCTTTCAGTTTTTCACCATTGAGGATGATGTTGGCTGTGGGCTTGTCATATATGGCCTTTATTATGTTGAGGAAAGTTCCCTCTATGGCTACTTTCTGCAGGGTTTTTATCATAAATGGGTGTTGAATTTTGTCAAAAGCTTTCTCTGCATCTATTGAGATGATCATATGGTTTTTCTCCTTCAATTTGTTATTATGGTGTATCACATTGATTGATTTGCATATATTGAAGAATCCTTGCCTTCCTGGAATAAACCCCACTTGATCATGGTGTATGATCCTTTTAATGTGCTGTTGGATTCTGTTTGCTAGTATTTTGTTGAGGATTTTTGCAACTATATTCATCAGTGATATTGGCCTGTACTTTTCCTTCTTTGTGACATCCTTGTCTGGTTTTGGTATCAAGGTGATGGTGGCCTCATAGAATGAATTTGGGAGTGTTCCTCCCTCTGCTGTGTTTTGGAAGAGTTTGAGAAAGACAGGTGTTAGCTCTTCTCTAAATGTTTGATAGAAATCGCCTGAGAAGCCATCTGGTCCTGGGCTTTTGTTTGTTGGAAGATTTTAAATCACAGTTTCAATTGCAGTGCTTGTGATTGGTCTGTTCATATTTTCTATTTCTTCCTGATTCAGTCTTGGCAGGTTGTGCATTTCTAAGAATTTGTCCATTTCTTCCAGGTTGTCCATTTTATTGGCATAGAGTTGATTGTAGTAATCTCTCATGATCTTTTGTATTTCTGCAGTGTCAGTTGTTACTTCTCCTTTTTCATATCTAATTCTATTGATTTGAGTCTTCTCCCTTTTTTTCTTGATGAGTCTGGCTAATGGTTTATCTTTTTTGTTTATCATCTCAAAGAACCAGCTTTTAGTTTTATTCATCTTTGCTATCGTTTCCTTCATTTCTTTTTCATTTATTTCTGATCTGATTTTTATGATTTCTTTCCTTCTGCTAACTTTGGGGGTTTTTTTGTTCTTCTTTCTCTAATTGCACTAGGTGCAAGGTTAGGTTGTTTATTCGAGATGTTTCCTGTTTCTTAAGGTGGGCTTGTATTGCTATAAACGTCTCTCTTAGAACTGCTTTTGCTGCATCCCATAGGTTTTGGGTCGTCGTGTCTCCATTGGCATTTGTTTCTAGATATTTTGTTATTTCCTCATTGATTTCTTCAGTTATCATTTCGTTATTAAGTAGTGTATTGTTTAGCCTCCATGTGTTTGTATTTTTTACAGATCTTTTCCTGTAATTGATATCTAGTCTCATAGCGTTGTGGTCGGAAAGGATACTTGATACAATTTCAATTTTCTTAAATTTACCAAGGCTTGATTTGTGACCCCAGATATGATCTATGCTGGAGAATGTTCCATGAGCACTTGAGAAAAATGTGTATTCTGTTGTTTTTGGATGGAGTGTCCTATCAATATCAATTAACTCCATCTTGTTTAATGTATCATTTAAAGCTTGTGTTTCCTTATTTATTTTCATTTTGGATGATCTGTCCATTGGTGAAAGTGGGGTGTTAAAGTCCCCTACTATGAATGTGTGACTGTGGATTTCCCCTTTTATGGCTGTTAGTATTTGCCTTACATATTGAGGTGCTCCTATGTTGGGTGCATATATATTTACAATTGTTATGTCTTCTTCTTGGATCGATCCCTTGATCATTATGTAGTGTCCTTTGTCTCTTCTAATAGTCTTTATTTTAAAGTCTATTTTGTCAGATATGAGAATTGCTACTCCAACTTTCTTTTGGTTTCCATTTGCATGGAATATCTTTTTCCATCCCCTTACTTTCAGTCTGTATGTGTCTCTAGGTCTGAAGTGGGTCTCTTGGAGACAGCATATATATGAGTCTTGTTTTTGTATCCATTCAGCCAATCTGTGTCTTTTGGTGGAAGCATTTAGTCCATTTACATTTAAGGTAATTATCGATATGTATCTTCCTATTCACATTTTCTAAATTGTTTTGGGTTCGTTATTGTATGTCTTTTCCTTCTCTTGTGTTTCTTGCCTAGAGAAGTTCCTTTAGCATTTGTTGTAAAGCTGGTTTGGTGGTGCTGAACTCTCTCAGCTTTTGCTTGTCTGTAAAGGTTTTAATTTCTCCATCAAATCTGAATGAGATCCTTGCTGGGTAGAGTAATCTTGGTTGCAGGTTTTTCTCCTTCATCACTTTCAATATGTCCTGCCACTCCCTTCTGGCTTGCAGAGTTTCTGCTGAAAGATCAGCTGTTAACCTTATGGGGATTCCCTTGTGTGTTATTTGTTGTTTTTCCCTTGCTGCTTTTAATATGCTTTCTTTGTATTTAATTTTTGACAGTTTGATTAATATGTGTCTTGGCATATTTCTCCTCGGATTTATCCTGTATGGGACTCTCTGTGCTTCCTGGATTTGATTAACTATTTCCTTTCCCATATTAGGGAAGTTTTCAACTATAATCTCTTCAAATATTTTCTCAGTCCCTTTCTTTTTCTCTTCTTCTTCTGGAACCCCTATAATACGAATGTTGGTGCATTTAATTTTGTCCCAGAGGTCTCTGAGACTGTCCTCAGTTTTCATTCTTTTTTCTTTATTCTGCTCTGCAGCAGTTATTTCCACTATTTTATCTTCCAGGTCACTTATCCGTTCTTCTGCCTCAGTTATTCTGCTATTGATCCCATCTAGAGTATTTTTCATTTCATTTGTTGTGTTGTTCATCCTTGCTTGTTTCATCTTTAGTTCTTCTAGGTCCTTGTTAAATGTTTCTTGCATTTTGTCTATTCTATTTCCAAGATTTTGGATCATCTTTACCATCATTATTCTGAATTCTTTTTCAGGTAGACTGCCTATTTCCTCTTCATTTGTTAGGTCTGGTGGGTTTTCATCTTGCTCCTTCATCTGCAGTGTGTTTTTCTGTCTTCTCATTTTGCTTATCTTACTGTGTTTGGGGTCTCCTTTTTGCAGGGTGCAGGTTCGTAGTTCCCGTTGTTTTTGGTGTCTGTCTCCAGTGGCTAAGTTTGGTTCAGTGGGTTGTGTAGGCTTCCTGGTGGAGGGGAAGTGCCTGTGTTCTGGTGGATGAGGCTGGATCTTGTCTCTCTGGTGGGCAGGTCCATGTCTGGTGGTGTGTTTTGGGGTGTCTGCGGACTTATTATGATTTTAGGCAGCCTCTCTGCTAATGGGTGGGGTTGTGTTCCTGTCTTGCTAGTTGCTTGGCATAGGCTGTCCAGCACTGTAGCTTGCTGGTCGTTGAGTGAAGCTGGGTGCCGGCATTGAGATGGAGATCTCTGGGAGATTTTCGCTGTTTGATATTATGTGGAGCTGGGAGGTCTCTTGTTGACCAGTGTCCTGAAGTTGGCTCTCCCACCTCAGAGGCACAGCACTGACTCCTGGCTGCAGCACCAAGAGCCTTTCATCCACATGGCTTAGGATAAAAGGGAGAAAAAGTAGAGAGAAAGAATTAGTAGAAGTAGGAAAAAAGAAAGAAAGATAGGAAGGAAGGAAGGAAAGAAGGAAGGAAGGAAGGAAGAAAGATAGAAAAGAAAAGAATGAAAGTAGGAAAGAAAGAAAGGAGGGAGGGATGGTGGGAGGAAGGAAGGAAGGAAGGAGGGATGGAAGGAAGGAAAAAAGAAAGAAAGAAGATAAAGTAAAATAAAATATAGTAATTACGTTTAAAATATTTATTAAGAAAAAAATTTTTTTAAAAAAACGGACGGATAGTACCTTAGGACAAATGGTGGAAGCAAAGCTGTACAGACAATATCTCACACAGAAGCATACACATACACACTCACAAAAAGAGGAAAAGGGGAAAAAATCATAAATCTTGCTCTCAAAGTCCACCGCCTCAATTTGGGATGATTCATTGTCTATTCATGTATTCCACAGGTGCAGGTACATCGAGTTGATTGTGGAGCTTTAATCTGCTGCTTCTGAGGCTGCTGGGAGAGACTTCCCTTTCTCTTCTTTGTTCTCACAGCTCCCAGGGGCTCGGCTTTGGATTTGGCCCTGCCTCTGCGTGTAGGTCGCCGGAGGGTGTCTGTTTCTCACTCAGACAGGATGGGGTTAAAGGAGCAGCTGACTCGGGGGCTCTGGCTCACTCAGGCTGGGGGGAGGGAGGGGCACGGAGTGGGGCGAGCCTGCGGCGGCAGAGGCCGGCGTGACGTTGCACCAGCCTGAGGCTCACCGTGCGTTCTCCCGGGGAAGTTGTCCCTGGATCCCGGGACCCTGGCAGTGGCGGGCTGCACAGGCTCCCCAGAAGGGGGATGTTGATAGTGACCTGTGCTCGCACACAGGCTTCTTGCTGGTGGCAGCAGCAGCGGCCTTAGCGTCTCATGCCCGTCTCTGGGGTCTGCGCTTTTAGCTGCGGCTCATGCCCGTCTCTGGAGGTCCTTCAAGCAGCGCTCTTAATCCCCTCTCCTCGTGCATCAGGAAACAAAGGGAAGAAAAAGTCTCTTGCCTCTTCAGCAGGTCCAGACTTTTCCCCGGACTCCCTCCCGGCTAGCCGTGGTGCGCTAACCCCTTCTGGCTGTGTTCACACCGCCAACCCCAGTCCTCTCCCGGCGTTCCGATTGAAGCCGGAGCCTCAACTCCCAGCCCTGCCCGCCCCGGCGGGTGAGCAGACAAGCCTCTCGGGCTGGTGAGTGCCGGTCGGCACCGATCCTCTGTGCGGGAATCTCCCCGCTTTGCCCTCCGCATCCCTGTTGCTGCACTCTCCTCCGCGGCTGCGAAGCTCTCCCCCCTCCGCCACCCGCAGGCTCCGGCGAAGGGGCTTCCTAGTGTGTGGAAACCTTTCCTCCTTCACAGCTCCCTCCCACTGGTGCAGGTCCCGTCCCTATTCTTTTGTCTCTGTTTATTCTTTTTTTCTTTTGCCCTACCCAGGTACGTGGGGAGTTTCTTGCCTTTTGGGAGGTCTGAGGTCTTCTGCCAGCATTCAGTAGGTGTTCTGTAGGAGTTGTTGCACATGTAGATGTATTTCTGGTGTATCTGTGGGGAGGAAGGTGATCTCCGCATCTTACTCTTCCGCCATCTTCCCCTCATCCCACAGATACTTTTAAGATGCATCACTTAACCAGTGAATGGACCTACCTGATTGTCCAGTATTCATCTCACCATCTAGCACCTCATTACTGTTCAGCTTTGTTTTTTACTTATTTTCAACAGTAACTGTCATGAAGATTTATGAAGAAAATGACTCAAAAAAGAAGACTAACTGTTAAGGCTGTTGACAGAAATAAAAAGGAAGCAAAGTAATTTGGGGAAATAATGTTTCTGGATCAGATGTGTAATATGAAAGAATTCACAAAACCTTCTACAAAGAACAAAAGAAAATTATTTTAGGGAGAAACCAATTCATCTCCCAACCAATGCAATAGTTGCACACCATGGGGAAGAAAGGTCAATGAAAGTTGAATTTGTTTCCTCGGTGTTAGGAGGCTATGTACCAGAAAGAACTATCAATGCAAAAGTAACTAGGGAGAAAGCTGGAAGTCAGAATAAAGTCAGAACAAACATTCCCATAATATATAAAATTGGGGATTCACAAAGGTCCCCAAATATCTTTGTAAATGTCAGGGGTCTACCGCACTGTGTAAGATGCTTGAATATGACATAATTTTTGTTATTCAATGTGAATTTTTAAATTTTTATTTTATATTGGAGTATAGATGATTAACAATGTTGTTAGTTTCAGGTGTACAGCAAAGTGATTCAGTTATACATATAAATATATTCTTTTTCAAATTCTTTTCCCATTTAGGTTATTACAGAATATTAAGCAGAGTTCCCTGTGCTAAACAGTGGGTCTTTGTTGGTTGTCTGTTTTAAATATAGTAGTGTGTATATGCCAACCCCAAACTCGCAATTTATCCCTCCCCCACACCTTTCCCCTTTGGCAACTATAAGTTTGTTTTCCAAGTCTGTGAGTCTGCTTCTGATTTGTAAATAAGTTCATTTGTATCATTATTTTTATATTCTGCATATTAGTGATATCGTATGATATCTTTCTCTGTCTTACTTCACTTAGTATGATAATCTCCAGGCCCATCTATGTTGCTGCAAATGGCATTTCATTCTTGTTAATGGCTGAGTAATATTCCATTGTATATATGTACCACATCTTCTTTATCCATTCATCTGTTGATGGACATTTAGGTTGCTTCCATGTCTTGGCTATTGGAAACAGTGCTGCAATGAACATTGGGGTGCATGTATCCTTCGAACTATGGTTTTCTCCAGATATATGCCCAGGAGTGGGATTGCTGGATCATGTGGTGGCTCTATTTTTAGTTTTTTAAGGAACCTGAATACTGTTTTCCAGTGGCTGTACCAATTTACATTCCCACCAACAGTGTAGGAGCGTTCCCTTTTCTCCACATCCTCTCCAGCATTTATTGTTTATAGACTTTTTGATGATGGCCATTCTGACTGGTGTGAGGTGATATCTCATTGTAGTTTTGATTTGCATTTCCCTAATAATTAGCAATGCTGAGTATCTTTTCATGTGCCTCTTGGAAGATCTAAATAGACATTTCATACAGAAGATCTGTATGTCTTCTTTGGAGAAATGTCTATTTAGATCTTCTGCCCATTTTTTGGTTGCGTGCTTGTTTCTTTTATGTTGAGCTGCATGAGCTGTTTAAATTTTGGAGATTAACCCCTGTCGGTCACATCATTTGCAAACATTTTCTCCCATTCTGTGGGTTGTCTTTTCATTTTGTTTATGGTTTCCTTTGCTGTGCAAAAGCTTTTGAGTTTAATTAGGTCCCATTTGTTTATTTGTGTTTTTATTTTTATTACTCTAGGAGATTAATCAAAAAAATATATTGCTGAGATTTATGTCAGCGTGGTCTGCCTATGTTTTCCTCTAAGAGTTTATAGTATCCAGTCTTACATTTAGGTCTTTAACCCATTTTGAGTTTATTTTTGTGTATGGTGTTAGAGAATGTTCTAGTTTCATTCTTTTTCATGTAGCTGTCCAGTTTTCCCAGCACCACTTATTGAAGAAACTGTCTTTCGTCCATTGTATATTCTTGCCTCCATTGTCATAAATTAATTGACCATAAATGCATGGGTTTATTTGTGGACTTTCTATCCTGTTCCATTGATCTATAAATCTGTCTTTGGCCAGTACCATACTGTTTTGATGACTGTAGCTTTGTAGTATAGTCTGAAGTCAGGGACCCCAATTCCTCCAGCTCTATTTTTCTTTCTCAGGATTGCTTTAGCTATTTGGGGTCTTCTGTCTTTCCATATCAATTTGAAATTTTTTGTTCTAGTTCTGTGAAAAATGCCATTGGTAATTTGACAGGGATTGCACTGAATCTGTAGATTGCCTTGGGTTGTATAGTCACTTTGACAGTATTGATTCTTCCAATCCAAGAACATGGTACATCTTTCCATCTGTTTGTGTCATCTTCGATTTCTTTCATCAGCATCTTATAGTTTTCAGACTACAGGTCTTTTGCCTCCTTAGGTAGGTTTATTCCTAAGTATTTTATTCTTTTTGATGTGATGGCAAATGGGATCATTTCTTTAATTTCTCTTTCTGATCTTTTGTTGTTAGTGAATATTTTTTTCTTATTTTTTATTTTGGTAAAATAAAATTTACCATTTTACCATTTTACCATTTTTAAATGTACAGTTCAGTGGCATTAAGTGCTTTCCTATTGCTGGGCGATCATCACCCTATCCATCTTCAAAACTTTTTCATCAACCCAAACTGAAATTCTGATTTCATTAAACAATAATTCCCCATTCCTCCCTCCCTCCAGCTCCCTGGTAACCACTACCCTACCTTCTGTCTCTCTGAATTTAACCATTCTAGGTACCTCTTATAAGTGAAATTATACAATTTCTCTCCTTTTGTGTGTGGCTTATTTCACTTAGCATAATATCTTCAAGTTTCATCCATACCGTAGCATGTATCAGAATTTCATTCCTTTTCAAGGCTAAATAATATTTAATTGTATGTATATATCACATTCTGTTTATTCATTCATCCACTGATGAATATTTGAGTTGTTTTCACCTTTGGTTATTATGCATAATGCTGCAATGAACATTGGTGTACAAATAGCTGTTTGAGTCTCTGCTTTCCATTCTTTAGTGTGTATACCCAGAAGTGGAATTGCTGGATCAATGGTAATTGTATGTTTAATTTTTTGAGGAACCTCCATGCTTCAACAGAAATATTTTAATAGAATTAATGAAGTTAGTATAATGGTAGCAAAGCTTAAATTTAAACAATAATTATCCCCACTACTGATTTTAGTAAACTAATTAAAACAAAAATCACATCCACCCTTTAATAGCCCTTATTTGCTGGTGCAAACATCTTGCACACATTCCATTGTTTCTAGACCAGATGTCTATAGCCGTATGTGTTTTTCTCTGTCTCTCTCTGGAAGCTGTCCATTGATTTTTCTTGGTGATTCATGGCCTCTGATTCTAATTAACTCTATTTTGATGGCAGAAACCCAAAAGTTGGAAAATTATCTGTGAAACTTGCTCATCAGAATTTAGGTTCACATTTTCTTTTGCATGTAATTTTTACTTATTTCCTCATACAAGTCAGAAATAAATGACAGTTATGATCGTGGTCTGTTAACTTTTGAGAGTTTATTTTGCAATGTTTTCTGTCCACATTTTTTAAGGAAATAAATTACTTAAATGGTTAGGGATCTTTTCTCCTTCTTTAATTATAGCACTGTCAGTTGTATTTGGGTTGGCCAAAAAGTTTGTTCGGGTTTTTCCATAAGATGTTACAGAAAAACCCCAACAAATTTTTTGGCCAACCCAATATTTTCAGTTGGTTTCCTGAGTGTTTTAATGTAACAATACACATATTACCCATCATAAAGGCTTTTCAGAATCCTTTCAGATCAAAAGCCTAGCTCAAGTATTCAATATCCATTAAAGTTAATACATTTGCAAAAAATAGTTTTTGACCTCAAAGTTTGTATAGGAATCAAATGTCAGACAGGCTGTTTTGTGTCTCTCATTAATAGCAATACTGTGGTTTGTTTTAATACAATAATGTCAGTGATGAAATATACAGGAACAGCAAGGAATTAAAATAAATTTTAGTGAAACTTTTTCCCTAACCTATTTTAGTTATGCATTACACTGCAGCCCAGTAATGAACGAGATTTCTGGAATAATATTTACTTCACCCTGGAAATATGTGTAGCATTACATGTTGTGATAGTATAATCAAATTAGATGTAATATTCTTATTCTGGGGCTGTGACAGTATATTACTCCAAATTTGAAATCTGCTTAATTTTCTTTGCTTTAGAGCCTCAAATCAAGTCAGATCTATAAGTGTGTAGCTCCATTTATTCTGAACAAAATATAATTTCCTTTTTAGGGAGAGAGTGTCTTTAAAAGGCTCATTAATAAAATTCTAATGAGGTATCTCGGACTTAGGAGAATACTCATGTCATTTTTATGAGTTAAGTACAAAAAGTTATAAAATATACAGACAAGATTTCCTATCAAATACTCAATAGCAAAATGTTCCTGACAAAGTCAGAACATTCTAAAATAGTTGAAAACTTTTCTAATGCCTTTGAAAACACCAAAGCAATTATGCTGATACTTTATGAACCAAAAGTCTTATTTTCTCATTGTGACTTGAGTTCAGCTGACACACCTTTAGAAAGAGAAAGTGGCACTCCTCATTGGATTTGTAGTTCAGGTGGCCTTATGACTTTAAGGATATAAATGTTCTATTTCTAGAACCATGTAAATACACAAATAAAATACATGCCAATTTACAAAATGAAAGGACTAGTTGAAGAAATGTAAATATAAGAACATTAATAGGGATCCAAGGCTGAAACTAAAATATATATATATATATATATATATACACACACACACATATATCAGACTATGGATAAATAATCATTGTAATAAGAACAGAACTTGAACCCAACAATAAAATTTTACCTAAGGCTATTTGTTGGCATAAAATTGAGGATCACTGATAACAGGAAGCATAAGAAAGGCATAGAAATTTTGGAGGCTGTTAAAATCCTCAAAGGTCAAAATGCTTTTTTTAAATTTAACAACAAATCCATTCTCCAACTAGGCTCACACATGGCCTTATGCCTGTTGCAGTTTCAAACTGGCAGCTTACAGTTTATTACTGGCATATGAAATACTGATAGAAATAATCACAGAATCATTGATCTGCAAAGAACCTCAAGAAACTCTGTTCTGCTCCCCAAACAGGAAGACACCTAAACCATTTAAGACAAAATGGGAACTCTCTAGTTTTAGAGGTCTTCAGGAGAGTTGCTGCAGTTCTTTCTGTTCAAAGGTGATTTAACACATTTACCTGTTTTGCTTTGTGTCCCGAGTTCACAACATAAACTACAATTATGTCTAATTAAACCAGCTTAGAAAGTTTTGCTTTCTGCATTTTCTTTTTATTTGAGCCTCAAAACTGCCGAGCTGATTTTAATATTGGGAAAAAAAAAAAAAAAAAGCCTTACTTACTCCTAGGCTGTAACCCTGCATGACGAATTCCAGCCCAGAGCAACATTTTATGATCCAGTGTCAAGTTCTCGAAAAATGAAAAATGAGAGGAAAGAGAGGCTTAACTGTAACATGGATACATTTTGGACTGGATGTTAGCCATTTGAATAAGGTGTGTGTGTTTAATCATAAAAACTGTATTTTCCTTTTCTGGTTTGAGCATGCAAAACCTGTTATTTTCATAATCAGGGCCAAATGTATTTTGTACTCTGAAATTGAACCAGAACTCAAAAGGGGGATGAAAGAGCATTACCCATGCAAGCAATAGATTTGAGGCAAGTTTTAATTGAAAAGAAAAATCCCACCACCTATTCATTTTTAAAGCATGAGCTGCATTCAACACACAAATCCTTCATTATTCATACGTGGAAGTACGTGTTTAATGATTAAGTCTCTAAGGATTTATTTGATAGAATAATCTAAATTTCTTTTTTTAAAAAGAGGCAAATGAAATGTGGTTTTTAATTCTTTAAAGGACAAGTTACAAAGCATGTAAAAATATACCACAGGCTATTAGTTTTTAAAACTATATCTGCAATTTGCCTATCCATTGGTTTGTTCATCTGGATATCAGTAACATACAGACTTGATCTAATAATGGCTAATTATGCAGTTGTTTATCAGCTCATTTGAAACAGTTTGAGATTCAGTCTAGCTCAGCAAATTACTGTGCTTAAGGCAGTTCCTATATTCTAGAAAATTATAATATCCCCAGAAGGCAAAGAATAAAAATCCTCTTTTGTAAAAGATTATCATTGCAGAGCAAATGGAGCACATCTTTTCTATCCTACTGCATTTAATATTCTCATTTTTTCCCTGAAACTTTGATGGGGAGGCAATGAGAATATCTCTGTTTTATTAACTTATTAAGAGGCATATTTATAGAACTCATGCACTATATTGATTCCTAAAGTTGTGGCACTGCTAAGAGCCAATAATCACAGAAGAGCAGGATAATTCAATTTGTTATCCCAGAATGTTTCTGAAATTCGGTAGAGCCCAAATTTTCACCCAGTTCAGAAAGCCTGGGTATTTAACTTCTGTAAGCCTCAATTTATTCAACTGTAAAATAGAGGTAATAACAAAAGACAACCTCTGAATGTTGTGAGGAATAAATGAGATAGTGAATGCAATGCACATAATACAATGCCTACATATAGTAAATAATGTTAGTTTCGGTTATTATTATGGTTATGGTTAGTATTATCATTATCTCTTGTGGATCAGGAATCAAAGACCTATGCATTTAATTAGCCTATATATTTATATAATTATATATAATTAGCCTTATACTTTACAATATAAATATTTTCATATCAGCTGCAAGTTTAACATGAACTTTCTGCTCCAGCACTTTTTAACCCAGAACTGCTTCAACAAGCTAACATCAAACCAGCCAGAATAGGTGGGCTACTGCTATACAAGATAAATCTTGTACACCTAGGCTATACTTTGGAATCATTCCAACTTCATAGTAGCTGGGCTTGACAACATAGTATTTTAAAAAGCACTTGATGCTGCCTCTATTGAACTGTGCCAAAGAGTTCTGAACTTTTTCTTCAT
Organism: Grampus griseus; assembly: GCF_964374135.1. NCBI lineage: Eukaryota > Metazoa > Chordata > Mammalia > Artiodactyla > Delphinidae > Grampus > Grampus griseus. The sequence continues at coordinate 78,899,064 of NC_139018.1, read as the reverse complement.
GATTCAGATTTTGTTGTGGATTTTGCCACCTTCATTTCCTCCATATTGGATCATTACATCATATTTTAAGAAGAAAAAAAATCTTTAAAAACGATCCAGATGCCTTAGTTGGAACATATGAGACTATTGCTTTATAACGTTATTTGCACAGAATACCTGTACCACTTCATGTACTTTGTAAACCAGGACTACTTTTGGACTTCCTGGTAAAATTCAATGTGCTACCTTTAGTTTATAAATATGGTTGAAGCCTACATAGATATATACATATATATAATTTTTAAAAACAAACTACATCTTCATTTGTATATTTAAGAACTAAGTTAATAAGTGTTCCCTAAAATCAAAAGTCAACCCTAAAGGTAAACTTTGGAACTGATGGTGACTCAATTTCCCAATTCCTGGCTTCTAGATAGCTCTGCTTCTCTTGGTTCAAGAAAACAACTCGTAATGCAGAGCATTTCAACCTGGTGGAAATGGACACACTATTGAGCTTTTTCTGCCCTAGTATGTGAAAAGCAGACTATCCAAGCATCAGGGACAAACTACAGAAGTTAGCTGCTCTTTACTTCATTCTATATCCAGTGTTAAACGTTTAAAATTTTAAAACATGCAAAGACTTTTTAAATGTTAAAACATGCAAGCAATTTTTCTTAAATTTAAAAACACCCAGGAATAGCCTCTTCTTTATTATTCCTCAAAATTTCCTAGGGAAAATGGAATCCAGTACAGGGGATACATATGAAGAAGAGAAAAATGAGACCACAAAAATTAAAAATCCATGTAGGGTGCACCCAATGTTCATTGCAGCACTATTTACAATAGCCAGGACATGGAAGCAACCTAAATGTCCATCAACAGAGGAATGGATAAAGATGTGGTACATATATACAATGGAACATTACTCAGCCATAAAAAAGAACAAAATAATGCCATTTGCAGCAACATGGATGGACCTAGAGATTGTCATACTGAGTGAAGTAAGTCAGACAGAGAAAGACAAATATCATATGATATCACTTACATGTAGAATCTAAAAAAATGGCACAAATGAACTTATTCATAAAACAGAAATAGAGTCACAGATGTAGAAAACAAACATGGTTACCTGGGGGGAAAGGGGGTGGGAGGGATAAATCTGGAGATTGGGATTGACATATACATACCACTACATATAAAATAGATAACTAATAAGGACCTACTGTATAGCACAGGGAACTCTACTCAAAACTCTGTAATGACCTATATGGGAAAAGAATCTAAAAAAGAGTGGATATATGTATATGTATAACAGATTCACTTTGCTGTACACCTGCAACTAATACAGCATCGTAAATAAACTATACCCCAATAAAATTTTTTTAAAAACCTCAAAAAAAAGAATACAACATTGTAAATCAATTATATGCCAATAGAAAATAAAATTAAATTAAAAAAAAATTTAAGTGGATACACAACATTGTAAATCAACTATACTCCAAAAAAAATTTTTTTAAGAAAAAAAATCCATGTAGGGTGCACAAGCTAACAGCTGTAAAAAGTGAAAACTTGCTAGAAAGCAGTGACTCTGGAATGCATGTTTACTCTGTAGACTAATGAGACCTCAGCATTGTGGAGGAGAATGTTTTGAGCCCTTTCCATTACTAAAAACTGTTAAAATGGGTTATTGTGACTCTGCTTATTATAGAGGTGGTTTAGGAAAAAGCTAGCCTGGAGAGGGTAAGGTGTCTTTCACCAGAGGTTTCCAGAATCCCAATCAAACCCATTGGCATGGGGCCATGAAAGTACCATCTTTTCATCACTACCAACACAGCTGTGGTTGTGCTGTTGTTATTGTTTAATCTCTCCATGTTCAGCCTGCTATAATCACCGTAACTCACCCTAATGTTACACGATTAGCACCCTCAGTTGTGGTGAAAATGAAACACCACTCACATAGCGTCTGTGACCTTTCACCCCTCATGGAATGGGTCAGCATTGCATTCACTGAGAGACAAAATGCAGAAACTCACACGGTGCTGCCTGCACTCTCTCAGGCTGGGGAATCAATGGAAATTTCACTTTTCAACTGTATGTGTTGATCCCTCAGCAGCCATACTATGAAAGTTCAATTCTTCCACTTAATTTATTCTCATCCTGTGATTTCAAAAGAATTTTGTAAAATATTGCTGTAGTGCCTTAATGCAGAGGCAAAGTATCATTTTTAACAGGCAAAAGTTCATCAATTTCATTCACACCATAGTCTGTAAATTAACTGAATGTTGGACATATTAAGAGGTTTGGAGAATTTGATGTTTCTTGGTCTTACACTGAAGAGAGTACAGACGTACTCTCATTCAACTCTCAGTTGTTGAATGACAACAACTGGCAAGAATGTACAAGTAACTAACCGTCATCTTTTTCTAAAAGGAAGACATTTCCTTCCATGCTAGAGTCCTAAGTTTTGTGGAACACTGATAGTAAATACTACAGAAATCTGTTATTAATTTACAGACCTTTTAGATCATAGCAGCAAATAGAACTAGAAAATTATTTCCTGACAACTAATATGGCAGGGTGAAAGTGGTAAATTTTTAAATATATGAAAGATTAGGCATTTATAGAATGTTTCTATTTATCACACCTATACTTTTAACCAGATTGACAATATGTGGCATGATGAGTTTAATTTTCTACAGCACAGTACAGACTCTCTGCATTTTTTCTAATTACCATTTCCTACATGTCAGCTCAAATAGGAATAGACTCACTTGGTTCAGCTCAATTTCCACAGCCTGACAGGCATTGATATCAAAATTAATTCCAAAATGAAACTCATAAAAGAAAATCCTATTTGACAAAAGAACTACTGGGCTTGGATCACAGTTGCACTTGCATTGTGAAGTCCCATTTTTATTTTTATTGTATATAAAATAATGCCAAAGGAGAGACTGAACACCCAGAGAGAGTTCATTTGGGGCATCCTGATAGTATCTGCCATACACAAGTAAAGCAGAAGCCATTTTTATGACATCTTGAGAACCTGAAGATTGAATTACAGTTTTAGTAATCATCAGTTCCCCTTCTCCAGTGTCACTTTTTGGTAATATATTGCATAGAAAAGATTTATGGTTCCAGTTTTATAAGCTTGCAATAAAAGTATAACAACTGTTGTATTAAATTATTTAAGTTGTAAACCATTGTGAAAAAGGAGAAAAAGTTTTATTGACATAGAGGCTGAAAAACTGATTATAATGGAGAGAAAAATGTATTGTGCTGATTATTCCCAAGATTTTCCCTAGTTTAGCATATTGTACATCTTCAAGATATCTTTCAAATCAAGGTCTGGGTATATAGGGGTTTTTTTCATTTGTTGCTTATTTAGAACTGGCCATGGTGAAAGACAAACAACACCTATATAGTTCCAGGTACCAATTTATTTTAGCAGAGTTGTGAGTGCAAATAAAGTAAGGAAAAAAAAGATAATATAGAGAGACTTAAGGTTAAGTAAAAGATGCTAACTGAAAGAAATCTAAATATGAAATGACTACATTTCTCCAGAGCAATATAGACCCAAGAGATTGTCATGTCTTTCCAGAATTTTTTTTTTTAATTTTATATTGATTTTACAGTCACTCAGTACTACTACTTTCCAGCATACTATACTATTCTGCTGCTGTGTACAAAAGGTACTAGGCTAAGGTGTTTTCTCTTCTCCAATGTTCCTCCATTCCTCTAATAGGTCTTCCCTTCTAGTGCCAGACTTCTTCCAGAGCTTTCTGTCCATAAGGTGCCTCCTTTCCCTTGAATTTCGAGGCCCCACCTAGGAATCTTGGAGCATTCTCTGGCTTGGTCAGAATGTTGGCATTCCATACTTTTGCACTCCCACACTCCATTCTCTCTCTGCCTCCACGATTGCTGGATATTGAAACAGCTCAAATCAGCCACCCACACCCATACCTACCCTTCCTCTCACACACACAGACACAAACAGATACCTCTTGGCCACCTGGAAGATAAAAGGGATCCCCTTGACTAAATAATCATATTTATTTCTCTAAAGGAAATTAGAATAAGGAAGTCTCGTACTTCCACCTGGTAAATCAAATCATACAGAGGATGCACGGTAACGATGGGTTAATAGATCCTTTAGTCTTGTCCACAACAATAATTCTGGCCCTCTTACCTGCTACTACAGATGTTTTCTCTCTCATCTAGACTCAACAATAACAAACTGGCCATAGTCTCACTTTGATGGTGATGGTAATCATAGGGTAATTTCTATGTGCCAGACCCTATACATTAACTTATTTAATCTGCACAACATCCCTATGAAATAAGTATTATTCTGATTCTACAGACATTTAAGTCTTGCTCAAAATCACATAGCTAAAAAGTGTCAGAATTGCAATTCAACTTAAGCACATGGCATACACATGCTTACCAACTATACTATATTAATGTGGAATGATTCAATGTCTAAGGCATCATCACCAAAAGGAAAGAGTAGGGTTAAAAAGAAGTGTGGGGCTTCCCTGGTGGCACAGTGGTTAAGAATCCGCCTGCCAATGCAGGGGACACGGGTTCGAGCCCTGGTCCGGGAAGATCCCACATGCCACAGAGCGACTAAGCCCGTGCGCCACAACTGGTGAAGCCCACACACCTAGAGCCCATGCTCGGCAACAAGACCGCAATGAGAAGCCCACACACCGCAACAAACAGGAGCCCCCGCTCGCCACAACTAAAGAAAGCCCACGCGCAGCAACGAAGACCCAACGCAGCCAATAAATAAATTAATTAATTAAAAAAGAAAAGTGTGGAAGACCCAGTGTTTCTCTCTGGTTTCTCCTATTCACTCCCTTGTCATACATTTGTTGAGTACAGGTAATGTGCCAGTCTATCCTTGATCTGAGGATATAAAGATGAATAACATACAGTTACTGTCCTCATTATCCATTGAGAAGGAAAACCAGGTAAACAGTTGTAGTTCAGTTTGATGTTGTAATTGAAATGTATATAAGGTATTATGGGAGGACTGGGAAGAAAATAAAGCCCAAGGAATGCAATGCTTTTACTGAACTTATTGACAGCCTATCTCCAGGAGAACAGTAGATTCTCTAAGGGAGAATCCAGAAGAGTTCCATCCTCAATTGAGAAGTTTTATGAAAGTAACTGTCTGCTTCCCCCTCCCTACACTAGGAAGGAAAAACACTTAACTAGGTCAACTCCATTCATTTCCTTGAAATCAGAGGATCTTCCTTCTTCCTTCCACACCTACAGCTCTATGAGCCAGGAGGACTCAGATCAATTTGGAGCAATTTTTGTCAGCAATCTGGAATTGGCTACCTCCCTGACATCTAGAATCCCTGAAAGTACATTGCTTGGTTTAATTAGAACCTCCTACATCTTCACTTCCAGTTCCACAGCAATGAGACTTGAAGTTAAGTAGCCATAGACACATGGATAACTGGTAATTCCCTTGACCCCCTCCAACACATGATCTCTATTATTGAGACATTCTACCAAGCTGGCTTCATTGTATATACATGACCCAGGGGTAGAGAACCATGCTGTTTCCTCCACAACATCCAAAGGTTACCACGAGCTCCCTCTGAGAATACTTCAGAAAGCACTAGATACTTCCTATTCTTTATATTATTAAAAACCATGAACTTGAATTCACAGTACAGCAGTCAGTATAGGTACCAGTCACTATGTTTAGCTTCCTCGATGTATAGTGTCATAGGAAAGCCAGAAATTGAAAATACCTTAGTAAGGAAAAGCAACAAAACTTCATAAATAATCCAGGATAGCTAAAATCTCTTTTCTTTTGTCCTGAGTAACCAGGGTTCTTTCTTTCTCTTCTAAATAAGAATGGCTAATATCTTTGTAATAAAACTCTATTAAGTTTTCAACCAAGCCAGGAAAGAAACAGGGTGTTTGGCCCCTGGCAACAAAATCTATGGTACTACCGCTAGAAAGATCTAGAAAACAAGGTTACCTAACTCACCTTGAATAAAGAAGGCTATTAGGAGCTTCAGCCACATTGAGGTCTGAAGGAAAGAGCACCTTCAGATCTTTGGCCTAGTGTGATGAGCTCAAGTAGCCAAAGATCAGGGCCTATGCACTACCCAGCAGATCACTATGGATGCCCAGGTTGAGATTAAAAGCCTCCTAACGACTGAGTGAGTGAAGGATAATCATCTAAACCAAGAACTGCTAGGAACAATATTTCTTCAGAGAAGCCATCTGTCTGGAGGACCTGGACCTGGAGTTTTTACTTAATGAGAAAAGATAAGAACATTATAACCTGCACTTTATTTATTTTAATAAATTTACTTACTTGTTTTTTGTATTTTGGGCTGTGTTGGGTCTTCGTTGCAGTGTGTGGGCTTCTCATTGCGGTGACTTCTCTTGTTGCAGAGCACGGGCTCTAGGTCCGTGGGCTTCACTAGTTGTGGCATACAGGCTCATTAGTTGTGGCTCGCAGGCTCTAGAGCGCAGGCTCAGTAGTTGTGGCGCACGGGCTTAGTTGCTCCATGGCATGTGGGATCTTCCCAGACCAGGGCTCGAACCCGTGTCCCCTGCATTGGCAGACAGATTCTTAACCACTGCGCCACCAGGGAAGCCCCTAACCTGCACTTTAGAAAAGACCTGAAAAGCAAACAAAGGAAGGAAATTCACACATACAATCTTTAGAAAAGAAACATTTCTCCAAAGGAAAGAATATATAATAGTTTGAGGCAACCAATCAGGGATCAGCTGGTTTCATTTGCAGGAAAATGTCATACAGAGATAAATATTCAATAACTGGATACAGCAGGCCTTGAAGATAGCAACCATTGTTGTTTACCATAGGAGACTATAAATATTAACATATCTATGAATAATAACTAGCACTGCTGATAATGCAATAATTTTTCACCTTACATATACCCTCAGACAAGCATGATAGTGTCTTTGAATGTAAGAGACAATGAGTCTATGTGAAGGACTTAGTTCAAAGTACTGGTTTGTTTTACACCAACTGTCAAACAGGCCTCTCAAAACTCCTCTAAGTATTAGAAACAGTGACCTGGGGGTGAAAGGCTTGTAGCCCAGGAACTGATCCCTTGAGCCACCCAGATATCAATCCCTGACGATTTTGATTAATCCATGCTGACTAACCAGATTTGAATCAATAGAAATTATCTGTAACAAGAAACTAATTGTGTATTTAGTAAGTTCAGTGAAATTTTTGGTGGCTTTAAATTTATATGGAAAAGACCCTACTGACTTTTGAAATCAAAATTCATACCACCTTAAGGCAATATTGCCTTGGGTTATAATAACTTACGGTGTTCTACTTTCTCTCTTGAGTAATGTATGGTCTGAAGGCATCGAATCTGTTTACTCATAAACTATGAAAATTCTTTCATTGTTGTTTATGGAGACTTTAGATCTATTCACATAATGTAAAAAAGCTCATAACATGTACCTCTGTACCACTTTCATACACCATCCCTGTTTAAATGAAGCAGCAAATCACAGCCAATTTCAAGCAACGTTACAATCTCAGCTCAAATTATGCAGTGGCTTAGAATAGTAAAAAGATGTCCCTAAAGTTGCATCATCTTTAGGAGACAGGAGACCTCAGGTGTTGGAGAGCTGCTGAGAGGCAAAGTGGATGAACCAATGAACCAGTGCTGAATTTATATTGTACTTTTCACACAGGAAGATTATCTAGGCCTCCAGTACACCTACACGTGAATGCACGTGTGACATCTAACTCTTTTCACTTCATTTCCTTATGGACCATTTTTCTGGAAAAGAAGATGGAAAATTTCAGCCAGCCACAAATGGACTGAGACCCACCAATCTCATTTCACATTGAGCAGGTGTCCCAGACAGGGTTTGAAACCAAGCTACAAAGGTGAAAAAAAAAAAAAGAAAATACTATTAGAGCTAAACAGATAGCCCTTCGTAGGAGCTATGGTACCAACTTAAGCTGGGTTTGTCTTAGTATCTAGAGTAAAGCCTTGCCTCATAGTTCTTTGCAATTCAATATTATTAAAATCCTCTTTTTAGCACAAACTGCTAACATATCTAATAGAAGGACCTTACTAATCATTTCTCTCTCGAGGAGGAAAAAAAGTCTAAAGGCCAGAGCTTGAGGTCACAGGTCTATGAGGGAAGGCAGCAAGGTCTGTACTTTATCAAATGCAGGAACCACAAGAAGCCTTCACCTCTTAACCAGGGTGCTCTTTTTGTGGCCAAAAACAGAACTGTTCAAACCATTCTTTGCCTTAAGTGGATAAAAACCCCTTTGAATATTCACCAGAACCCTCTAGCAAGCCTGCATTCCTTATATTAAGGATTTTAAGCAGACTATTGGTATTTGTTCTGAATAGTTGCACCACTGTACCAAGCACACGTAGGGCAATAGGTGAAAGGGTAAAGAGCCCTTGTTTAATAGAATTTACATGCTGTGTGAGTCTCAACTGTTTAGCTGCCTGATAGAATTTTTATAAAGCCTAAAATAAATATCCATAAACTTAGATATGCAGGAGAACTAAAAAACTGCTTGTTTTATTTCTTCAAAGGTCACACTCTTCCCATGACATAACAGTAAATAGCATGATAAAATGCCTTCAATATATCATAAATTATGGAAAATAACCATTGACTTTTCTAGATAGTTTGGGATATAAATACTTGGGACATTAATGTTATAGATGCTTTTCAAATATGAGCAAGAAGTATTGCCAAACTCATACTGTTCAAATAAATCATGAATGTGATAAAAATTAGAATGATATTGGCCACACTTAGAAAAAATGGTTCTAGAATAGTCCAATTTACTCATAAAATACATTGGGTTGAAATTTCACAGATTTGAAAACCATTGGCAGTGGACCCAGGACCACTATTGATATATCTGAAAATCTATTTGATTTTGTCCTCTGATGTCTCCAGATTATAAATTCCCTGGTTCAGTGGTACCACTTAAAAATTCAAGTAATGCCTCAGCCCACTAATGTGTTTACCAACTATCCTAACTAATATCATTTAAAAGAAATAACAAAGTAAAAGCATCCTTAAGAAGATACAACAGTAGTATCCTAGGCTCTCTTCAAAAATATTTATCTATTCTCTAATCCATATCTCCAGCCCTGACTTGTCACAAAGCCCCATTCCTGTGTATCATCTACATATAGCATATTTCCGGTTAAATTTTCCTCAGTATCTCAAACATTATAAACCAGGGGAAAGCAATCTATGACCTATGGCCAACTTTGGCCGGCAGCCTGTTTTTGTAAATAAAGTTTTCTTGAAACTCAGCTACCCAAATTCATTTACATATTGTCTATGGCTTCTTTTGCCCTACAATGACACAGCTGAGTAACAGAGATCATACAGCCCACAAAGTCCTTTACAGAAAAAATTTGTCAACCTGTTATAAACACAAAGGAAAACTTAGGATCTTTTCCCCAAGACATGTGCCTCTCTTCAGTTCCTACTACTATAACTCTAAGTTGGGGGCTTATCATGACACATTCATTTTTTTTTTAATTTATTTATTTTATTTTTTTGGCTGCTTTGGGACTTTTTTTGGTTGCGTTGCTGCAGGCGGGCTTTCTCTAGTTGCGGAGAGCAAGGGCTACTCTTCATTGCGGTGCGCAGGCTTCTCATTGCAGTGGCTTCTCTTGTTGCAGAGCACAGGCTCTAGGCGCGTGGGCTTCAGTAGTTGTGGCATGTGGGCTCAGTAGTTGTGGCTCGCGGGCTCTAGAACGTAGGCTCAGTAGTTGTGGCGCACAGGCTTAGTTGCTCTGCAACATGTGGGATCTTCCTGGACCAGGGCTTGAACCCGTGTCCCCTGCATTGGCAGGCGGATTCTTAACCACTGCACCACCAGGGAAGCCCATGACACATTCATTTTATGGCACAGCCTCCATTCTAGTTATATATTGCCACATAACAGAATACTCCAAAACTTAGTGACTTAAAACAACAACCATCACTGTTTTATATTTCTTGATTCTGTGAATCAGATATTTGGGCAAGATTCTGCTGAGCAATTGTTCTGCTCCATGTGGCATTAACAAGAGTTACTCATTGGAATTTATCTGGTAGCTGGCTTGTCTGGAGGGCTCAAGGCAGCTTCATTCACATGTCTGGTGCCTTCAATGAGGACAGCTGGACAACTGGATTCAGCTAGGCGCTTTTGCCTGCCCTACAGTCTCCAGTTTTTGCTTATCTGACACCATCATTCCTTGTGACTTTCAGTGTGTACATCTTCCCAATTTTTGAGTTTGTTGAGGATGCCTGTGCTTGTTTCCTGTTCCCCAGAGTTCCCAGCACAATGTCACTCAATAAGTGTTGTCCTACTTAATAGGCTTTAACTTATGACCTATTTGCTTCAATATAATATCTTCCAGGTCTGACTAATTCCTGTTATCAGGGCATCAGGGCTAGGATGATCTGCACTCCTACATCATCCTAAGTGAATTTAGGAGCGCTTTTCTGTTTAGTGCTACTGTTACCTTTTGCCAGCCTGGACGAACATGTTATAACAGACAGAGAGAGACAAAGTCATTTGAGGTGGGGGTGGGGGAAGGAGGATGCAGGGTATAATTCAGTGTCATCTATGCAGTAGATACCAAATAAATATTAAATGAAGACGATAAGCCCACATCAGGACAGATAGATTTGCGTGGAGAAGCCAATGAATGAAAATTTTAAACATGTCACAGTCCTTTGGACACTTTTATAAAGTATAATTAATTCTGGTATTGAAGAACAAATATAATTTATAACTCTTTAAATGAAATCATAATATAGGGGAGAGAAAGTACTATAGAAAAGAAGTAGGTATAATTAGCTAATTTAAGATTCAATCTTTTAAGTATGTTCCACATTTCTTACGCTCTGGATCCATATTTTGTTTACTGTTTCCCCAGAACCTTAACAGTGCTGGAAACATGAATGTTATTCAAGAAATATCTTGTTTGAAGCTATACTTGCCATGCTAGTATTCTATATGCTGTAAAACCAAATTAAATAGATGGTGTTCCTGCCATCTAGTTGCAAAACTATCTGAAGAAAGGGACTATTTTAGGCAAAATTGTTCCATTTGGGGGTTATATTTTGCAAAGTAACTACAAATAAGAAAGTTTGCTGTTATATTTACTGCTTTAGAACCAAAAAAAAAAAAAAAAAGCATATCTATTTTGGACCAGAATATGGCTCAGTTTGAGTTTTTAAGGTCTGGTATACCTGACTTGGTTTCTGGTGTTCTAAGATAACATCAGAAGGAGCCTTGCCTTCTCTTACAGAAAAGCCTAATGGCAAGCTAATTTTGAAAACGAATTTCTTCCCTGCTGCTCTCCTTAACCACAGAGACAGTCATTGGAATGCTTTACAAAAAAAGGCCTCAAGCCTCCTCGTGTTTCACCTTTTCATTGCTCTGCCGATCATTTAGAGGGCAGACTTGTTCCAGACAGCTTTAATTAAACGGTACCAAGGATGCAGATAGATGTCAATGGAAATGATCCATAACATGAGGCTAAGCATGTATTTAACAGTGTTCCATCCAGTTCAATCACCTTCTAGCATTTCAGTGGCTGTATATTCATGTAGCAAAGAATGAATGTGTATGTGTGTTTTTTTTAATCCATCCCATTAGTGGCCATATGCTTGCGCTTCACTGGATACAAGAACTGTCTGCAATCTGCCAGGGATTTAGGGACATCAATAATTTGTGAATAGTCATGTTGGTACTGGTCGAAGGGTTAAGTGCTCTGCACACCAGGGGCACCTCTTAGGGGATTTGAACTCTTAGTTGACTGTTAGGAACCTTATCCCCTGTGAGGTTTCCTACTACATGCTGCTTGTCAGATGCATCCAGCTGTAGCTGGGAAGCATTATTAGCTCTGGGATTTAAAGATCTGTGTTAAGTACTGATAGAATGGTGTCTTTGAGTTAAAAAGCTGGGAGAGTACATTGTGGCAAACTCAAGGAGGTTTTCATGCTCCATGTTTAGGATATATTCTTTCCTTTTGCCTATTCTTTCATACAGTCCTCGTGGCTAGATAACACAGCATCCTTTTGAGAAAGAGTTTATGTTTAACACTTGTTCCTACCACTTTCTGGTAGATTCTACTGTATCAGCCAAAGTAGAAAGATAAATGTTTCTTTAAAATAAGAGAAATTTTGCCATGAAAAGCTTTTCTTCCCATTTCCCTACCAGAGGGTGAAGAATAGGTAACATGAGTGAATTTTGAAGTTTGGTCTTCAAAAATTTTTGAAGTACTGGTCTTGCATGAAGATTTCTCAAATAGAGTTATTTTAATACTGAAAGCAACAGAGATTTTATGAAACCTTTTGCCTTATGTGCTAGCCTGTAACTTCATGTATACCTAAGCCTCGTCTGTCTTACTCACTGTTGTAGCCCCAGCACTTGGCCCAGTGCCTGGCAGATAGTAGTTAATAAATGCTTGCTGGGTGAAAGGATGGAGGGAGGGAGGGAGGGAGGGAGGGAGGGATGGGAGAAAGGGAGGGAGGGCAGGAAACACTTGGGAAAATACTTTTGTACGTCTGACCTGCATGCAAGTAGTTGCTCTCTAGTATTTTCTAGAAGCTGTTTTGGATGTGGCAGTGGATGTTTAGCCATAAAACATGTTTCAGTAGTTTTAATGAATGTGGGTTTCAGAGTAAACTTACACTATTATGACCTCTTAGTAATACCAGCACTTAGTTTTCTTGTTGGGTAAATTATAGGAATAATTATGTTGTGATGACAGGTTTCCAGATTATTTTTTCTACCACATACCTAGATGTGATTTTGTTTTAATATGACTGAATACTACCAGAGTAAGGCATATTGCAGTTTCTTAAAGGAGGGTAATGATGATTAAGCACAGGGATCTTTAGTCTTTCTCTCCTTAAATATCTAACTGATCTTAAAGACAGAGATAATTTGTCTAGCTGACAGCTGATATTCTATGTGTGTTTGTTTCCAGTAATTCCAGCCTTCTTACCCTGGAGTAGTTTTATCCATCCCTTAATTGTCCCTAGCTGATGTACAGAAGGTTTTTTTAAACTTCTTAACTGCACAATGAGGCCTCAGTGGACACCTAGATTGTGTCTGCTTGGGAAGATGCCAAGCACTAATGAGTATTTTGTTTAATGTAATGGAAACTGAAAGTGCATGGGTCTTCCTTGACTGATCAATGCCCACTTCTGTTGTTTGAATGTATCTATACATTCTGAATTCTAGAAGAAAGGTCACAAGGGGACAGACCACTTAGTGTCTGCCTAAGAAGGACTTGAAGATTCAGAACTTGTGTTTATATGGAGCTCAGTATAGGTAGAAAGTACTTGAATTAATACTTTAGCCCTTCCTCCTCTGTTCAGATATGCCATCCTTTCTTTCAAACCCAAATTCCATAGTCTTAAACATTTTCATGTTAATTTTAAAATGTTCATGTTAACTTATTCCCTAATTATTATTTTTTAAAATTATGTTGTTAAATTCTAGCCCAAGCAATATATATTTCTAAGTAATTATCTATTTCATCATTATTTTATTATTATAACATAATTGGTATATATTTACTTTATTGTTTGCTTTTTTCAAGTTTAAGTCACAATGTGTTCAATACAAATTTTAAAATAAATAATTAAAACACTATTTCTTAGTTATATAAAAAGTCAGATATGCTGGAAAACCAACCTTAAGCAACTCAGTAAGCAACATGATCAAGTATGTTTGAGTAAAAACTAATGATTTCCATGTGCTACTAATGCTCTACACACAACTAAGTGGAAAGTGTAGAGGGCGTTTCTGAGATTTCATTGAACTATATCTTGTTGAACAGATACACAGCTCCCTCTGGTTGTATTTATAATTTATAGCCTGCTTGAATGTGCCAGATAATTTTCAAAAGTAAAGATTTCAAGCTACTTAAAAACTCAAAAGAGATTTACCTCTCATCTAAAGCTTCCTGGGTTTAAAGATTTCATAAAAAGTCTGTGGTAAGAAAAGATGGGTTTTGAATCTGGAGAATGGAAATATTAATACTTCCTCAACTTTGAGTATAATGACTCACTTTCTCTTTGTTTATTTCCAAACTATCATCCTGCTTCAATCATACTATCACATGCCTTTGGAGACTCTGGAACTATGCCTCCCCAAGCCCCCCTTGAAATAGAGTTTATAATAGAAACCTTGCCTGACCCTTAATAATTGTTACTTTATGGAAATACTGCAATACCTAAACTAAGTTGCTTATTACACCAAACATGAAGTCCTTTGACCCTTAAGGTTCAATATTGATCAGCCCTACTTCTGTCAATACTCACCTCTAGTGTCAACAATTTTCAATGTGGAATAAATTCAGGAATGGATAGTCTTCTTAACCCACAGAAATTCAAAATATTTCATTCCTATGCATTACAATTTTTATCCAGTTAAATAATTTTCTTATTTCTTCCATACTCTGCATGATTGGAGATTGGGCATCATTGTGAATATATCATTAAATGTGATTACAATAAGAAGTTAGCTATAAATGATTCTTACATTGGGTACAGGATTCATGTAAAAAATTTCACTGATAAAATGTTTCTCTAAAGAAGACTTAAAGCAAATGTATTGCAAATTCAACAAAAGTGGCTGAGCTATTTTTCAATCCTGAGATCACGATGGGGGAAATGCTTTTAAAAAGAATATTCAAGTGCTTGCTTTGCACTTGGATAATGCAATAGCAGATTCATTTTTTTTTAAGCTGCCGTATTTTTCAGATTGTCAAATGCACATCAAAGAGCTATTCTCTTGGCAAATTTTATGAATTTCAGTTCCATTTTCTTGACAATTTAAAATTCAATTATTCCAATTATAACTAAAGGTCATTAGTCTAATGTGGCAACTTCGTGACAGTTTTAGTTACAAGAGAATTTCTCAGTTTAGAGAGGAAATTCTGCCATATGAGAAATTTTTATTTACCAAGAAGTTGGATGATATTAGAAAAGATTTTTGTTTTCTTCTTTTGCTTTTATTATTTATTAATAAAAATGTATACTTAGGGGATTGGAACCAAGATGGCGGAGTAGAAGGACGTGCTCTCACTCGCTCTTGTGAGAACACCAGAATCACAACTAGCTGCTGGACAATCATCGACAGGAAGACACTAGAACTCACCAAAAAAGATACCCCACATCCAAAGACAAAGGAGAAGCCAAAATGAGACAGTAGGAAGGGCGCAATCACAGCAAAATCAAAGCCCATAATTGCTGCATGAGTGACTCACAGACTGGAGAACACTTATACCACAGAAGTCCACCCATTAGAGTGAAGGTTCTGAGCCCCACATCAGGCTTCCCAACCTAGGGGTCTGGCAACAGAAGGAAGAATTCCTAGACAATCAGACTTTGAAGGCAAGTGGGATTTGATTACAGGACTTCGACAGGACTGGGGGAAACAGAGACTCTACTCTTGGAGGGCACACACAAAGTAGTGTGTGCATCGGGACCCAGGGGAAGGAGCAGTGAACCCAGGGGAGACTGAAACAGACCTACCTGCTAGTGTCGGGAGGGTCTCCTGCAGAGGCGGGGGGTGGCTGTGGCTCACCGTGGGGACAAGGACACTGACAGCAGAAGTTCTGGAAAGTAATCCTTGGTGTGAGCCCTCCCAGAGTCTGCCATTAGCCCCACCAAAGAGCCCAGGTAGGCTCCAGCGTTGGGTTTCCTCAGGCCAAACAACCAACAGGGAGGGAACCCAGCCCCACCCATCAACAGTCAAGCGGATTAAAGTTTTACTGAGCTCTGCCCACCAGAGCAACACCCAGCTCTACCCACCACCAGTCCCTCCCATCAGGAAACTTGCACAAGCCTCTTAGATAGCCTCATCCACCAGAAGGTAGACAGCAGAAGCAAGAAGAGCTACAGTCCTGCAGCCTGTGGAACGAAAACCACATTCACAGAAAGACAGACAAGATGAAAAGGCAGATGGCTATGTACCAGATGAAGGAACAAGATACAACCCCAGAAGATCAACTAAATGAAGTGGAGATAGGCAACCTTACAGAAAAAGAATTCAGAATAATGATAGTGAAGATGATCCAGGACCTTGGAAACAGAATGGAGGCAAAGATCGAGAAGATGCAAGAAATGTTGAACAAAGACCTAGAAGAATTAAAGAACAAACAAACAGAGATGAACAATACAATAACTGAAATGAAAACTACACTAAAAGGAATCAATAGCAAAATAACTGAGGCAGAAGAACAGAAAAGTGACCTGGAAGACAGAAAGGTGGAATTCACTGCTGCAGAATAGAATAAAGAAAAAAGAATGAAAAGAAATGAAGACAGCCTAAGAGACCTCTGGGACAACATTAAATGCAACAACATTCGAATTATAGGGGTACCAGAAGGAGAAGAGAGAGAGAAAGGACCAGAGAAAATATTTGAAGAGATTATAGTCGAAAATGTCCCTAACATGGGAAAGGAAATAGCCACCCAAGTCCAGGAAGAGCAGCGAGTCCCATACAGGATAAACCCAAGGAGAAACACGCCAAGACACATAGTAATCAAATTGGCAAAAATTAAAAACAAAGAAAAATTATTGAAAGCAGCAAGGGAAAAACAACAAATAACATACAAGGGAACTCTCATAAAGTTAACAGCTGATTTCTCAGCAGAAACTCTACAAGCCAGAAGGGGGTGGCATGATATACTTAAAGTGATGAAAGGGAAGAACCTACAACCAAGATTACTCTACCTGGCAAGGATCTCTTTCAGATTCCATGGAGAAATCAAAAGCTTTACAGACAAGCAAAAGCTAAGAGAATTCAGCACTACCAAACCAGTTCTACAACAAATGCTAAAGGAACTTCTCTAAGTGGGAAGCATAAGAGAAGAAAAGGACCTACAAAAACAAACCCAAAACAATTAAGAAAATGGTCATAGGAACATACATATCGATAATTACCTTAAATGTCAATGGACTAAATGCTCCAACCAAAAGACAAAGGCTTGCTGAATGGATACAAAACAAGACCCATATATATGCTGTCTACAAGAGACCCATTTCAGACCTAGGGACATATACAGACTGAAAGTGAGGGGATGGAAAAACATATTCCATGCAAATGGAAGTCAAAAGAAAGCTGGAGTAGCAATACTCGTATCAGATAAAATAGACTTTAAAATAAAGAATGTTACAAGAGACAAGGAAGGACACTACATAATGATCAAGGGATCAATCCAAGAAGAAAATATAACAATTATAAATATATATGCACCCAACATAGGAGCACCTCAATACATAAGGCAACTGCTAACAGCTGTAAAAGAGGAAATCGACAGTAACACAATAATAGTGGGAGACTTTAACACCTCACTTACACCAATGGACAGATCATCCAAAATGAAGATAAATAAGGAAACAGAAGCTTTAAATGACACAATAGACCAGATAGACTTAATTGATATTTATAGCACATTCCACCCAAACACAGCAGATTACACTTTCTTCTCAAGTGCGCATGGAACGTTTTCCAGAATAGATCACATCATGGGTCACAAATCAAGCCTCAGTAAATTTAAGAAAATTGAAATCAGGGCTTCCCTGGTGGCGCAGTGGTTGAGAGTCCGCCTGCTGATTCAGGGGACGTGGGTTCGTGCCCCGGTCCGGGAAGATCCCACACGCCGTGGAGTGGCTAGGCCCGTGAGCCATGGCCGCTGAGCCTGCGCGTCCGGAGCCTGTGCTCCGCAACGGGAAAGGCCACAGCAGTGAGAGGCCCGTGTAACACACACACAAAAAAAATTGAAATCATATCAAGCATCTTTTCTGACCACAATGCTATGCGATTAGAAATGAATTACAGGGGAAAAAATGTAAAAAACACAAACACGTGGAGGCTAAACACTACGTTACTAAACAACCAAGAGATTACTGAAGAAGTCAAAGAGGAAATCAAAAAATACCTAGAAACAAATGACAATGAAGACACGACAATCCAAAACCTATGGGATGCAGCAAAAACAGTTCTAAGAGGAAAGTTTATAGCTATACAAGCCTACCTCAAGAAACAAGAAAAATCTCAAATAAACAATCTAACCTTACACCTAAAGGAACTAGAGAAAGAAGAACAAACAAAACCCAAAGTTAGCAGAAGGAAAAAAAATCATAAAGATCAGAGCAGAAATAAATGAAATAGAAACAAAGAAAACAACAGAAAAGATCAATAAAACTAAAAGCTGGTTCTTTGAGAAGATAAACAAAATTGATAAATCATTAGCCAGACTCATCAAGAAAAAGAGGGAGAGAACTCAAGTCAATAAAATTAGAAATGAAAGAGGAGAAGTTACAACAGACACCGCAGAAATACATATCATCCTAAGAGACTACTACAGGCAACTCAATGCCAATAAAATGGACAACTGGAAGAAATTCTTAGAAAAGCACAACCTTCCAAGACTGAACCAGGAAGAAATAGAAAATATGAACAGACCAATCACAAGTAATGAAATTGACACTGTGATTAAAAATCTTCCAACAAACAAAAGTCCAGGACCAGATGGCTTCACAGGTGAATTCTATCAAACATTTAAAGAAGAGCTAACACCCATACTTCTCAAACTCTTCCAAAAAATTGCAGAGGAGGGAACACTCCCAATCTCATTCTATGAGGCCACCATCACCCTGATACCAAAACCAGACAAAGATACTACAAAAAAAGAAAATTACAGACCAATATCACTGATGAATATAGATGCAAAAATCCTCAACAAAATACTAGCAAACAGAATCCAACAACACATTAAAAGGATCATACACCATGATCAAGTGGGATTTATCCGGATGCAAGGATTCCTCAATATATGCAAATCAATCAATGTGATACACCTTATCAACAAATTAAAGAATAAAAACCATATGATCATCTCAATAGATGCAGAAAAAGCTTTTGACAAAATTCAACACCCTTTTATGATACAAACTCTCCAGAAAGTGGGCATAGAGGGAACCTACCTCAACATAATAAAGGCCATATACCACAAACCCACAGCAAACATCATTCTCAATGGTGAAAAACTGAAAGCATTTCCTCTAAGATCAGCAACAAGGCAAGGATGTCCACTCTCACCGCTACCATTCAACATAGTTTTGGAAGTCCTAGCCACGGCAATCAGAGATGAAAAAGAAATAAAAGGAATACAAATTGGAAAAGAAGAAGTAAAACTGTCACTATCTGCAGATGACATGATACTACACATAGAGAATCCTAAAGATGTCACTAGAAAACTGCTAGAGCTAATCAATGAATTTGGTAAGGTTGCAGGATACAAAATTAAGGCACAGAAATCTCTTGCATTCTTACACACTAATGATGAAAAATCTGAAAGAGAAATTAAGGAAACACTCCCATTTACCATTGCAACAAAAAGAATAAAATACCTAGGGATAAACCTACCTAGGGAGACAAAAGACTTGTATGAAGAAAACTATAAGACACTGATGAAAGAAATTAAAGATGATACCAACAGATGGAGAGATATGCCATGTTATTGGATTGGAAGAATCAATATTGTGAAAATGACTATATTACCCAAAGCAATCTACAGATTCAATGCAATTCCTATCCAATTACCAATGGCATTTTTTAAGGAACTAGAACAAAAACTCTTAAAATTCATATGGAGACACAAAAGACCCTGAATAGCCAAAGCAGTCTTGAGGGATAAAAATGGAGCTGGACGAATCAGACTCCCTGACTTCAGACTATACTACAAAGCTACAGTAATCACGACAATACGGTACTGGCACAAAAACAGAAATATAGATCAATGGAACAAGATAGAAAGCCCAGAGATAAACCCACACACCTATGGTCAACTAATCTATGACAAAGGACGCAAGGATATACAATGGAGAAAAGACCGTGTCTTCAGTAAGTGGTGCTGGGAAAACTGGACAGGTACCTGTAAAAGAATGAAATTAGAACACTCCCTAACACCATACACAAACATAAACTCAAAATGGATTAGAGACCTAAATTAGAGACCGGACACTACAAAACTCTTAGAGGAAAACATAGGAAGAACACTCTTTGATATAAATCACAGCAAGATCTTTTTTGGTCCACCTCCTAGAGTAATGGAAATAAAAACAAAAATAAGCAAATGGGACCTAATGAAACTTAAAAGCTTTTGTACAGCAAAGGAAACCATAAACAAGGTGAAAAGACAACCCTCAGAATGGGAGAAAATATTTGCAAACGAATTAATGGACAAAGGATTAATCTCCAAAATATATAAACAGCTCATGCAGCTCAATATTAAAAGAACAAACAACCCAATCCCAAAATGGGCAGAAGACCTAAATCGACATTTCTCCAAATAAGACATACAGATGGCCAAGAAGCACATGAAAAGCTGCTCAGCATCACTAATTATTAGAGAAATGCAAATCAAAACTACAATAAGGTATCACCTCACACCAGTTAGAATGGGCTTCATCAGAAAATCTACAAACAACAAATGCTGGAGAAGGTGTGGAGAAAAGGGAACCCCCTTGCACTGTTGGTGGGAATGTAAATTGATACAGCCACTATGGAGAACACTATGATGGAGGTTCCTTAAAAAACCAAAAGTAGAATTACCATATGATCCAGCAATCCCACTACTGGGCATATACCCAGAGAAAACCACAATTCAAAAAGACACATGCATCCCAATGTTCATTGCAGCACTATTTACAATAGCCAGGTCATGGAAGCAACCTAAATGCCCATCAACAGATGAATGGATAAAGAAGATGTGGTACATATATACAATGACTATTACTCAGCCATAAAAAGGAATGAAATTGGGTCATTCGTTGAGATGTGGGTGGATCTAGAGACTGTCATACAGAGTAAAGTAAGTCAGAAAGAGAAAAACAAATATATATTAATGCATATATGTGGAACCTAGAAAAATGGTACAGAAGAACCGGTTTGCAGGGCAGAAATTGAGACACAGATGTAGAGAACAAACGTATGGACACCAAGGGGGGGAAGTGGTGGGGGTGGGGGTGGGGGTGTGATGAATTGGGCGATTGGGATTGACATGTATACACTGATGTGTATAAAATTGATGACAAATAAGAACCTGCTGTATAAAAAAAAGTATACTTAATATTTCTTCCAATCCCATATTTATAATGTATAATATCTCATGCTTCACTCCCATGATTAACATCATCAAATTAATAGAAAATGCTTTCTAATATTGCTGGTTTTATCATCATTATATTTTGTCTTAAATGTTTCTTTTGGGTTATATTCCTTTTCTAATTTTAAATAACCTTAACCTGAACATAATTTTCAGATCTAGGAAAGGACATTTTCATTTCAATCATGTCACAGGTAGAATTTCTGTTAAGATGAAAAAGCAGAAAAGTTGGAGACCCGGTAAATATTTTAATATTGGTTCCACTTGGTATGATAATGGAGAACTCCTCAGGCAAGACACACCAAAGAACCAGACACAGTGGGTGCTGGGTGTCAGGCCAGAACAAGATACAAGAGTCTTTATCCCTGTCGTAACCCCAAAGAAATTGACTTTGCAGTGGTAGATAAATGTATTCAACAACTATTGGCTGTGCACCTGGTCTGTGCAAGGTCAACAGTGAAAACGCATCATTTTTCTGTTTTTGCATTTTAGAGTTCCAGACACTGTTGGAGGCAGAGATGGACAAGATGGCATCTACTCTGGTTCTGGTACCTGTGACCCATTTACACAGAGGAGAACTTATCCATGTGGCATGCTGGCTTAGCACTTAGACCACCAAACAAGAACTCCACCACTCTGCTTAAGGAGCAAGCTCTTCACACTAACTGTTCTCAGCACCATTCTGAAATGTCTTTGTCTCACTGAGGCACAGCTGTCCTAAGGATTTTAATACTGCAATCCACAGGGCTTTTGTTAAGCAATAAGACCCCAAATGACCTTTTCTACCTAGGTATCAAGATTTCAAAACTATTCCCTATCAGCACAAACTCTCTGAACTTTTAGCTTCCTGCTAGAGCTGTGTAAAGTCAGCTTCTTCTGAACCACTGGTTGAAACTTGTAAAGGGACTGATTTTTCTGGTATTATCGTTTACCAATTGCGTCATCATTATCACTTCTTGTCCACTGACCAGAGAGTTTGTACTTGTAGATGACAGTTGTATTTGCATTCTGTATGGCTTCCCTATCAACGCACTTTTGAGGCCCAGTATTTAGCAGAGAATGTTCTTTTCTATATAGCAGATTATTACGTGCATCCACTACTGTGCTAAGCATGCATTTTACCTGCATTATTTCATTTAATCCTCACAGTGATCCTCTATGGTGCAAAGAGATAAAAATGACTAGGACATGGTCACCACAAACTGAAGAACCAGGACTTGAACCAGGGTGGTCTGACATCAGAGCTCTCATTCTTAACCACTTCATTTATACTGTTTCTGTAAGAATGGCCTTTCTATAATTAAAATTATATAATGGATTTTAAAAATCTGTTAGAAGAGTAAATTCTAAGAACATGAAAACTAACTCTTGGTCAAAATGAAAGTTTTTTATTAGTGTGCTGAAAATAGAGCTAGAGAGGCATGTACATTTACTTCTAATTTACAAGTTGGTACACAGGAGCAGAAAATGTAGTGATAAAAGACTATTTCTGTCTTTTTAGACATCTAGCACATTCTTCTACCACCTAATTGTGTGGGTACATATTCTGCAGTGTCCTTCAGTATCCCTACCACAGTCAAAAGGTTCTGTATATCTATTTGCATATATGTGATAAGGTTTATTTTGAATAAAGAGTGAGTGTGATTTCATTTTTCCCTGTGATATATAACCATGAATCAATAAAGATTCCTCCTGAAACTTCTCCAAGGAATGGCATGAATTTCCAATTAATCTCATAACTTGTCTTTAACTGTTTGGCCATATTCCATAATTGATAGATGTTATTTTAATTCAGATACAAAGAGAAAGAGAGAGAGAGAGGATATGCCCAGGCCAGAGAATGGGGTATACATCAAGTTTTAGACACATTTTGCTCACCTAGTCAATCAATGTTTTTTGAGACCCCAAAATACTTTGGCTGATCCCTGTGAGTGACTGTTATTGTCAGTTATTAGCAAACTGCAAAAATGACATGCCCTAAAAAAATCCATCAAATTGGTGACCAAACTTGCACAGGGTCTCGGACATCAAGGCTATCACTTTTCAGCCACAAGTGTGGCTGTCACCACACTTTTCAAGGGTGGGGGTCAATGGAAAACCACTTAAGCCTCTATAAAAGATGGCTTTTAAGGAGCTGTTTCGCTGATGGAACCTGGTGGACTGGCATAGAGAAGGCACTTGAAGTCTGAGTAAAGATGTGCAATGAAAGTGAAAAAAACATAAGGGCAGAAACTAAAGAAATATTGAGATAATAAAAACAATATATTTTCCTTCATTATTGCCTACATGATAGCATCCAAGTCCCTTCACACAGCATTCAAGGCCCTCTACAAGTTGATGCTAACCTAGTTTTCAGGTCTTAGTTCCCAGAACTCTCCCATGTGTTTTCTGTCCTGCTATCACACTGTGTGCTTTTTCCCAGTGACATGGCATACCTTCATGTATGAGTGCCCCTGACGCCTTTCCTCCTCTGTCCCCATGTCATCTGCTTCACAAAATACCACTCCCTTTTTATGAAAATACTGAAAACTCTCCTCTCCCCAACCTCCACTCACCACACCCAACAAGCAGAAGTAATTGCCTTCTCACTGAGTGTCTCTAGTTCTTTTCATAACTTCTTTATCATGTTGACATGTGCTAGGAGTCAAAACACATCTCTTATTCACCTTGGTACACCTAACACATAGTCAGCATTCAATACACTTTTATTGATATGTGCTGCTTTTGTGTGTCCAGGCTGGTTTCCACTCCCTGGCTCCTCCATGATACCCCTTCTCCCTCCCTTTTATTTTTAGAATGTTCTCGATAATAATGATGATGATAATTGGCATGTGTATAATACTCTATCAATCACAAGCACTTTCAAATCTGTATTAGTCTTCTAGGGCTGCCATAACAAAATACCACAGACTGGGTGCCTTAAGCAGCAGAAATTTGTTTTCTTACAGTTCTGGAGGCTAGAAGTCCAAGATCAAGGTGTCAGTAGGTTGATTTCTTCTGAGGCCTCTGTCCATGGCTTGCAGATAGCCACCTTCTCACCTCCTCACATAATCACCCCTCAGTCTGTGTTGCTTGCATCATAATCACCTCTTATTATAAATTCACCAGTCATACTGGATTAGGGCTCACCCATATAACTTTCTTTTACCTTAAGTACCTCTTTAAAGGTCCTGTCTCCAAATCCAGTCACATTATAAGGTACTGGAGGTTAGGGCTTCAACATATGAATTTTGGGGGAACACAATTCAGCCCATAACAATATCCACTACCTGATTTATGCTTACAAGCAATAGCTGTAGCCTCTCTGTACCTCTGCACTATTTTCACAGTGAGCGTCTTCAAAATACAGCACTTCTATGCCTAACTCTACTCCTTCCAGCTTCCACAGTCTAGATCTCAAGTCTATTTATTTTGGAAAGGGGCTTTATTCCTCAATAAGTGAATAAAGACAACGGTTCCAAATTCTAGGGTTTCGTACAGAGTTTATGTTGTCAAAAGCCAAGCTTTCATGTCAGTATAAGAAGAAAAAGAAAAGCTGCCCATTTTTTAGCACTGAGAAAATAGGAAACAAATATCATATGTGGGGGAGGGTTTTGCAGTCATTAAAAGCTTGAGAAAGGGATCTAGAAGTATATATATTAGCCATTTCAACTGGACAAATGCTGGCCTAGTTAAGAAGGATGACTGGTACTTACTACTGAGTACATTAGCCTACACTCTGACCCTGGGACCTATGAAACACTCACTGACATGAATGGCTCCTTTCATGTGAAGTAATGTGCTAACTTTTCAAAAGGGTCTTGATTCCAGGCCAAAGTGAGGAGCATCGTGCGTACTACAGTATATTGACTAAAGCCTCCTTAGAATTGTTGCCACATTAGTCAGGGGTAAGCAGGGCACTCTTAAGCAGTATGAAGACACTAGGTTTTGCAGGTCTCACCCATTTCTGTCTCCTCCGTCATAAATCACTCTCATACTGTGTCCAGAAAAAGCAATCACCTGCAATCCAATGCATTTCAGCGCTGCATTTGAGCTCCAGGCGGAAGACACAGTGGATGAAACATTAACCGTGACCTAGATTTGGAGCTGGCCCAATGTTGGGCCTGCCTTACTTCAGAAGGGGAGTCACTATCCCCTGTCCTCTTTTCACTCAAGTGTTGAAAAGTGGGGAAACAATGCAAAGGTTCAAGACATGATCATATGATAACTCCTCTCTAATCAAGAATCATTTCCCTTCCTTTTATGAGGTGGGAAAAACTGAAATCATCCCTGTGAGGGGCTGCTGATTCTACCCTTACCAAACCACTATATTCTTCTCTCCCCCTTTATTCTCCCTTTCACTTCCTCAGGATTTTAACAGAAACAGTTTATATCAGTACGGTGATGCAACTTATGTGTGTAAATAAATGCAAATAGCTATTAAATGTTCAGGAGGTAGCATAACCATTTTTTTTTTAACACAGTTTATACTGGCGAGTATTTTTTCATAATTTTCTAGATCTGCTGCCAAAGAGCACTTCCCAGAGATCTTTGTAGCAGTGCATACATCCAGACTATGGTTGCAAGAAATCCAGGATGCTGTATAGACGGGATCACCTTCAGGGTTTGAAATTTAAGAAATTTTTGCCATTAGGTGATAGACCTTCACATCAATATTTAGCTAGCAAGGTTTTGATCTTGGGGTACACAAATATATATTTGACTTTTGGTTCTGGAATCTTCTAAAAATATATATTTGGGCCAATTTTATTGTTTCCTTGATTTTATTAACCATGCCCTCTTTTCAGAATAATTTAGGTTTTAGTGATTGTATCAGAATTAGTCTATGCTCCTTCAGATGGCCAACAGGCACATGAAAAGATACTCAATATCACTAATTATTAAAGAAATGCAAACCCAAACTATAATAAGGTATCACCTCACACGAGCCAGAATAGCTATCATCAAAAAGTCTACAAATAATAAATGCTGGAGAGGGTGTGGAGAAAAGGGAACCCTCCTACACTATTGGTGGGAATGTAAATTGGTGCACCCACTATGGAGAACGGTATGGAGCTTCCTTAAAAAACTAAAAACTGAGTTACCATATGATCAGCAATCCCACTCCTGGGCATATATCCAGATAAAACTCTAATTAGAAAAGATACAGGTACCCCAATGTTCATAGCAGCACTATTTACAGTAGCCAAGACATGGAAGCTAAATGTCCATCAACAGATGAATGGATAAAGAAGATGTGGCAGATGTATATAATGGAATATCACTCCACCATAAAAAATAATGAAATAATGCCATTTGCAGGAACATGGATGGACCCAGAGATTATCACACTAAGTAAGTCAGAAAAGGCAAATATATGACATCATTTATATGTGGAATCTAAAAAATGATACAAATGAACTTATTTACAAAACAGAGATAGACTCATACACATAGAAAACAAACTTACAGTTACCAAAGAGGAAAGGCAAGGAGGGAGGGAGGGATAAATTAGGAGTCTGGGATTAACAGACACTACTATATATAAAATAGATAAACAACAAGGACCTACTGTATAGCACAGGGAACTAAAATCAATATCTTGCAATAACCTACAACGGAAAAGAATCTGAAAAAGAATATATATATATATATATATATATACGTATGTATGTATAACTGAATCACTTTGCCGTATACCTGAAACTAACATAACATTGTAAATCAACTATATTTCAATCAAAAAAAATTAGTCTATGCTGATGACTACTACAGCATCCAAAATACAAAGTTGTGTTAGAAGACTCTATCAGTGCACAAAGTTATAGGCAGTTATGGGAAAGTAAGTATTTTTTTAATGAGTCTTTATTTCCTTCTTGCTGATGTATATCAGGCTGTGAAAATATCTATTAGTATTTTTTTCCAGATCTCTGCTGTGTATGTGCATGTCTGCCTAGTATGTCTCATCCTTTCTCTTATCACTCCTTAGAGTTCTGCCTGCTCTTTCTCTAATTGCTGGGCAGTAAGAGAGATGGACGGATCAGGCTAAGCAAGTAGAGCCTGCAGAGAGCAGAAACAGATTTACTAACTTTGATGATGGCTTCTAGAGAGTCCTCACCATACACATGGCTGGGTTGCCATAAAGCCAGCTGAGCCAATCACCCTAAATAGATTAAAAGATGACATAGACAGATTTTAAGCAGAAATGATTTCATTCTTTCCTCTCACCAGTTACATGGTTAGCTGTTTCGTGCACTGATTTGTTATACCACAGAGGGCTGCCTCACAGTCCCTGCCAGCCTTCTGAAATCTTGATGGTACTGGAAACTGACTGTCTCCTGGGAATGTGCAAGGAAGAAGGTCTGAGCTCCTCTCCTCCAAAGACACTCTTTTCAATCCTTTATCTCCTACTCATGTGCAATAGTCTAGTCTATCAAAATACAGTGATTGAATAAAACTTTTATTTCAGATAACGAATGCACTGATTTAATTAATAAAGGGTTTGTACTACATGGTATTATAGTTCCCTAAATGAACACTGAAATGCTAAAATGGAAAAACTTACCATTGGTCCAAGTTAAATCATAGCCACTTCTTTTAAAATGCATACCCTAATAAGACACCAACCCATTTGATACTTTTTTAAAAATGTGTTATATAAGTGCTTAACATTTTCCAGCTGTTTTAAAGCCAACTGTTTTTCCTGTCATAAGTACATCTGGCATCAGGCAAACAGATTATAGCCATGGACAACTGACTAATTTATGATGTTTTTATATTTTCATATTTTTGGCAGACTAATCCTGGTTGATATATTAGCCTAGCTTTCAGAGGTGAATCTTAAAATCTTGTACTCTTAACAACCCTTTTACCTTTTTCTCTCCCAAACCCTAGAATATTTTTGGCATGTCCTAAAATTTAATTAAAAAACAGAGACAGGGAGAATGAATTGAACCCTTATGCTCTGTCCTCTAGTGTCCCTTCTGTAGCTGACTTCCTAGAAGGAATTACAAATCTGTGTACCAGTGTTGATTTTGAAAGATCTTTGTACTTTTGACCATTCTCCTTCCTAAATTCATTAGGTCACTGCACTTGTCTTTGCATCCTACTGTGAGAATTGCGTTTTGTCCAAATGTAAGGGGAGTTTGGTAAGTCAAACCAAGCAGGAGAAGAACCAGTTGCCTGCCTTTGCAAAAAAAAAAAAAAAATGAAGTTTTAAGACATAGGGAATGGAGGCAAGACTATTTTCTGTGGTGGTTCTGTTTCTGCATCTTGAGTTAGAGAGGCCAAGTCCACTCACCTTCTCAGAACATCTTTTTAATCTGACATCCCCTAGTGGGCCATCCCTTAGCTATTTATGTGGAATCATAACTGCTGGGTTGAATATGCCATATTCTTCCTTTAAATATCCACTCAAGGCCTCAGAGTAATGGATGTGTTTTTAATAAATCTAATATATAAATCATTCATCAGATACACTTCAAAACAGAGCAGCTATCAGAACACCCTGAAAGATTCATTAGAACATTTTTTTTTTTTTGCAGACATGTCACCAAGTTAAATAAATGTGGGTCAACTCAAAACTGAGATGAGAAATGGCAGAGTGCTTTATGGGTGAGTCAAGAATATAGGAATTCTAGTCTTGTCTCTATTGCTAACTTGTTTAATGATTGTAGTAATGTTTATGGCTTACTCCTAACTACTCTTCCTTCTGGCCAAAAAACAGACAATGTCTACATAGGATTTTGAGCTCCTTAGAGAAGGGCCCTAAGTATGTTTAGTTGGCAGTAATAAGGACTTGCTTTTATAAGCATGGAGTCAGCTTGCCCGGATTCAAGTCCCAGCCCCATCACAGCCTGGTACTCAACCTTGGGTTAATCCCCCACTGAAGTGCACTGGGTGGTCTTTTGCTATTATACATAATACCACGATGAATATCTTTTAACATCTAGATACGTTTATGCATTTATATGATTATATCTATAGGGAGAATGCCTAAAGGTGAACTTCTTCACTCTAAGGTTAGGGAAATTTTAAATGTTCTTTTATATTGCTAAATAGCCCTCCAAAGAGGCTATACCAAATTGGTGCTCCTGACACTATACGTGGATTCCCATTTCTCTACACCTTGGTCCACACTGTTCACTGGCAATTTTTTTTTTTTTTTTTTTGCGGTACACGGGCCTCTCACTGTTGCGGCCTCTCCCGTTGCGGAGCACAGGCTCCGGACGCGCAGGCTCCGGACGCGCAGGCTCAGCGGCCATGGCTCACGGGCCCAGCCGCTCCGCGGCATGTGGGATCCTCCCGGACCGGGTCACGAACCCGTGTCCTCTGTATCGGCAGGCAGACTCTCAACCACTGCGCCACCAGGGAAGCCCTGTTCACTGGCAATTTTAATTTTTTAATCTTTATCAGTCTCAGAAGTGAAAGACGGAATTTGACTTTAATTTGCACTTATTTAATTTTGATCTAAGATACTCATCTTTTCATATTTTACTAGCCATTCATTATTTTATGCATACCCCAATCCCCCTTTTCTATTGGCTACCTGGTGGGTTTTTTTTTTAATTGATTTATAAAGTACTTGGTAGAGTAAGATGAAGATCTTTGTAAAGAATAATTTGGAGAGCAATTCTGATTAATTTCAGTCATGAGGGATATTATAAATTTGAGAATTTTATGGCAATTGGCATGACTAACTAAAAAAGGACAAAACCTCCCAAGCATGAACAGTGAAAGGATATCACCTGAGTTATTACAATAGTCACTGAAATAATCCAGATTATATGTAAAGCACAACACAAAGAAGTCCAAGGTGTGATCTCTGCCGTTAAAGCATTCATAGTAGAGAACAGAAGACGCACTCACGTGAAATGATAAAAATCTGAGACAGTAAAAGGAACGAGTGATACAGGCCATAAATACCCTAGGAATTGAGGAAGGAAAGCGCATCTTCATCGGACTGGTTAAAGGACATTGCTTAAAAGAAAACACATGCTTGAGTAGACAGAGAGAAAGATTCAGAAGTATAGAAGTGAAAAGCAAGGAAAGCAACGAGTAAAGAGACAAAGGTGAATGGAATAGAGGCTTGGATGGGGGAATAGGGGAAAGTTTATATATGGACAGGTGTGTTGGCATCAAATTACTGAAGGTCTTGCCTGTCTGCTTTAGCTTGGATTCTATGCTGTCAGAGCAAATGAATGTTTGGGGGAAGAGCACTGATGTAATAAAAATAATTTTAGGATGATAATATTGACCAGAGAATAATGAATGATTGAAGAAATGAGTGAATGGAAAATATTGAGTTGGGAAAGCAGATGACTATTGTATTAATACTTTCTGTGGGAGAGAATCAACTAATTAAAAAAAAAGTGGTTTATATTTTCTTCAATTTATAAAACTTAAAGCTGTTATGGAACTAATGCTACATAATGTTATCTAAGGAAATAAGACTGATCAAAACCCAGAATTCTTTGTGTATATGTTGAACATTCCAATGCAGTGCCTTTTTCTAAATCTGTGATTCAGCTTTCATACTGCTTCACTCACTCATTCTAATGACAGTAAGCCTTTCTTTGTTGGGTCTGGAATTCATACGGGTTTTTTCACAGACCTAGAAATTCCAAACATGCTTCTGTCATTACACCTCATCTGTCATCCTAAGGAATGGCTTTATTTATTCTTGTGATTTGGAGAAATAAGGTGATTGTAGAAGGGGTTTAGAATAATGGGAGGAAGGTGTTGGCTACATAGAACCAGCAATTCCTTTCTTACTTTATTTCCCTTACATGTTGGTAAGGGTTAGGTAATTGCTCTGAGAGCCCCCTGTACTGCAAATGCAGCATCTGTTCAACAAGTATTTACTGAGCACCTAAAATGTGTCAGGTACTGTGCAAAGCACTGGGAACATATAGCACTGACTGGAGGAGAGTTTAAAAAATAGAGCCAGTCTTTGCTCCTACGAAGCTTACAGTCTGGTGGGACAAATATAAACAAGTCCACATTCTATTGCTTCTGCTCCTTACAGGTGACAGGGGGCTGGGCTCCTCTCTCAAAATTCTCCTACATGTAACAACCCTATCCTGTTGTTAGGGTTCTGAACAACCCATCTCTAGTTTACTTCATGTATTCCTATGTGTGCTGGGGTATTTAATTCACTTCTGATGGGCATTAAGAGGATAAAAGGAATTCAAATAACAAATATGTGGCAAACGCTGTGAAGTAGCAGACGTGCTAGTGCTATGGAGATCACCAAGGAGTGAAACATGGACCCAAACCGTAGAATTGGAGAGAGACAGTAAACGCATTTGCAAAAGTAAACTTTCTAGTGTGGATAATAAGTACTAAATTGATGGCACAGATGGTGGGTGCTATGGGAACTCAGAAAAGGAGGCATCACTTCCAGAAGGCACTGTGCCTCAAAGGATGGGCTGGGTTTGAATCAGGTAGAGGACAGAGGAGGTGTCTGTGGGAGTCAGTGAAGCCCAGTACAAACTACCTTATGCAGGAGTGGCCCCGGGGCTCCCAGCATGGCTGCGATCATGGGGTCCCACAGTTTAAACTGGTTTCTCTTTCCCTCTTCATCTCTCAGTTCTGCTTTCCTCTGTACTCGCTTCAGTCTCAGAATGACTGACTCTATGTCGTGGCTGCCAGGCTTACATCTTGCTCCCTTAACCACCCAAAACAAAAGACAGCATCTCTTTCCCAATAGTCCTAAACAAACTCCTGTGATTTACCCTGACTGGACCAACTTATATCATTTTCCCAACCCTGAGTCAACCTCTGTAGCTAAGGGGGGGTGAAATTCACAGATTGGCCAGGTCTGGGTTATGTCCCCACCCCTGGAATGGAAGCCCGCGGGGTCAGCCCCATCTAAACCATATCAGAACAAGATCAGGGAAGGGGTTAGTGGTTCCCCAGAGGAAAAAAACTGTACTGCTGTAATTAGAAAAATAACAACAATCATCATCGCCATCATCATCATTGCAAACACTCTATAGTAAAGAACTTACTATGTACTGGATACTATTCTAACCAACTTTTGTATGTTACTTATTTACTCCTCCTATCCCTGTGAGGTAGGTAATCTTATCTCATTTTCAGATGGGGAAACTGAGGCAAAGAGATGTTAAGTAATTATCACATGGCTAGTAAATGGCAGACCTGGGAGTTGAACCCAGGCCACCAGAACGCCAAGTCCATGGTTTTACCCGCTATAGTACCTTAAAATTGACTTCTATACACACAGAGAACTAGTTAACACTGAGGCTCAGAAATGAGCAAATTATATGAAGAACAATGAGAAGACCAGAAATTCAGCAAGATGGTAATTTTGGTCTGTCCTCAAAGCTACGGAAACAATATCCAAAAAGCTGATAGGTTATGCCATCCTCATGGAGAGGTCAAGTTCTGACAAGGTCCAGGCAACCACTGACTGAACTTCCAAGGGAAATGAAATGGTCACCAGAGAAAAACTGAGTAATTCCCCAAAGGCTACTCCAGCCCAATCCTCTCAACGGCTTGTGATTCACACTTTTATACAATTTACCAAGGACTGATTTCCTATCCGTATCTGATTCTCAGTCTCTTTCTCTCCTGCTTTGAAACATCATTCACGCAACATATATAAATCTTAGTTAAAACTAACAATGCATTCGAAAACACAAACGAAATCAAACGATTGCCGTTTGGCGTTGAGAAACAGCAGACCCAGGCTTGAGTCTGTTTACTGTGCATTTCCTGACGCAAAGAAAAGCAAGCACAGCCTAGAAAACACCACAAAGCATTATATGGCGACAGCTCGTGCACTTCAGAAGAGAAGTGGATACATTTGGAAAAGTTTTTCTCCCTTTGATGTAGAATATGTTATCTTTTTTTGTATTAAAATGGGAGTTAACTTTAAATAAATAAAATTCAGCCTGTAGGCTTCAGAAAACTAATGCTCTGTTTTGATAGTGTCATTTCTCTGATCCCTGAAAGCATTATGGGAGTTAACTTGGGCCTTCATCATGATTTTCCTTTATGGTGTGGGCAGCACATTACATTTTCATCTCTGTTTTATTGATTTCCCCTCACTTCCGCCCACATTTTCTCTTCGCCAGCTGTTACCTCTGCCCCTTCTGCTCCCCCAAGTGCTATGAGGGCAGGTAGAGAGAGCTTCTCCTGTGTCTTTGGCTGCGGGCAGTCCAGGCACTGTTGCCTCAGTGCTCCATTCTAAGGTGTAAACCTCTTATCTGCATGGTTTTTGGAAAAAAGATAAGCCAAGGGCCCTAGACCTGCCTTCAAAAAGAGATCAGAATGAGCTCCACATTCCTATAATGAAACAGCGGAAGAATGTGCAATTTGTAGTTAGCATGTCTTTAATTGGACTTGAGGATGTGCCCCCTCCATTCAGGATACGGAGTGCATGAGCCTGGTAGATGATGAACTTGTTTTCTTTTATGATTTTCCCAAAAGAGCCCTCAACAGTCAAATATCAGGTAAACTGAGCCCTCTAGAATTTGGTAATAGAATGAAGCCTTTTTTCTTTTAAACAAAATTACTTTTAGGTAAATGAATATGCAAAAATCTCAAAGGTGTGCTATGCAACATGAAAAAAACACTGATAACAATTGTTTTTACCCTTGTAATTGTACATTTTGGCCCTTCTTAGTGTTCTAGTAATTGCTTCTAAAAATGAGTGTATTTGAAAGATACATGCAAGACTACAGTTGGAAAAAGAAAATTCTTTAATATAAAAAACTTGCTATGATTAGAGTTTTTCAGAATTTCTTGGTTGTTAATAAGATTTGAAAGCTTATAACTTCTATAGTTTAACTTTTGAAACAAGAGGTATATTTGTGTGTAAAGAAGGTGGGGATTCATGAAATTTTATGCAAAACTATGCATGCATATGCATATGTCGTGTCCTGGAGAAAGACTTCATAGCTTTCATCAATTCTCAAGAGGGTTTGTGACAGGAAGAATTCTCAATTTGCCTGTCTCACTTTCCTTCCCCACACCAACCCTCCCTTTCTTCTTTGTAGTCAATAGCACTCTCTCTGTCTTGCCAGCTTCCTACTTATCCCTTCCCAGATGAATTGTTCTTTTTGTTTTCTGACCAAGTGAGGCTGAGCCAGAGGAGCTCAGGAGCTGGTTCCCTGATGATGATGGTGGCAGACAGATGGCAAGACTACCGGGAGTGCTGCAGTGAGTGGCCTCTGGGTGAGCTGTTAGGAAGATGGACGGTGCCACCATGACCCATTCTGAACAGCATCTTCTAGGAGGGAAATGGGGCATCCAAGATGCCACCCATGTAGGCAAACTTCCATTACACTGAGGATACTGTCAAGGGGAAAAACTGAATTGGGCAGTAGTGTTCCCTGAATACTTCACTGTTATCTATTTTTTTACTTCAATTTTATTTGATTTTGGGGTTTTTTTTTTTTTTTTTTTTTTGCCATTTTCCTTAGCTTCTGTATCCATTACAACATCCTAACACTTTAATTGGCTTTCTACGGGACAAACAGGGAGCACTGATTCTGGCAAGGTAGACTTTTCTGTCCTGTTGATTGATGGGTTAATTTTTATTGAGCACAGCGTGCTAGCAGAACCAAAAATCCAAGACAGAATTCCAACTCTAGGAATTTATGTTCTAATGAAAAGTATGACAGCCAACAATGCAATCCTCCCAGTTTCTTTCTTTTATGAGTATGCCCTCTATCTCTCTCTTTTAAGACAAGTCTACATAAGCAAAACGTGTGTACTGAGGCAACTAGACAGATAACTTGAGCCCAGAAACATGCTATTTAAAAAAAAAAAAAAAGAGCCAATTGGATCAGGTAGCCTGGTGGGGGGATTAGTTTCCTCAAAAGAGTTTCACTAATCATATTCGCTGAGTGGCTACTCAATGACGAAATTTAAAAGAATCAAACATTCCTCCAGATTCTTTTGGTTCTATCCTATGTCAACTTACATTAAATTATGTAAAGTTAGGGCTTCCCTGGTGGCGCGGTGGTTGAGAGTCCGCCTGCCGATGCAGGGGACACGGGTTCGTGCCCCGGTCCGGGAAGACCCCACATGCCAAGAAGCGGCTAGGCCCGTGAGCCATGGCCGCTGAGCCTGCGCGTCCGGAGCCTGTGCTCCGCAACGGGAGAGGCCACAACAGTGAGAGGCCCGCGTACCGCAAAAAAAAAAAAAAAAAAAAAAAAAAAATTATGTAAGGTTAAATTTCTAAAAGTTACATTTTTGGACTATGTAGTAGCTTAACCCCACACAGAAATCCTTCACTGAAATACAATTCAATAAATACTGTATGGCTTAATTTTATGAAGGGCTGATGATTTTTTAAATAATCATTTAAAGAATGTTCATTGTCCCTCTGTGTCCATGATATAAGGATCCATATGATCATTTCTTCAGTCAATGGCCCCCAAAAGAAGATTCCCTTTCCAAACTATTCTCTTTCTTTTATCAAGCACTCAAAGCTAAGTAACCTAGAGTGTTTTTCCAATTTGCTCAGAGCAAATTTCAGTGCTCAAATGAACTGTTTCACCTCTGAATCAGCCACAGTATTCCTGAGCCACCATTTCCTCATCTATAAAATAAAGTGTATTGGAGATAATGATCTTTAAAATTCCTTCCAGCTATGAACCACCAACACACACACAGACATAGACACACACACACACACACTTATATGATTTCTGACCTCATTCATATCTTTATTTAATTACAATAGAAGCTTCATAAGAGCCCAGCCTGTGTCTGTCTTATTCACCTGTATACCCCTGGTTCCTGGCGCAGAAATGGAGTACACTAAATATAACTTGAATTAATATAATTACCCAATGTTCATAGCAATGTGTTCTGTTGCATGATGCCTTGAATCCTTCTCTGGAAGGAAGCAAAGCCCATATTATAAATTCACACAATTTATTTGTATATAATTCTTACACCATATTTTAAAATCTTACATTTAAACTCCCTGTTTAGCTGCAGCTAAAATTTTGTCATTTCTCTTCCACTTTTCTCTTATTGAACTCACTGTCTTGCACACTTTTTCATAAAAGGCCCAACTTAAAAATAAAGCTAAAACATAGAACATGGAACTTGCACGCACGTGACTGGAGCTTGGACTGCTGGGAAAGAAATGAGCATGGTCCCCACGCCCGTGGAAGCCAGGTTTGCTGCCACCAAACTTACAAGCTGACAGCCTATCCAACAACACAC
Source organism: Grampus griseus (assembly GCF_964374135.1). Classification (NCBI taxonomy): domain Eukaryota; kingdom Metazoa; phylum Chordata; class Mammalia; order Artiodactyla; family Delphinidae; genus Grampus; species Grampus griseus. The sequence goes on along the minus strand of NC_139018.1, from coordinate 78,862,696 downwards.
AGAGGAAATAAAGCTCCTTGCTCCCTAACTTAACAATGTTAAACTCCTGTGCCCCCCGACAGTGAGTCTGATCCTGAAGAACTGGGCAGAATGAGCCAACCACAGCCCCCAGAGATCCCCAAGATTCCCATTACCCACTGAAAGGGTCCACGGTGAGGCACAGGGTCAAAACACCTCCAACAAGGTTAAACGTGCTGACTTAATTTTTTCCTAACAAGTCAGAGGTTCTTCTCTAAACAGAAAGCCTAACCAGAACACTGAGACTGTGTCCTCAGATAGGTGGACGGCAGGGAGTTTATGGGTGGATTATGGGGAAGACAGAGGAGGAACAGGAAACAGAGATGGCAGAGATGTATATTACCTGTGGGATTGATTTTCTTGCGCAAAATCTCCAGTACATTTGATAGGCAATGCTGCCCTCTAGTGGCCAAGTGGGATGAGCACAGGTTCCAATTAAATGCCCACACAACTTAGGGGCATTTTTTGTTGTTTGTATCTAGTTTTAAGATTATTCTGTTTTTAAATCTTAAAGTGAAAAAACAGACATTTTACCAAAACACATAACTTCTTATAAAAGAACTCATGTGACTTTTCTCCTCTTCCTTTCTTCGTTTATTTTTCCATGATGCCCCTTTATACTTAGGCAGTGTTAGGCTTTCCCAGCAAACCACTTGGCCCTGGTCCCTGAAAAGGCCTAGGGAAGCTTGGCATCTCTCATACACCTCAGATGCTTCCTTCTTGAGGACCACAGGGGAAGGCATAGGGTGGAAACTGGCCCTCACTGCTCCCTTTGATTGGAAGGCTCCGTCCTTACTTCCTCATATGGCTGTTTCCTTCTCATCACTTAGCTCAGCTCAGAGGCCACCTGGCTACAGCAGCCCCAATCCACCCCCACCTTCCCAGGGTGTCAATCCCTAGCACATCATCATTCTTCTGGCTTCCTACAGCTCATCACTTTCCCAAATTATGTTCTTTACTTGTTTCCTTATTCTCTTTCTCTCCCCCATCACAATATAAGCATTGTAACAGCAGGGACCTTATCTATTTTTTTCACTGATATACGTCCAAATACTAGAAATTGTTGCAGGCGCTTGGCACAGAGTAGGCTCTGAATAAATATTTTTGAATGAATGAATAATAGAGAATATCTACCTCCTAAGCCTTCTCTTCCAATAGCAATATTTTTGTCTAACATCTTGCCACCTCTCATGTTAGAAAAGTGGGACATGGAAATGCAGAATTTCACTTGGGAACTGTAAGGTATAAATTCTCTGACCATGCATCGGCAGAGGTAGCAGATTAGGATTGAAAATTACTCGTACTAGGTTTAATTTAATTTCTTAAGTCTGATTATATATGTTTCTCCCTGTCTACGCAGCAAAAAGTCCTATTATCCTCAAGTACAGTTTTCTAAAACAATAGAAATACACAGAAAAGATACGGAAAAGAACAAGATGATAAAATTCTCAGTCTTGTTAACAATCTTGTTATTAAATGTCAGCTGGTAGTATAAGTCAGTTTAATTGATTTGAGAAGTGACATAAACTTAAGAAGATATACAACCCCATCATCCCAGGCCAGTTTTTAAGAACACTGTACCCTTTCTTGGTAATAACAGTATATACTATGTTGTAGTGACCACAATACCTGCCTCCATTATATCTTTTAAAGCAAACACTTCAGTTTCTTTACTTAATTGTAGAACCATCTTTGTAAGACTTGTTTTGATAATCTCCTTATATCAGGGCTATTTTTTCTTTTTGTTTCATTTTTCCTTCCTTTTTTACCCCATATAGAATATAATAATATAATATGCCACCCCAGTGCATAATACAAAAGAATTCTAGCTGCTCTGGTGAAAGCCATGTTAGGGTCCCAAAGTCCCATCCAGTGAGCCTCTTCCACCATCCTGCTCTCCCTCTCCAACCCTCCTCTCACTGTGAAAGCCACTGAGTTCCCTCTGTGGGGCTACAGGGCTCCTGAATTCATACAGAAGCCAACAGGTGTAGATCATACCCATAGTGATCCCAATACTTTAAAAAATATTCTAATATCCTACTATTAATTATGGCTCAAGAGTGGCACTTATTAAACAAGCTAATGGATGATTTCCATACATTTGTTCATTCAGTAAGTACTTTATTTGTGGATTATGTTCTCACCATGAGTCAGGCTCTGCTAAGTGCAGGGAATACCTGTGAGACAGACAGGGCCTCTGCTTTTACAGAGGTTAGCACAGTGGGAGATAGTAGTAAATAAGCAATTATAATACAAGGTAGCAAGTGTGATGACTGGGCAAATACAGAGGGGAGCATATAGGGAGTATACCCAGCAGGAGCTTCACAGATCAGGAAAGGTTTTCTGGAGGTGGAGATACAGATATAGATGGGGGAAGAGTTTGGAGAGAATTTCCAGCTAAGAGGATAACAAGCACACACAGGCCTGGGGTGAGAAAGAGCATGGCTCAACCTGAGGAACCAGAAGAAGCTCTGTTTCAATGGAGCATCAAGTGTGTAGGGGACAGAACAGGGAGAGGAGGGAAAGACAAGGCTGGAGAGGTGAGCGGGGTCACATCACAAAGGGTCTTATAAGTCATTGTAAAAAGTCTGGACTTGGGCTTCCCTGGTGGCGCAGTGGTTGAGAGTCCGCCTGCCGATGCAGGGGACACGGGTTCGTGCCCCGGTCCGGGAAGATCCCACATGCCGCGGAGCGGCTGGGCCCGTGAGCCATGGCCGCTGAGCCTGCGTGTCTGGAGCCTGTGCTCCGCAACGGGAGAGGCCACAACAGTGAGAGGCCCGCGTACCGCAAAAAAAAAAAAAAAAAAAAAAAATGTCTGGACTTTAGCTGGAAGGCAAGGTAAACCTGTTGAAAGATTATAATAAGGGAAATGATGTGACCAATTCAGCTGCAGTGTGAAGCACGGCAGCAAGACTGATCAATGTGATAAATAAGGAGAATGTTGTAACAGTGGAGATGAGAGACGATGGTGGCCTGAATTGGAAAATGGCCATTGAGATGGAGAAGACAGAAGGATTCAAGAGATACTTAAGATGAGACCTGCTTAGTTGAATGTGGGAGGTGAAGGTAAACAAAAAGAAAAGGATGATGCCCAAGTTTCTTGCTTGAGCCACTGAGTGGATGGAGACTGCATCACCAAAACAGGGTACCTTATATGGGCAGAAAGATAATCAGCTTTATTGGGATGTGTTGTGGGACATATCTGAGGGACAAGCAAGTGGAAATAATCAGGATGTAGCTGTGTATGTGGATTTGAAACTCAGAAAAACTGTGAGCTAAAGATAAAGATTCAGGTGTCATCAGCATATAGGCTAGGTGGTCCTTGAAGACATGAAAATACTTAAAATATCTGGAAGATTTTGTAGAGAAAGCAAAGTAGGATCTAGAATAGAGCTTTGTGGGACAACAATACCTGTAAGGGGCAAACAGAAGAGGAGGAGCCCCACAGGAAACAGAAAAGGAAGAGACAAGGGGATAGAAGGCAAATTTTTGGAAGCCAAAGGAAGGGAGTGTTCCAAGAAGGAGAGAGTGGTTGACTATGTTGGATTTTGCTGAGAGATAACTGAGATATATTCTTCAGATTTAGCCAGAAGCCATCATTAGTGACCTGAGTGAAAACAGTATTGGTGGAAGTCATAAGAATAGAAGTCCCATTCTTATAGGGTCAAAGGAAGATGAGAAGGTAGAGACAATAGTGAGACAATTCTTACGAAGCTTTGCTATATAAAAGTAAGAGATATGGTGATAAAACAGAAATGTGAGCTCAAAGGAGGTTTTTGGTCGGGTATATGTAGAAATACTGATGGAAAGGAAAGTATTATCATTTCTATTATATAGAAAATCAAAGAGGTTAAGCAGTTTGCCCAAATTTATATAATCAGCAGAGCTAGGATTAAACCTAGGTCTGTCTGGCTCCAAAGTCCTTGTTCTTAACTATAAAGAGTACACAACTCAATTCTAGGTACTGGCTTCCCAACAGAATTTACTATATTAGAATCATATTCCAATTAGTACTAGGGGGAAAAAGCACGTATCATGTACCCCAGCCCTACTTAATAGACCAGGAAACTGAAGCTAACAGTGTCTGGCTTAAGCTTGCACAGCTCACTGGTGGCAAATCTCAGCTCTAAGGTTCAGAGCTCTTTGTCTTCTTTTATTCTAACTCTCATAACATCTCCACTTGGTTTAGAAGCAGATTTGGAGTTGGAAAGTAAAGCGTAAAGTACCTTGATATGACAACCGATTGGGTTATGCTATTTAGATTTGCTGTATGAATTATCTATCTATGTCACTCTTTGCAAGGCTAAAGTGACCTCTAAAAACTCTGCCTAGCATGCTAAGATATAAATAAGTAGAATTCTGAAGATATATACTGAGCCTCCTATATATTTCTAGTAAAAATTACCAAAATTAGCACTTTCAACTCAGTCTCGGTGTTATTCACCCCGCAAAACAAGTATGTAATTATTGCCAAAGTTATCCTCAGGGGAAGGAGTGTATCATTTTTGCATTCCTGGTTTGGTTTACCTAAAAGGTATGTTAAGTACAGATTGGATAATTAAGGGAAGTTTTAAAAACGGGAGGATATAAAATTGCAGTGAAATAGAAAATAACTATATATAAAATTCTTCAGTAGAGATGGTCAACCTTTTTTGTAACACGAAACTCTAAAGTCTGTATGCGCATCAGATTCAGTTCAGTGACACAGTGGTTTTAAACATGGAAATTAATAAGTAGGTAAGTGCTACCATCCAAACAGGGTAAAGCCCTTGGAACCTGCCCAAGTACCTCCTAAATAAACCTACCTGCACCCAAGTTCTTGTCCCAGATTCAGCTTTCAGTGATCTAAACTAAAACACTACTTACACAGAGCATGTGCTCTGGAATCAGACTGCCTAGTTCAAATGCTCATCACACATGGACTAATTTTGTGACCTGAGGCAGGTTACCTACCCTCCCTAAGTCTCAGTTTACTCAGTAGATTCTGAGCATATTCACAGAACCTATTTTTTGGGACATTGTTCTCCATGAGTTTCTCATATTTCTACATATCTCGTGAGACACTGACTGCCCTTTGTTCCAGACTACTTTCTCAAGGATTTTGTAAACCAAGCAGCTGTGGAAGAAAGAAATAGCATCCCCCTCAGAGCAAAGGGCAGGCATACTTACTGCTCATTATAAAAGATTTAGGTTTCCTAAGCTTACGGCTCCCCTCCTATAACACCATACACTAGATGCTGGCATCCGTACAGAACTTCAGGGCCAGGGGAACTAGGCACATATGCTGATGCTCATGCTGTAGGCTCAGTTGTGAGTAATAAAGTCCTTTTTTCTCTGACCCAGGAGTCTCCTGTCTTCTGCCAGCATCCAAAAACTTGCAAATGGAGCACAATTTCAGATCCTTTGCAGTTCTTGACACCTTATAGAATTTAAAGACGACATGAGTGTGTTCATTGAAAATGTTTAGCATACCTCTTGGTACTTGGTAAGCACTCACTAAATGCTAACTCTATATTCTAACCATCAAAATGTGAGTATGCCCATGGGATTGCCACATAGATAAAAATGTGTGTATGTTTGAAATCCCACGAGCAGAAATTCAGTCCTGTGTGTTCAGGCTTTGTGTATTTCCAGGTGTATACTTTTATACATTCCAGGTACAAATGCCCACAGGGAGGTGACCTATGCGACTCTTCTTTGCCATCAATACCTCAATGACTACCAGTATTCATTTCTCATAGCAGAGCCTGGCAGGTGAAGTCTTAGGACATGTTCATTATATGTGATTGGGAGAGAGATTTTGAACATGAGGTTTTGCCCAAATAAACAGACCTGAGTAGTAGCCAAAGGTCTCCTCATGAGGATGGTATCCATCAGTGTCTATCTTGCTTAGTACTGTATTTCCAACATATAGCACAAGGCCTGACAGAGAGTAGAGGTTCAGCAAATCTTTTTGGCTGAATGACTGCTATCCCAGAGAGAAGTTGAGGGAGCCTTTCTCTGCCATCCAGAAGTAGACTTCTGAGTCATTCAAGTGTTCCTGTCCTCAAATTATCCCCACCAAACATGGCAACCAGTTTACCCACTAAAAGGAACTCCATCAAAAGTCTAAGATAAAAAGAAACAATAAAATAACAAAACAAACTTTTGACCTACTTTGTTATGCATTGAAAGGCACACTGTAGCAGACAAGAGGGCTCAGTGCTATGTAATTGTCATCAGTGTTTCACTTAATATTTTAATGAGCTGAGCAACTGACATCCTGGTTGAATACATGCCTTTTGTGGGTCTTGTTACTAAGCAAAAAAAGTATATAAAAAAATTGTCCTTTAAAAAAACCCATAATTCCTTAAAACGTAAATACACCCCAAATGCCACAAAGATGATTCCTGTCATCCTTCCTCCTTCCTTCCAAGCCAGCTCTTCTCATATTTTCCTTCTCCTGCCTCAGAGTTGCTGACTTGGGTTCCAGACTCCTATGCTGGTTCCTGGATTCAGAGCAGATCTTTCTGAGCCAGGACATGTTTGCCAGGACAGGCAGTGCCATTTTTAGCTATTTCTCTTCTCTATTCTCCCAAACCCTTCCCAGAAAAACATTGATACATTTATTTTAATATTCCTTCTTTCCCTTCGGCTGGCAAAGGTTTCTCTGTATCTGATGTTTGCCTCTATTTGCTCCATGCTCTTCCTCTGTTCTCTCTTTTCTTCCCCCCTTTCATTATCCTCTCTCTGGGGAGGGTTGATTGACTGGAAACCCCAGGGCCATCAAAAGGCAATTTCAGAGAAGCAAGGGAGACTGGTACATGGTTCTAAACTGGGAGGGAACAATAGCAAACTGAATATTCTTTAAGCAATGTGGAATCTACATTCCTTCTTTACCAGCCTTTGAAAATAAGCATTAAAATTCTTCCCATCACACAGATGGGAAAACAAAGGACTGAGAGGTTAAGCCACCACGCCAAGTCTAACAGAAGGTAAAGGGCAGCACCAGGATTTGGGCCCAGACACTGTGACTCCAAGGCCCATTCTTACCCCTGTGCTTCTCCCTTGAACTCAGATTTGAGGGATGAATATGAGTTACCTGAAAAAATAAATAAAGGAGAGGGCAAGTTCTTCCAGGCAGAGGGCAGAGCATTATACAGAGGCCTAAAGATGTGAACCAGCTTAACAAGTTTGGGGAACCACAATGACCACAGGGAAGTTAACCAGGAAACAAAAATACCTAGCAAATTTCAGATACTCATTCATGACATAGCTGGAGAGTGGTAAAACCATGTAGAGTTCATATTCATGAGACTTGGGTTGGAATGACAGCTCCATTTCTGGTTAGTGTGTTATTTAAACTCTCTAAGCATCTACTTCCTCATCTCTAAAACTGGAATGACACACATTTCACAGTTTAATAGCAAAGATTTTTAAAAGTTAACATATGCAAAAGCTTGTAAACTGTGGCGTTCTATGCAAATATCTTTCTCCCTCTGTAATGGAAACTGGGTTCAGCACAGGGACTCAGGAAGCAACTGTAGGATAAAGGACATTCCAGGGGCCTGGGAAAATCTTGCAGGCAGCCTTCAGTCTAGAAGTTATTTTTTTCTAGCCTGAAGTCTGAGAGGTTTATAAGACCCATCCTAACCCAGCAGTACAGAGAGAACACTTTTGCCAAAGGCATTAGTCAAGCATTTTTCCACCAGAGGGAAGTTGCACCTCTGACCTTCAGCATTTTATGGATTTTATGAAATACGATAAGAACAGAAATGACTAAAACAAAGAAATACCAGACTCTATGTCTTAAAACTGAACTTTGCAAAAATAACAAAGAATCTGCAGAACCTGTATATCTGCTCTAATCCAGTGAGCTGGTGTAGGATGCAGGGTCAGCCTGGGACACAGACTGGGGTGAGAGCAAGGCTGATCAGTAGGTGAAGAAGCGGCCTGTGATGGAAGAAGATGCCATAGCCAACACAAGAGTCGCTTCCCCCAGCCACCACTGGGTTTTAGTACACGTAATGATCTGGAGATATTTGCAAGTTGTGTAATACTAGCTGAAAGAAAGTTCAATCTGTCGTGTTTTGAGGGCTCTTCTCTGTCCCTAAGCTCTCCACTCGAGGCACCTCAGCAATAAACAGGAAATATCACTGCTCTCTTGGAGCTTACGTTCTAGGGAGTACAGATGAACTGGAACCAGGCTGCACAGCAGAAGGTGAGCAGAGGGCGAGCTAGCGAAGCTTCATCTGTATTTACAGCCACTCCCATTGCTCACATTACCGCCTGAGCTCCGCCTCCTGTCAGATCAGCAGCGGCCTGAGATTCTCATAGGAGCATGACCCCTACTGTGAACTGCACGTGCGAGGGATCTAGGTTGCGTGCTCTTTATGAGACTCTAACGCCTGACGATTTGAGGTGGAGCTGAGGTAGTGATGTTAGCACTGGGGATCGGCTGCAAATACAGATTATCATTAACAGAGAGGTTTGACTGCACAGAGAGCATAATAAATCAATTGCTTGCAGACTCATATCAAAACCCTATCAGTGAGTGGCAAGTGACAATGAAGCTGCATCTTACGGAGTAGACAGGACATAAGCAACACACTTCGGGTGTCACTGTCTCCCATCACCCCCAGATGGGACCATCTAGTTGCAGGAAAACAAGCTCAGGGCTACCACTGATTCTGCATTATCGTGAGTTGTATAACTATTTCATTATATATTACAATGTAATAGTAATAGAAATAAAGTGTACAATAAACGTAATGCACTTGAATCATCCCCAAACCTTCCCCTCACCCTCCGGTCCATGGAAAAATTGTCTTCCATGAAACTGGTCCCTGGTGCCAAAAAGGCTGGGGATCACTGAACTAGACAATTTCAGATAAAGTGCTAAGTGGCACTTAGGAAGTGCTCAGTAGTATTTGTCACCTGGATAGATAGATTGTTGAGGCCTAGGATTCTCTCAAAAGACCACCTTTGAGCAGCAAGGCAGTAAAAACACCTGCTTCACTGGCGAAGCCACTTAAGGCAGTGATTCAAATTCATTAAGTCATTCAGCAAACAGTTCTTAAGTATCTAGTCCATGCCAAGCACTATGCTAGGGACACTAGGGATACAGAGATAAAACATATCCCAGACACTCAACCACCTTTTTATTGAGAAATCAGCTTCTGTTTGTTCTATCTTTTACTAAATTTGCCCACTTTCAGATTCACCTGCATGTATCTCCTTCCAGGAGGGACATAAAAGGCCTGATGCCTAAAGGCTTTCAGAGCCTGGAAGGTCCAGGCTTTCCCAAGTAGGAAAAGTAGCAGGTGACATTTTCACAGGGCAGGTGGTTCCTTGCTGGAGTTTCCCATCACACTCAGAATCTCATGCTGAACTAGTAGTGAGGATGAAAGTGAAAGATCAATCAAGGCAGTGACCAATTCTCTCCCGAGCATGAGACCACATGTCACTTAATTTGTAGATGGGTGACCCAACCACAGAATGCTCTGGAAGCCTAAGATGTCTAGAAACCTAGAATGTTCAAGAAGTAGAGAAGTTTGCCTTCTAGAAAGAGGAGTGGAAAATCATTACAGAGGAAGAGTATTACTGGCCGCTGTTTCCACAGATCAGAGAAGAGTCCTGTGACTGCAGTATAGGTCCCCTTACCACTGGCTCTCTGAGCTCACAAACATGCATAGAGACACATATAATTAGGATGGCTCTGGCCATCTTATTATTAATATTTAAGATATGTGAGGAGACAAATCCAGCCAGTTTCTTCTCTAAATCCCATGGTATCTTTGGGGAAAGCTTAATCTGCCTTGCCAATATATAGAGCTTCTTCCAGGTGCCTGTTAATCCTCCCTTTTATTTTATTGTTTTTAAGTGAAGAGAGTTTATTGAGCTGACAAGACCATTTAACTTGTGATTTCAAAATTGTGAGCAGAGAACACTGAATTTATGAGTTGTTTAAAGGTCTGGAAGGTGGAAAACAGCCCAGACAAGCAGCCGGGAAGGCTGAGGAGGAAACACAGGTGCTGAGAATGGAAAATAATCTACCCCCAGAGGCAAATGAAAAACACAATACAGAACAAGAAAAGAGCACATGGGTCAACCTGAAACTTGTTGTCAATCTCTTTTCTCCAAAAAAAAAAAGATGATTTAATATGTAAGAGCAAATGTATGTGTCAATTGGGGTTGCCTTCTGGAAGAAAGTCAATCCATAAATCCAAGAAATAAATAAACAAGCCACCATCTTAGACAATGTTCTTGAAAAACTGACAAGGCAAATCTGCTTGAAGTTGATAGGCTGAGGCTGGAAAAGTGGCCCAGGATTCTGTTTGCTTTCCCCTGATTTGATAAATGTCTATAATTGCTGTTCTCCCTAACCTCCAGCCCTCCACTTCCTCCATCCATATACAGGCACCCTTCCCAGAGAGTAATGTGACTACGTTTGTAGCATGTTGAGATATCACATTGAGGTATCACACTGGCCTCCCTGGAGCCTGAGTCAGCAGATCGGTTTTTCTAGATAGGCTTTGGTTTGATTTCCTAAGTGGTGGGAAAAAGTTTTTTCTTTGAAATTTACATGTATCATCATAGGCCATGAGTGAGAACAGTAACATGACCAGTGTGAATTTTATATTCCATAATATTATTAGCATGGACCTTGGTAACTCTCTGGGTTCATTTTTATTTTGTTTTGTTTCAGCTATGAAGGAAACCTAATTATGACTTAAGCTTTTCTTCAAGGTGGAAAATTCTATCATGAACCCTAGATTCAGTACTCTGAATGGGAACCTCAGCCCTTTTTTTGGATACTTGGTAAGGTTGATATATTCCTGGACAGACAGGAGGAGGGAGAGGGGGTGGTCCCTGAATACAATCATTCCTCCTCTAGATCAGGAGCTTTGTTTCAGGCCTTAAGTAACAGAACAAACTCAGTTGTAGAAGGCTTGTTCTGAAAAATGCAACTGAATATTGTTCTAACGAATGAATCCTGGAGGAGATAAAACAGACCATGCAGATGAGGGCTATGTTATCTTCAGTGCTTTGTGCCTGGCATGGAGGAAATGTTCTATAAATAATATTTTGAATAACTGACAGAACCCTCATCCTCACTGGTATATTCATCAAGCATCTGATGAAACACCAAAAACTGAAATCACCACTTTCTTCAAATTTCTCAACCTCCCTCACTAATGGATATTTTGCCAGCATTGCCAACGGATGGCAGAATGAACTGACTGGACTCTCCTGTGCCCAACCTCTCTCTCATTTAAAAGCCAAAGGATCCCTCACCTGTAAGACCTGTACCAGCCTTAGTTTGACTGGCCCTTTTCTGTTCCATAGCCCATCACCATATCTTTCCTTTCTGCAGAAGAGCAGTGACATGTCTAAAAGCCAGAAAAACAAAGGTCTGGAAAATTTACAAACAACCTAGTCATCCCCTGGAAACATAAAATGTCCACGGCAACATGTGATTTCCTGTTGGTTTGTGCTCCATTGTGTGTATGTGGGTTTTATATATATATATAAAATGCCCTGTTTGGAAAGTGGGTGCTGTACTTTTATCCTACCAAGAAAAGAAGCTTTTGTACTTGAAAATATTTTTTTTTACTTGATGGAAGCAATAAAAAGGACAAAACCACTAACAGCTTATATTCATTTAAGGCCTTCCTAACCCTCTACTCAATTTGTTTCTTTGCAGCAGTTAAGTATATTTTGCCTGAGTGTTACCAAGATGGTGAGCACATACTCTGCCCCTCCACACCCATCTTGAGGCCAGACTTGATATTCCATTGAATTAAAAAAGAAAAAGAAGAAAGAAAAGAAGGAGGAAGGAAAGGAGGAAGGAAGGGAGGAGATAAATTCACATTTCCAAGGCATTAATGATTAGTGTAGACTTTCTGAAGAATGTTCCAAGAAGACAGAGATGTTCTATGGCACAGGAAAATGTCATCAAAAACCACCAACCATCAGGTCTTCCTTTCTATATACCAGTTGTTCTCAAAAATATACAGGTAGGGCCCACCCAGACTAATTGAATTTGTATCACTGGGACTAAAATTCAGGTTTCCTAGTTTTAAAAACTCCCCAGGTTATTGCAATGTGACATCAAGGTTGAAGACCACTCTAGCCTTCCCCCACATCTCTTTTCTCATGCAAACAATTTAACTCTCTTCTCCCTCAAAAATTATATCCTCATCCCCTTTACCCTACTCCACAAACCAAGATTCTTCACTAAGATCCAGCCTCCTTAGAAGGCTATAGGTAAGTGGCAAAGTATGTAGTTTTCCCCATGACAATTTCCTTCTGGTCATATGTAGCATCAGCACCTTTTAGAATGAGCGAGGCATGTCCCCTTTTATTGAATCCAGGAGGCAGAACTTGTACAATACAGCAAGGAACTTGATATAGTATTTTACACACAAAATCCTTGGACTAGACTTGAAAGATGCACTCACTTATTCTCAGGCATAAGGATTTGCACTCAAGCCCTGCTAGTAGGTCGCTGTATATCTTCTTCGCAAATAATCCAGGAGAGGAGAATTTTACATTCCTTCAGCAAACTCTGATCGTGATGAACAAAAACATCTGCAAAAGTGTCAACTTAGCTGGTCTGGGAAGAAAGAAGCCAACAGATCTGATTCCCTTTTTGCATTCCCCTTCTCTTTGCTACCTTTCTCCTGAATTAACTGCCATGTTTCTATCCTTAGGAAAGGCAATGAGCTATATGGTAGAAAGGACAGGGGGCCAGTCAGAGTCAGGGATTATAAGACTGCAAGAAACAGAATCCTAGTCAAGCTAGTTAAGGATCACCTGGAAGGCTCTAAAAAAATTCCTGGTGGTTTTCATTCAGTGGGTATGGGAGGGGGATCCATGCATTCGTAGTTCTAAATGCTGCACCACGCACCTGGCCCTCAGCAGCCTCTGGTCTCTCCTCTCTGCATCTGCTTCATTCCTGCCTTACAGAGCCAACTCCTTTGCTGATTCCTGCACTATGATACCAGAGGGCCTGTGGCTTTGGTTTGCCAGGGCACCAATTCTGGCCCCCACTCTGCAGAACCTTTCAGAACTGTCTCTCAGTTCAAATTACAGAGCAAATACACCTGCTCACTGCACAACAAGTACATTGGTTCTTCTTTGAACTTTGTTCAACTGTTGGTCCCACCACCTCTAGATGTGTGACTTTGACCATGATACTTAGAACAGAAAAACAAATTTCCACTTCACTGGACTGCTGTGAGGATTAAGTGCAAATGTATAGGGACTTCCCCGGTGGTGCAGTGGTTAAGAATCCGCCTTCCGGGTTTCCCTGGTGGCGCAGTGGTTGAGAGTCCACCTGCCGATGCAGGGGACACGGGTTCGTGCCCCGGTTCGGGAAGATCCCACATGCCGCGGAGCGGCTGGGCCCGTGAGCCATGGCCGCTAAGCCTGCGCGTCCAGAGCCTGTGCTCTGCAGCGGGAGAGGCCACAGCAGTGAAAGGCCCGCGTACCGCAAAAAAAAAAAAAAAAAAAAAAAAAGAATCCGCCTGCCAATTTAGGGGACACAGGTTCAATCCCTGGTTCCCACATGCCACGGAACAACTTAGCCTGTGAGCCACAACTACTGAGCCCACGCACCTAGAGCCCGTGCTCCACAACAAGAGAAGCCACCGCGATGAGAAGCCTGCGTACTGCAACAAAGAGTAGCCCCTGCCCTCTGCAACTAGAGAAAGCCCACGCACAGCAACGAAGACCCAGTGCAGCCAAAAAATAAATACATAAGTTTTTTAAGTGCCAATGTGTATCTTACAACTATCACATTGCCTGGCACCTACCAGGTTCGTCTCCATATCCCTCCAGACACAGCAGTAAGGCTAGGAGTCCGACTTGCTGCTTCTCTCTCACACTGACACCTGAGTTACCCCCGCTTATAGTCTTTCCACAGATGCCCACAATGTGGTCTAATGAATCTTGTTGCTCCTCCCTTTCCTCACTTTGTCAATAGCCATTTACATAACTCATTAGTACAGAGAGAGAAAAGAAAGTTTCTGAAACTCAGAGTAGTTTGATTTACTTTTGTCAGACTCTCTGGTTGAGAAGAAAATTAAAACTAAACATGAAACTTTTGTTTTGGGCGTCTGTGGATTCAATTCACCTGTGCTGTCTTAGTTCAGGTAATAACAAATTACCACCTGGGTGGCTTCAACAACAAATATCTATTTCTTACAGTTTTGGAGGCTGAAAGTTGAAGATCAAGGTGCTGGCCGATCCAGTATCAGGTGAGAATCCACTACCTGGTTCGCAGAAGGCTGTTGTCTCGCCATGCCCTCCCACAGCAGAGATCAGAGAGCACAAGCTTTCATGTCTCTTCTTGTAAACGCACTAATGCCATTCATTGATGGCTCCACCCTCATGACCTCATTATCTCCCAAAGGCCCTACCTCCTAATAAAATCACATTGATGGGTTAAGATTTCAGCAGATGAATTTTGTGGGGGACAAACATTCAGTCCATAACAATGCCATCTGTCATTCCTGTGGCCTTGAGAAATGGAGACTTTGCATGTATTCAATATTTTCATTTTTACTTGTTTTAAGTTTTGTAAGTCTTCTGAATGTAGACAAGATTAAAAATGGGTAATAAGTCCAACTATTTTTCCTCTTTTCTGCCTCTAGCTCCTGTCATGTTTCTTGTTTCTTTGTAGGGTAAAATTAGCATCTCCGTTAGTTTTTAATAGCTCCATAAACCCTCAGTTCTACCCAGCCCTACTTTGAGTTAGTCTGTCTTGCTGCTCTTTGCTTTTGGTCAGTGGAGAGACTCTTCAGCTTGTCAGGATATGCCTCTGTAGGACGGGAACTAGAGAAAATTCTGACAAGCAGAGTTTTTATTTGATAAGCTCTCTCATGTGAAGTCAAGTCCTCTCTTTGCCTTACCAGGACAGGTGGTAGAGAAGCTTTTTAGATCTTTTTTCTTCTAAGAAACGTTGCACATCTGGAGAAGAAGCCTCCTTTCTTATCTTTTGCCATATTGTTCAAAGCTTTTAGGAAAAAAAAAAAAAAACAGCAAAGAGAAAATCGGTTTTCATCCAGAGAGGGCTCCTTTTGGAAGCCCTGGACTGCAGAGAGATATTTAGGAGGCAGGAGGTCACTTTCTTTTGAAGTCAGACAGCTGTCTCTTTATCACACTGACAATTTCTGGCTGGGAAGAACATCTGAAAAACATATTTCCCAACATGAAAGTTGAGGCAGCTCTTTACCCTGCCATTTCCCGCTCTGGTCTCTACAGGAGTTCCTCCAAACAAACCTCATGTTATAAGAGTGGCAGGCCCACTCCTACTATCCCATTCTGCTTTGCAGCCTTTTGAAGGTCCCCTCTTATCCTCCTCTCTCTCAACCCCACTTCTATAGGTGTCATGAATTTTATACTTTAGAGATGAGAGGAAAGTCTAATGTCTCAGTGACAACATGCAAATGGCATTTTGGCCCCTGTAGAAATGAATAAAGCATCACATCCACTTTGAAACTGGGAACTGAGGGGGACTGTAGACCATATGAACTTTGGGGACCTCACTCAGAACTCTCAGTAAGGTTCCGAGTGATGCTTTAGGAAGGCATTTTATGTAGACGTGCCATGATCCTGCCTATGGCTTTGAAAGGACATAGGGACACCATTTCGACTAGTCAGAAGGCCCAGGGATGGGCCTCTCTGAGGCAAAGGAAAATAATTTATGGAATAAGTAGTTAAATAATAACAACAACCAATTTTAGTGAACATTTACTCTGTACTAGGTACTATAAAGTGCTTTTATAAGCATTATCTCATTTAATCCTGCCACCAATCCTATAATTCCTTCATGTGCAGATGAGAAAACAGAAATGAGTGCAGCAAACCAGAAGCGGATATGTATAGGCATTGTTTGTAGTAGCCATAAACTGTCCATTAATAGAGAAATACTTGAATATGCTTTTTAGTAAAAAGGTAATTTATCATATAATATTGATTTTAAAAACAACCCTTTTTTAGCCAGATAGAAAGAAGAGAGAGAGGATCAAAGAAAATTTGGTGAAGTGAACACATAGTAGGAGCTAGGAAGTCCAATGCCTCTCAAAGAAAACTTTTGCCCAATTCTAGACGTGTTCCTTGGTCCTTAAGAAGCTTTCTGTATGTTTTACTGGACTGTCAGGCATAGCACCCTCTTGGGATGCTGAGGAAAGATATAGTAAGGTGAATAGGTAGGGTGACAATAGAATTTCTCATCCAAATCAGGGCCCTTTTAAGAGTAAAAGGGGTGTTATCGTAACTGCCTTGGGCAACAGGCATAACCCAGGAGTATCCTAAGCATACCAGAATGCATGGTCTTGTGCACTGGAGACCCTCCAGAGAACAAGCTTCAGACCATCCCACAAACGGCTGTGACTCTGATTCCAGGTTCTGCCCTCCCCTGGCTCCAGGGCTCCATCCTTATCTAACATCCTGCTACTACATCTATGTTTTCAAGTGTTATGTCTCTTTTCTTCTCATCCCCAACTTACCTCAGGTACCTCTGCCCCAACAAACTTCCTGGGGTTAATAGCTTCTACTCATGTCTGCAAGGGGATGAGATCATCCTCCACCAAAGACAATAGAGCCACAGAGCCAACAGACCCTGTCTCACTCTCATCCTCTGTGAATCAATACGTGACCACTGCCATCTGCACAGACTCACAGCAAGGCAAACAAAGCAGATGCCTGAACTCCATGAGGAGAAGGAGGCCAGTCACAATCTCCTCAGCTTTGCTCAAGAAGACCAGACGGTGCTGAGCTCCAGGGGACTCAAGGGAAAAAAAAAAAAAAAAAAAAAAAAAAAACTCTATTCCACTCAAATTGTCTCAATCATTTGCCAGGAAGAAAGCCCTGACCCTAAAATAAAAAATGCTCACTCTAGCCTCTTCAAAATGAAACAGAATGCAGACGGGAGATTCATCCTCTCCTCTCCTTGCTCACCCACCGTCCCATATCCCATTAGTCACGAGAAGTCTTTTATGCCACATAAAATAGAGACCAGGAGAGGTCAGGCCCATTGATTCATGAACTATATTTGTATCCATTTTATGGGGTTCTAAGGAATCCTATTTTCATGGAGTAAAAAATGTCACTTAAAATATTGCGTAGGGCTTCCCTGGTGGCGCAGTGGTTGAGAGTCCGCCTGCCGATGCAGGGGACACGGGTTCGTGCCCCGGTCCGGGAGGATCCCACACGCCACGGAGTGGCTGGACCCGTGAGCCATGGCCGCTAAGCCTGCGCGTCCGGAGGCTGTGCCCCGCAATGGGAGAGGCCACAACAGTGAGAGGCCCGCATACCGCAAAAAAATAAATAAATAAATAAAATAAAATAAAATAAAATATTGCGTAGATGATTTATTAAATCCTCCCTTTTCTTTTTTCTTTTTTTTTAAGGTGGTGACTGCATAACATTGTAAATTTATTAAATGACACTGAATTTTACATTTTAAAATAGTTAATTTTATGTTAGGTGAATTTCACCTCAATTGAAAAAATGCCTTAGACCCATATAAAGAAACAGAATTATTTTAAAACCTTGGAATGGACCAAATTATGATTCTGAATTAAGGAAAAGGCTTCTCGCTTAGGAGTGCTTTCAGGTGTATTTCTCCAGCTTCTCCCTTATCTTTTCAATGGTCGTTTCTTCTGCTTTGAGTTGCTTGGGTCAGTTGAAACAAATGCTAAATATTTTGTCCCAAACAGCGAGACATGGCAGAAGCCCTCTCTTATTCAGCTTGTTACCCAGGTCAAATCATGCAAGTCAAATCACATGCCATGGAAAAGAACAGCTTCCTGTGAAAAATGCCCCACCTGGCAGCTTTAAGCAGGTGTTTGCCCTGAGTTCTCATCCTAGTTGAGGTGGGGGGTGGGATGGGGAGACATCAAAAGGATCCCAAGAACTTGGCTGTTCCACCCAGAGTCCCTTGCCTCTGTGGTTACACCCCCACTGCAAAGTCGAGAGTGGATGGGGTGCAAAGGGTCAAGTTTAAGGAAAGTCACCCTGTGGTGGGGGGCAGAGGAAGTAAGTGGACAGGCAAAGCGACCAGTGCTTTCCCTTCTCACACACCAACCCCTGTGCTTTACGAATAATCGAATAGTCGTTAACACAAATGGCTGAGCCACCTTCAGTACCCTTAGCTTTAACTGGGTACAGAGGAAGATTCACAGAGACATCTATAGGTCAT
The DNA here is from genome assembly GCF_964374135.1 of Grampus griseus. NCBI lineage: Eukaryota > Metazoa > Chordata > Mammalia > Artiodactyla > Delphinidae > Grampus > Grampus griseus. Next base: position 78,844,488 of record NC_139018.1, on the reverse strand, counting down.
AGCTGGAACTGGATTAAAATAAAGAATGGTATATACTAACTGGTCGATACTCCAATTTGGATGATTCCATCAAACACTAGGGTCAATTTACTGGGAGTTAATTGGACGAAATTAACTAGGAAACAATTTGTCATTTGTTTATCAGTGTGCAAATTATTCAGTGTGGGGAGGAAAGAAATTGATATTTGTTGAGCATTTACCACGTGACAAGCCTTGCACTGATTAACTCTATATTCAGATGCCATTTGATTTCAGAACAGCCCTCAGGGGTAAGAAGTATTGAATCCACTTCATAGACAACCATGGCTCACACGTGTCAAGTAACTTGCCCAAGTTCCCACAGGGAGGGAGCCCAGTGGAAGAGGCAGGTTCAAACCTAGATCTACGTGGAGTTAGGGCCCACCCTCTCTCCACTCTCCCACTACAGCCAGAAGCTTTTAAACGTATGAACTAACTAAACACAGGGCTACCGACAATCACGTACATGTTATGAGGTTGTAATTTACTCACTCCTCTTATTAGATGGGTAAAAAAAACTGGTAGTTTTAGATAAATAGACGAACATCTTTGTGAATTCCCTACTGCTGAGTAACTAGGAGAAAAATAATTAAGGTCCAATCTGCTATAAACCTTGGTCCAAAGAAACCATTTAGAGTCCCCTTGTTTAATGCTCCACCTTTCTAGTTAAAGGTACTTGGTGATTCCTCTGTCTTCCATCCCCCTTCCTGGCTCCTCTGCAAGATGGCACCTGAGTACATGAATACACATGGGATCGGGTTGCTGTTCCTAAACTTTGCAACCTCGTGGTAGGTAGAGTCAGGCGCCTCACACGTGACATCCTCTAGCTCCCTGGGCTGCAGGTCCTGGTCGTTTGTCTCTCCACTTGCTGTTGTCTAGCTAAGGTCTGCTGCTCCTGCTGTTTGCAGTTTGTCCTCTGGTTTCTCTTTAAGCTTGGCCAGACCCAGTACTGCCTCCTAGGGGACCTGATGTCTTCCTACAGACCTCATTTGAGCTCCAGACCAGTGCTGCCCTGAGCCTCCCCAGACACACACACTGACATACGTAGATACACACAGGCCAGGTGCCCCACTTAGCCCTCTGGCAAGCTTGCCGGCCAATGCCCTTAGCATTGTCAGTGTTTCTTCTGGATACACAGCCACCCCTGGGTACCTTCAGGGTATGCTGGAATCTGGGTCAGACCCCTGGGGGAACTCAGGCCCTCCCTTTAGGCCCACTTGAGCGTGCTGCCACTTCTACTTTGGCCGCCCCCTCCTCCAACATCAGCGTACAGAATATTCAGTCAACTCCTCAGACTTCTGTACTCACTCTTAGGTTTATTTAGCAGCACAGCCAGCCCTGGCAAATGTGGGCCTGAATTATTTTTTCTTTTTTTTTTTCTTAATATTTTTATGTAAGACAAAAATGAACATCAAGAAAAAGAAAATGAACATCAAGAGAGGCCTTTAAAGGTGAGTGTGTGGGAGGAATAGGAGTGGGTTGTGACCTCAGAGACGGGGCCGATCTCTGGGTTGAAAGATGACTGGAAGGGGAGACGGGAAGAGGGCCCACCGGATGACAGATTAACAAAAGTGGCTGGAGGGAGGGCAGGGCTACTTATGCATGAGAGTAGCTTTCCTTTCTCAATTAAATTTTTGAGAGTAGCTTTTCTTTCTCAATTAAATTTTTATCTTCTTCTTAGTGCCAACAAGATAACTTCCTCCTAGGACCCCTGAGATATCTGGTCACTGCAGGCCAACTGGGCCAACACAGGGACAAGCCTCGTTCTAGGGCTGGCAGCACCTCGACCACAGTCTCCTCCACTTTCCTGGCCAGTATCTCCACTCCTGCTCTGTCTCCTCTCAGGGCCCCCAGAGAAGTAGTCAATGTACAGGGCCTGCCCCTACCTTGCCCAGTCCTACCCTCACCCCGCCCCCCGCCCCCGCAACAGGTTCAACATTGCAGGCTGTGTTTGGTGCCTGGCAGATCTCAAATAGAGCTTTGACTGTCTTCAATTTTAGGCTGTTTAAGCTGCCAGATGTCTGATTTCAAATATTTAAACCTCTTTTTTTGACAAATAAATTGCACAAATACCAGAAGTATAAATGCCCAGTATTAGAAAGTATGTCTTTTCTCAAAATGTAACTTTAAATTTTATTAAAGTAACCAAATGTTCATAAGTATTTCCAAATCTATAACTGCCTTTGTCTAAAGATCCAAATAAGACAGTTCAGGCTATCATGGGAAGGTCAGAAAGGCCCTTCCCAGGGGCTCAAGTACGTCTCACTTGAAATGTCTGTTCCCACAAATCTCGGTGTTACTAGCTCAGCATCTCATTGTTAGAAAGCAGCACCCTGTCTCATCTGCGCTCAGCCACTTTGCTTCATCCCCCCAAAGCACTAATCACATAAGAATGCCTTCAATGCTAGCTTTTATTAGTTTGGGGAACTCATTCATTCATTTAACAAATATGTATTAGGCATCTACTACAGACTAGGCCCTGTTTTGGCTTGGGATTCAGCAGCAAACAAAAGAGACAAAAATCTCTGCCCTCGTGGAGCTTACATTCCAGGGTAAACACTCAGATAATACATACAATAAATAAGACATTACAGAGTATGTCTGATAACAGTAAATGCACAGAGATAAAAAAAAGCAAATAAAGGGGAAGTAGAGTGCTGGGAAGAAAGTTGATTTTTAAATAGAAGACTCAAGAAGGCTTCACTGTGAGGCCTTTACATTGAGCAAAGTCTTGAAGGAGGTGCTGGAGAGAGCCATGTCCCTACCTGGGGGAGGGGCACCCCAGGCAGAGGGAGAAGCAAGTGCAGAGCCCCTGATGGAGGAACAGCAGGAGGCCAGTCGGGCTGTGGCTGCAGTGGGAATGAATGCAGAGAAAGCCAAAATGTGATCAGAGGGCTTGGAAGCTGATTGTGCAGGCCAGTAGGTCTGTATAACATTAGCTTTTACACAGGGTCAATTGGGAAGCTGTCGCAGGCTTTGGCGTAGAGGAGTGATTCTGACTTACATTTGAGATGGACCATCTGGCTCCTGGGTTGGGAAGAGACTAAAAGAGGCAAAGGTGATAGCTGGATGACGAATTTGGAAGCTATTAGAATCACCCAGGTCAGAGCTGGTGGCTGGAACCACTGTCCCAGCAGGGTGATGGTGAGTTTATGGATAAACACTGAAGGTCTGCCAGCAGGGTTTACTGATGAACCAAATGCAGAGGCAAAAGAATGAGAGGTTTTGGACCTGTGTGAATTCAAGGATGGGGTTGTCATTTACTGAGATTGGAGAGGAGAGTAGTAAAAACAATACAGTTCAGGAAAGGATGTCAAGCTGAATGTTAGGCAGGTGAATTTTTCCCTGGTTATGTTCCTCCGGAGTCCCAGCTTCTGGCCTTGTTGCGGGGCTCCTCGCTTTCCAGATTCTGTTTTCTCTACCCTCTCACCCAGGGTTCTAACTGCCAACGTTGAGCTGCTAGACCAGAAACTCTAAGGTTCCTATTTTTTATTATGTGCCAATGAACAATCTAGTTCTTTCCATATGATGAAAAAACTGAAGAAAGCAAGTTCTCAAATTGATTACAAGAAATGTCAGAGTCTGATTCCAAGCTTACTGCAAGCCAAACCAAAGAATTCTCTCTTGGGAGAAACATTTATCGAAAAGAAGAAAAAGAAAAGGAAAAAGACGAGGAGGAGAATGCAAAGGAGGAAGAAGAAGGAAGAAGAAGTTACAAGGAAGAAGACAAAGAGGAAGATGAATAAATACAAGTCTGGTTGAAGACTGTCAGCTTGACACTGTCTGGCGGTAGGTGGGTGGCTCACCAACCTTCCAGACGAGGTCCTCATTCAGTAATGTTAGTCCAGCATTACTTCCCATAAGAGGCCTAGTACCTTTTAGACTAAGTAAGAACAGTTCTGTCCACAGCAGGATTTGGGACCATGTTTTCTCACTTGTTTCCCTACTCTCTATCCACAACCAATAAACTTCAAGTTTTTTACGAGTGATGAGTTCCACCCTTTCACTACAATGCACAGAATGACAACCATTTCTTTGTGTCTAGCCATAATTCCTTTCTTCTGTTATGTTATGCTCTAAAGGAAAGGTTTTCGCTGACACCGTATTACTGTATCACTTCTACACATGTTACTGTAATTGGCATCACTGCTCTCCAACCTGCTTTTTTATGCACAGAGCACCACTGGTTGTGGGCTCTAGAACAGGAGTTTGGTCAAAGAAGTAATGAAAGTACCAACAGCTCAGAGAACCAATCTCGCTGGCATCGTTTTATTTAGACTTTCTATTAAAGAGAATTCTAACATGTACAAAAAGTAGGCAGACTTGTACGAGAACTTCCACATACTCATCACCGAGCTTCAACAATTATCAACTCAGGCTGATCATATTCATCTATATCCACCCACTTCTCTTCCTCTTGTATTATTTTGAAGAAAATCCTAGACATCGTATTATTTAATCTGCAAATTTTTCACTATTTATTTCTAAGGTTAATTTTTTTACAGATAAACTTAATACCATTGATACAATTTAAGAATTAACAATTCCTTAATATGATTAAATTTCCAGTAAGAATTCAAATTTTCAACTGCCTCACGAATACCATAATTTTATTTTATAGAGTTCGTTTGAATTGGGATCCAAATAGGTCTACACGGTGTGACTGATTGGTAAGTCTTTTAAGTGTTTTTTATAGGTTCCCCTTTCCCTTTCTCTCTCTCCCTCTCTCTCTCATTCTCACCTTGCAATTTCTTTGTTGGAGAAATCATTTCTGGTCCTGTAGAATTTCCCATGGTCTGGATATTACCACCCCTCCACAGTATAGTTTACCATGTACTGCCTATTAATTAGTGGATAGATCTAGACACTATCGGCTTGTTTGAAAATCACATGTGCAGTCTACTCTAGTACTATTTCCATTATGAAACGTTACTGTTTCTCACAGGTGTTGCATTTCACTTTCACGTTTTTCAAATCTTGCAACATTCTTTTAAGGTAAGAAATATTTGATAGTTTTATTCCAAAAGGACTAACCACTTAAATCGAATATTAAGAAAAAAATTATTATTTTAGAACAAAAAACTGATGAGAACTTTTGGCACAAAAGTTACATTCACACCGAGAATAAAAATGGTCCCAAACCTGGTCTAAGGCAGAACTTTTTACATGATATAATTCACAGCCTCCTCTGGGATGTAATAGGCATTGCTGTTAAAATGCTTCAGCAATTTTCTGATAAACCTAAATAAGATTAAGGACTTCTGGGAAGCCAGGGTTACCCATCCAGCTGACTGGCTAGCCTAATAATCTTTAGCCAGACATTATTTTTTCTTGTATTTGGTTTAACAATAATTAACCATTCACTTTTCTTATAAAATCCCTAAAGGGACTCTTGAATCAGCACACTTAAGGGTCTCATCCCTTGCGGCTAGCTTGAAATAAAGTTTTGGCCCAGTCTTTTAATCCATTTGTCCAAGAAGCTGTTTTAACGTCATTTAGGAAGAAACATTGTATTTTTTTTTTACTACTTTGTGTGGCAAAGAATTTTCATTGAAAGGTGTTAAATGTATATATAAGAGTCTTTAAATGTATGGAAAATTGGTTTCTTTGAAACTTCTGAGCACTTTGATTTGACTAATGGAGAGAAATTTCTACTTTAGATAACGTAATTCAAACTTAGCTGTTATCATGGAGAAAAAGATCTTCCTTCAGATTCTTTCTATAAGCAAATTGGTGCCTTGGAGTGGGTTCCAAGGGCTTTGAGAAAACATCTCTTGATAAGTGGAAACTGGTTTGACATCATGATTTAATTGTTGTATCAAATGTATCATGGATAATCTATGGACATTAATGAATTTAACAGGTGAAGGGTAAATTGGTAAGAAGTGCACTTTACATCTGCATTTAAAAACATATATTAACTCAATGGAAAGTAATGATGAATGTCTGGATAAAATTTTAAACTTGATCATAAGTAAATATTGAGTGAAAACATAATAAAAGGACAGGTTGTGTATACAAATATGTATTTTAGAAAATTATTTTTTATCATGTCTGTACAATAATTTTATTGACATTATCTGGAAACTTTTTTAGTAGCCAAGGAAAAATATACAAGTTTCCAAATGTATATATTACGACAGAGTTGAGCCCATACTCCTATACCTTTCAGAATGCTGGATTGTGTCAAATGGCTCGAGATGGCTTAAATTAGACCTGCAGACCTCAAGGTCTGAGCAGGGCCACCAAGGGTAGGTCGGGCCTCACCTGATCCTCGAGGGTTGACCAGCTAGAAGTCTGCATACAGGATTTATGCTGGCATGCAAAACAGCTTCCCCATTCGGGGAGCCAGCCCAGATAATTTATACTGGCTCCTCTGCTTTCATCAGCCTTGAGTCTACACCAAAAGAGAACAGGATTCCTATATTAAGGAAATGACTCTAACGGCAACGGGGAATAATAACAACTATTTCACAGAATTTTTACAAGGATTAAAAGCAATAATGTATATAAAGTACTTAGCACAATGTTCAGTGGACACAGGAGGTACTTACTGTTTATTCTTTTTAATACATTAAATTATTAATAAATGTATTAAATATTAATGAACATACTAAATTAATAATATTTATTAGATCCTTTTCTTTCCCGAAGTTGAGAGATCCACATGTGCTCAGGGTCAGGGATTATCCATGAAGAAAGCATGACGTAACCAAAATAACTGTGCCTGCATAGTGCTTTATAATCTACAAAAAGCTTTAGTGCATTATCGCACTTGAACCTCAGCTCACCCACAACCACCCAGAGTGTTCTGTGAGACAGGAATAAGTACATTCAGTTCACGCTCCCCGGGAACCTGGCGAAGAAGGCCATGATGTCGCAGCCACACTCCTAGTGGAGATCTGACTCTGCAGATTCTGACTCTCAGTTATGTCACACCCACAGTCCAGGCCTCCCTCCACATTGCACAGTCGCAAGATTCCAATGTGGGTGACTGAGTACGGGGATTCCCAGGACACCAGACTGCCAGTGCTAAAAACAGCAAAGTCCCAGGCAAACCAAGATGAGTCAGTCACCCTAATTCCAAAAGAAATGAACACCAAACTCTATAGACGAAGAGTGCAAAAAACATTTGCCATCAGAGCCATAGGAAACATGCTGCTTAGCATACGTTGTAGAACTCCAAGGTTACATGGCATGAGAACTGCACATGTTGCTTGGTCTGGGAAGACAGCTTCTCAGATCTCTCAGCTCTCCAAGGGAGGCCGGGAGCAGGCTACAAAACATTTCTCACCAGGGCTCCTGTCAAGGGGCCAGCATTGGTGTTAGCCCCACTCCATGGTTTAACTGCACTCTTTCTGAGGCTTGGCAGGTGTGTCTCAGCATGAACTGGGTGGTCACCCAGCTCGGCCTTCCCCTCACAGAAGCAGATGTCTACAGGAAGGCCAAGCAGACCTGCTACAGCTCCTTTAGAACAGCTGTAATGAGAAATGGTGTCACAATGTAAACGAGGGGGAACCATCTCCAAACCTCTCCTTTTAGAGAAATCTAAAAACTCCCACTTGTCATAGAATTTAAAAATTTTATGCATTAAGAAACTGTGACATCCTTTCCTTTCAATGCTGTCCCTGACCCCTGTTTTAGAGCCTGTATCTGGAACTCATAGTACATTTGTCCGCCCCTTTTGGATCTGGAATGTATGAGTTCACTGAACTATCTCCAGAAGAAATGCTGACTCATGAAGCGGCACAAGCTCAAAAGAGGCTGTATCTAGGCGGGTCTCCTGCCACTCAACTCAGCAACACCTCAGCTCCTTTCTGGAGAATCTGCTTCTCTCTCCCAAGATCAAAAAACCCTGCTTTCAAATTCTCCATAAGTTGCGGGGGTGGGGGGACGGGGTGGGAAGAGGAGGAAGAAATTCCTCTAAGGCTTCCTATAATCACTAGACATGTCTCATAAAGAAGGTTGATCTCTAGTGTAAGAGAGTGGAGGAGAGGAGTTTGGTTTGTGGTTTGATATCCATTGCTGAAAGGAATACAACTAAAAAGGGCATCAAAGAAAGACCAGTTTTTTCGTCAATGCAGCTACCAGGGGAGCAACTTCCACAAAATGTGGGAGGCTAAAGAGCTACGAGACAAATGTGCAAGCCAAAGACCCAGGGAGACCCTAAGGCCATAGGGAATCTTCTACTTACTATATTATTTGACTACTTTAGAAAAACAGCTATTCTCAGAGGGAAAATGACTATATAAGCTTCTAAGAGAGTTCAATGACATATTCCACTCACCACAGTGAAACCCTCTTATGGTCTAAAGAGGCAACCTTAGATGAGGATCTAAGTGTGCCCAGTGTGCCAGACATCTTCAGCCCCAGCCCTCCAGATGCCCCTTCCACCCTCCCCAACCTTCTCTGCCCCCTGAGAGGCTGACTTCGGCTCTTTGCATCCTCCCAGCTCCTTTCCCCTCTGCCTTCTGGTTGGATTCAGATAACAGGAGGTGCTTGCAAGAGATGGGTTGGAGATGTGAGGATGGGAGAAGAAGGAGGCAGAGTAAGGTCAGAGGTCTTTCCTTGAGTGACCGAGGGAGGGCAGTGGCTTCTTCCCTCAGCAGAAGTCCAGAGCCCCCACCATGCTACAGATACAGATCTCTCTCAATGTTCTGGTAGCTTTTCCTTCCTCTGCCCCTAAAAGCCTATCGCTGGTGAAGATTCCTAGCTGGGGATATCTCACCACCCTTTTTTTGGTTTCCCTTAAACCCGCCTACACCCTTATAAATAGCCTCTTTGTTAAACTCCCCTAATAAGCCCCTCGGAATGTGCCTCTGTTTCTTGTTGGAACTTTGACTGACACTCTCAGCATATCGAGGATGGTGCTAGTCTGCATGGGGCAATGCAGCAAAATACAAAAGCCAACAGCAAGTGAGAGACAACACAGAGGTAAGCTAGGACTACCTTCCTCCTCTTTCCTACTTTCATCTATCAGCCAAGGAGTTCATACACTGAAAGGGGAGTTTGGTAATAAACAAGGGCTGTATGGAATTATTCTGAGATTTTGTCCCAGGTTCCTAAGTCCCTGGCCTGAATGACCAGAATGAAATGATCCAGAGGAGGTTTTCCAAGTAAGTTAAAAGGATATTGCATAAATCATTTTGCTGATCCTGAAAAAGCTGGTTAACCCTCTCTTTTTCCAATAGAGCAGCACATCTGGGTTTCTCTTACTGTCTTAAACAAAACTGAGTGAGTGGGACAGTCAGACAAACTGAGAAGCCTGAAACCATCTGGGAAAAATGGAGACTTTCAGGGTCTGGGAAGAGTCAGAGATCCACACAGGAGGTCATCATGGCCAGAGGATGACTGTTTTAAGAAATGAGATGTGAGTCTAGGAAGTGGGGCTAAAACAAAATACCAGCCCAAAGGAGAAAGGACAAGGAAGACACAGTGTAGACTCCTGAGGACTAGAGAACAGGTGTCTATCCAAGCAGGCACAGAGCAGGCAGTTAGCAAAGATCTTCACTAGAGGCAGTTAGTGGGGTCAGTGAAGGCACACAGACAGCAGCTGATATCATTTCCCTGTACGGCACCCAGCCGTGGAAAACAAGAGGAAAATAGCTAAAGCTCATCCTAGTAGAGCCAACAGAGGACCAACTCAGAGATGGCATGGGGCTCCTCACTGACCCCATATTAAAGCCCACATTAGATCTCCATTCCTGAACAAGGAAAGCCCATAGGTGTGGGTTAGGAGCCCACTGCTAGAGCCAGAGGAACAGAAATAAAGTGAACACTGCAACAAAACTGATGTACCATAAATAAAGTTGGTGCTGAAATGTCTTCTTCTACCCTGCCTAGATAAAAGGCCACAGGACAAATGATTTCTTTCAGCAGAGTCTTCACAAAAAAGGAAAGTATTCTTGTTTTTTTTAAAGTAATTTTTAATTTTATTTATTTATTGGCTGCATTGGGTCTTCGTTGCTGCGTGCAGGCTTTCTCTAGTTGTGGCGAGCAGGGGCTACTCTTGTTGTGGTGCGTGGGCTTCTCACTGCGGTGGCTTCTCTTGTTGCGGAGCACAGGCTCTAGGCACGCAGGCTTCAGTAGTTGCAGCACAGGGGCTCAGTAACTGTGGCTTGCGGGCTCTAGAGTGCAAGCTCAGTAGTTGCGGTGCACGGGCTTAGTTGCTCCGCGGCATGTGGGATCTTCCCGGACCAGGGCTCGAACCTGTGTGCCCTGCATTGGCAGGTGGGTTCTTAACCACTGCGCCACCAGGGAAGTCCCAGGAAAGTATTCTTATCTTACTTTCGGCATTTGTTTAAGTAAAAGTACATAAGGCCCAATATTTCTCCAAATACGACATATCAAAGAGCAAAGTTAAGGAATGAAGCCCTGCTAGAAATCTGACCGGGTATTTTCTATGCAACTTACAGGTGCAAAATCAAGATTCTGAGTTCATATTTTCCTCCTCATGTCAATTGGCTCTCCTTTACCCCCCCACAATTGGCAATCAAATATAGTTAGGATGGTCGTCACTAGGCAACTGAAGTTGAAGCAGCGAGCAGTTGAAGAAAATACGCATAAAACAGGTATGTGGCACATAATTAACAAGTCAGAAGTATTTACTAACTGAAGATAGGAGATAATATAGGCTCCTAAATGAGACATGAATTTTAGTCATGTTGGGAAGGAAGAACAAGAGCAAGAGACTTGAAGGATCTCACTCCTTAAAATGAAAGGAAATTTGGGAATTTGATCTTTCTCAGGAGTCTGACCTTGACCATCACAGCTACATCATCGTAAGGAGCTGAAACCTAACGTAGCTACCTATTATGTATTGGGTTTGTATGAACACAAAGACAGTACTTCCACTCACCAAAAAACAATTCTTTTCTCATATCACATGAAGGATTCTCTTTCCTGGAATTCTGAATTCAAACATATATATGCTAGGGCTTCCCTGGTGGCGCAGTGGTTGAGAGTCCGCCTGCCGATGCAGGGGACATGGGTTCGAGCCCCGGTCCGGGAGGATCCCACATGCCGCGGAGCGGCTGGGCCCGTGAGCCATGGCCGCTGAGCCTGCGCATCCAGAGCCTGTGCTCCGCAACGGGAGAGGCCACAACAGTGAGAGGCCCGCGTACCGCAAAACAAACAAACAAAAAAATATATATATGCTAAATATATTTTATATATAATATGTAAACATATATCATATAAATAAATGTATATCTATATATCTATACATACATTTATAATATATAAAATGAATGCCTATATATCTACACTCATTTATATTCTATATATCTGTACTAATTTTATATATCTATACCCATTCATTGAAGAGTAATTGGCTCTCATGTTCAAAGCTCTATGTTTGATGCTGGGAAGGCAGAAATGAATAAGATGTCTTCTCTATCACAATTTAATTGGAGAAGCTGACTGATACAATATATCAAATTAAAATCTAATGTGGTAAGTGCTATCAGAGAATATAATTAATAATTAGTTACCCAGTGCCCACATAGTACCATATACATACATTTATTAAAGCTCATAACACATTATTCAAGACATGTGTCCTCACAGTCTCTCCCCCAGCCTCTCAAAGAAGAAGCTGGACTATAATACTTATCACAGCGCCCAACAAGTGTCTGGTGTTTTAATAAGAATTAAATAGATAATGCTATGCAAGTTCTCCGAAAAATATAAAATGTGACACAATACAGACAACTGTCATTGTTTATTCAATAGAGTTGAAAATAGAGAAACTGGGATTGACATATATACATTATTGATACTATGTATAAAATAGATAACTAATGAGAACCTACTGTATAGCACAGGGAACTCTACTCAGTGCTCTGTGGTGATCTAAATGGGAAGGAAATCCGAAAAAGAGGGGATATATTTATATGCACAGCTGATTCACTTTGCTGTACAGTAGAAACTAACACACATTGTAAAGCAACTAGATTCCAATAAGAATTTAAAAAAAAAATAAACCCATTAAAAGATAAAAAAGAGCCAACTCTTTTTTTCTTAAATAATGTCACTGAGAAGGACATAAGTAGTATATTAACACGTCCAGGCAAAATGAATCAAAATGGAACAACGTCTGCTGGAGACCTGATGGTCAGATTTTAAATGATCAGTCCCTTTGAAATTCATACTCAGGAAAATTGTGAAATTTTCATTATCCCAATAATTGTGTTATGACTTAAAAAATTAAAGAAACCACCACATTCCAGCTTGCTTAGTATTTCCACAGTAGAAATAAATGGTAATACAGGTTTTACTGAGAATTTCCATTTGTTGAACACAGCAGGAAATTGGTGGCAGCTGAGCTCTGCCAATGAGAAACCAGTTTGGGTTAGACTGATGTGAAAATGAAACTACTAACTACTGTAGTGTATCAGAATGTGGTAAAGTGCTTTTAAATCCTAGCCTTAGTGATTTATTGAAAAGCAAGAAGTGACTTATTAGAAAGAAAGAAGTAAAGAAGAAGAGGAGTTAATGATGATGAAAGATAGAAGAAACGATTGTGAAACCAGCCAATTCCTTCCTTCAGTTTTTGCACCTGTGTTTTATTGCACTAAAAGGGAGAGCACAAAAGCTGAATTTACTTTGTCTTATTTTTTTCTCTTTTTTTAAGCATAGGAGAAAGAGTGATGGTAAGATAGAAATAAGAAGGGAGACTTGTGAGTAAAAATAAATGAATTGGTGAAGAGGAGCAAATAAAAGATAGAAATCTGAGAACTTAAAAAATGGAGGGATAAAAGTAAGAAAATTGGCCAGGAAACAGACAGAATTCATTCCTTTGTGCAATGTATTTTTGCCCCTCAAAATGGTGAAACAAGTACCTTGGTAAAGGTTTAATATTTTCTTTTTTCTTTTTCTAATGTGTTAACATTCATCATCCTACTTCTTGTTCTAGAATGTTAAACACTAATCACCATTATCCCCTCCTTCCTACTCTATCCTTTCATATTTTAACTGTTTTTTTAGGCAAGAATTTCAAGATCATATAGCCTAAAGTTTGGAGCAACTGGGTTGGGATTACTTTTTTCCAGAACAATAACACCAATTCTATGTGGTGAGACAAATCATCAAAAATTAACAGTGGCCCAAACTGTTGGAGTCCAAGCCATCCAAAGATTTTAGAAGTGGTTGACTTGTAAGCATCATCCCTAAAGCTGGGATAAATATATCTGTAGGTTACAGAACCTTTGTAAGAATGAAATGAGTTAACATTTATAAAGGCACTAGCAGAGGTTAGGCAATCGCAAGAGCTCAATAGTTGGATTTTGATTCAGTTTAAAGTAAGGATTTGTGCTTGAATTGTTTCAATAACTGTAGCATCAAAAACTTAACTTTTCATTAACTGAGGGAAATGCTTGTTTTTGATACTTTCTTATCCTTTAACACCTTTGCGATGTAAAATCTACGAAATAAAAACTACTCCTATAGAGGTGCTCAAAGAAGGAGTGATGGGAACTTTCCCCTAATGAAAACCTGGTCCAAGATTTCCTCCTTTTTCAAAGGAAAATCTGTCCTTACACTCATTTTCTGACATCATGACTTCATAATCTTTCCTGTCCAGAAATGATCTGGACAAAATGATTACATTTTGCAACATTCTTTTAAACAGCACAGGCATGATGGCACTTCTCCAACTTTCTCCCAGTTTTCCTCTAAGCAGATAGATAGCATAGGCAGATGTTTACACATTTAGCTGTCTTGCTAGAGGAGTACTATAAAAATAAATTCACGATGGCAATTTCCTCAAAGGAAAGGGTAAAAAATGTGCCAAGTAATTTAATTTTAAAAGTGACTTTAAGACGGGAAATCAGGAGCTGCTTTGTGGGAAACTCAGGGAAGGCTGAGGATTGTGGTGAAGGCACAGATCCTGTACCACCCTGAACTTAGTGGGGTTGACCCCTGCAAGCAAAAGCTTGTAAGCCCTTTGTAGAACAATATCTTATTTTCGGGCCTCTGACTGCCAGTCCTTGCTCTGGTTAATATCATCAAGGGAATCCTTTCCTGACAGAATGCAATTTAGAATCTATTAAATATGATTACTTGGCCTTGAAAATGATGGATATTGGACAGAATTATAGAATCACTTTACAAAAGAAAGGTCTCTTACATCCTTTCTTGTGGAGCCTAAAATGAAGCCTGGGGAAATCCCTCAGTGGGGTTGTGGCATTTACAGGTTAGGTTTATGAAAAAGGGAATTGATATTCATATTAAAAACTGTAAAAATTAAGCAAGGTGAAGATAGTGAGTATGCAGACAGCTGTGACGTGTGTCTGAAGGGTGAGTGGCATGTTGCCCAACTGATTTACTTGCTTTAATTATATTAGTAATGTGAAAGTTGACATGATTTGAAATAAGCTCTTTGGGTTTTTCATTCAAATACTAGTCCCCAGTCACTACTTTTTTACCGTCCTTCCAACTTCCAATTACTTCATTGCTGGGTTTGCTTTGGAGGTGGCCTATGCTTGAGTTTTTATTTAATTACATTTTGTTCTTGGTTATAAAAGTAATATATGGTCACTGAAAAAATTACAAAACATAAAAAATTGCAAAAAAGAAATTAAAATCACTAATAATTCTCCCATCAAGAGATTACCATTAACATTTTGCTGTATACCGACTAGACTTTTCTTTTATATATGTATATATCTGTATTATTTTTATTACTTAATTGATATAATGTCATATATACTATTTTCTAAAATTTTAAACAATATTTAACATGATCATACTCCCATATTTTTAAGTATTATTCTATTATGAGATATTTGACAGTATATGAGATATTTGGTGGTTATAAACTGTTCATTGTATGTATGTACCATCAATTTTTAAACTGATGTGCAATTGAGGAGAATTCAGAATATCTATTTATATTTCTTAACCATAATCAGATAACTCTTTGCACACATCCCTAGTTACTTCCTTAGGATACATTTCCAGAAAAATCACTACATCCAAAAGTTTTCAAAATATCCAGCCTTTTACCTGTAGTTGAATTGCAAATTTCTCCTATCATTCAAAGTCTACAGTACAGTATTTTTTTACGACTTCTCCTTAGTGTTTATCTTACAAGGACCAAAACAATGGAAGTAGCAGATAGAACTGAAATTACCACCATTGCACTTCTGGTTGGCAGTGAATTTTGTATTAGGGATAAGAGGGGGAGCAGTATTAGAATTCTAAATTATCTCAAAAAATGATGAAGCAGGAAGGGGGAATGGGGAGTTGTAGTTTAATGGGTACAGAGTTTCAGTTTTGCAAGATGAAAAGAGTTCTGGAGATGGATGGTGGTGATGGTTGTGCAATAATATGAATGTACTTAATACAACTGAACTGTATACTTTGAAATGGTTAAAAGAGTAAAGTTTACATTAAATGTATTATACCACAAAAAAAAAAAATGGGGAAAAAATGAGGAAGCAAATGGGAAAAAAATCTCTACTACTTGTTTTGCAGAGGAGCACATCTGGGAAAAAGAAATAAGTTCCCTGTATTCCATGATGTTATGGTAGAAGAAGCCATAATCATAACAAACATTTATATGGTGCTTTACAGTTTACAAGTGCTTTTGTACATGTAACTTCATTGCCACAACAGCCTTGTGAAATACCTGATTATCCTCATTTTGTATATGAGAACTCTGAGACTAACGTAAAATAACTGCCCAAGATGGTATGGCTGGCAAAGAGTGGAAGAAATACATCATTCCAGGGCCCCAATTCCTTGCCCAATCTCTCTCCTATGAAACATACTACCAAGACGGCAGTGAAGCTCTTGAGCCGGCAAAACCACTAAGTGTTTTCACTTGACAAGTCAAATGTTTCATATATAAACTGAAAAGAGCAAATATTTAAATTGCACTTAAAGAAGAACTTTAGCTTAGGAAAACAACTTATTTTTGTAAGAGCTTTAGAAAGTTTAATGAAATATTAATTTTATTAATATCAATAACAAATAATACTCCACTGTTTGATTCCTTATTTTGTGTTTTTTGCACTTTCAAATATTGATTTAATTTTTAAAATTTTCCCTCTATAATAAATGTATCATTCTAAAGGGGGAAACATGCAACGTGACCAGTTATCAGTGTGGCCAGGCAAAGGTGTAGAGAGGAAAATTGAGAAATTGACAACAATTTAGCCCTTTTTACTACCTCTTATCCTGTTAAAATACAAACAGAAAAGTTACATATTTCCAAATTAAATATTTGCATAAATGTAGATTTTTTAATGTAGATTTTTCCCTTGTTCCTCAAGTTTTCTTTGTCTTTTTTTTTTTTTTTTCTTGCGGTACGCGGGCCTCTCACTGTTGGGGCCTCTCCCGTTGCGGAGCACAGACTCCGGACGCGCAGGCTCAGCGGCCATGGCTCACGGGCCCAGCCGCTCCGCGGCATGTGGAATCCTCCCGGACCCGGGCACGAACCCGTGTCCCCTGCATCGGCAGGCGGACTCTCAACCACTGCGCCACCAGGGAAGCCCTCTTTGTCTATTTTTGGATGCAGGATCTGATCAAAGATTAAAAATTGTTATTGGCTCTTATTTCTGTTCAATATCATCTTGATTTGTAATAGATGATTTCTCCGACTTTTCAATATCTCTTAGAGTTTTGTGTTTAGATGATTTCCAGATAATTTAATCTGACAAGCAGATGTTTTTGGTAAACAGAAATCTGTTCTGTGAGATTTATTTTGTCTGTCAGCCCATTTATCTTTGGAATTACAAGCATCATAGGTATCATGAACATTTCTTGTTCTCATATACTAACCACACGCATTCAATACCCATTATTATGGACCTGCTATGTGCCCAGTGCTGCAAAAATAAAGACACAGTCCCATGAACTCGCACCATATTAATAGAGAAACTAACACATACACAAATTATTAGAATGAAATGGAATAAGTGGAATACTAGAACTATGTGCACATACTCTGGGGGTCATAAAAGTATTATTTTTGCCTCTGTAAGAAAAAGCTTCACAGAAGAAGAATCATCTGAGTTGGAACTAAAAGGATGAAAAGGTTTTCATAAGGAAAGGGATGGGAAGGTTTATACATATATATTACTTTGTCCCTTGCCTAATGATTAGATGTTTTTCTTCAGTTAATAGTCTGGAGCCACATGCTATGTGACACTCTGACTGTAACACTAAAAACAACTTTAGGTTTCATAGCCAGTTCAGCACTTTTTTGTACAGTCTGCATTCTCTTTAGATTACTAAACTGTCTATCATTTTCCACTGTGCCTGCCATTGAGTGGATTGATAACAATTTATTGTTGCTCAATAAATATTAAGCTTAACCATTAACTTCTTAATTCATTTACCACTGCACTGGTAGTGTCAGGATGCCCAGCTCCAGGGGATGCCATTCACATGAACACTATCTATGGGGGTTGGGCAGTCTTCACATCTGTTTGATCTAAGGCATTTATCTCCATTTTCCTTGTACACAATTCTATTTTAACTACTGCATTTTCCTTTCCAGTTGAACTTCACTTACAGTAGAATTTTAAGAAAACAAAAATTGCTGCCGATTATTTATGCTGGTCACTTCTCCAGCTAATTTGATTAAACAGAATTTCTAGAACAGTAGTAATGACTTTCTAAGATACTGTATCATCACTTGTCCTAATCTCTTACTGGTATTGATGTAACATGGATCACTGGACAATGTAATCTTCATTGCGTAGCTGATATGGATGGTTTCTGGTCAACTGATATATACCAGATTTATTCAGAAATCATACCAGCTTTGCGATTCCTGCTCAACTATGCTGAGTATTCTCTTTTAACCATTAACTGAATTTTGAAAAGGAATTTGATGTATCTCTAACTTCTTTTTGATGGTTAGTCAGGTCATAAATGGTCTATTGTCTAGAATCCTGAATGGCATTTACCTTGTTTTTGCTAATAAATATTTCAGGTTATTTTAACCTATAGCTGGGTTTTTTTGCATATTTGAAACAAATGGATAATAGACCAGTACTTAGATGGTTCCTCTGTACAACCTTACTTCATTTTACAAAGTTTTATTTTAAATCTTCTTTATACCATTAGATTCCTTTAACTTTGATATGTCTGCCAGGCAAGGGCTTTAAACAATAGCATTTCCCCTGCTTCAGATTTTTACCCATCAGAGGCCATGGGCTTTTTCTAAGAAAAAGAAATTCATGTGAATAGAGTGGTTTGAACACTCAATATTCGCTTATAAGAATGAGTTCTGTAGGACTTTCCAGCTCTAGGATTCTGTTGTATAATGGCAGAGTGGAAACAACAGATGGTAGTTGTGCGAATGTTACCTGTATTACATCAAGGAGAAAAACATCAAATTCATCCTGAATCAAATTGAACAGTTCAAAGAATTTTGACAGAGGTGAAAACTTAGTCAATTACTTGAATTGAGAATTATAATTTTCAGTGTTTAGACATCATTGAAATATTTTGCTATGTGGCACATTAGCGCTGAGGTGTCTGTGCAAAGGCACATGTAATCACCCCACTGTAATACCTCTGCGTGGGGTCTCTCACACAGTGACCTGTCCCCTGCAGAAACAGGAGGTCAAGAAACCAGTGATTCTTCCATGAGTACAGACAGAGGAAAACAGATTTTTCTGTCAGTGGGTCAGCCTCTTTCCAATTTTTGGAGGAGAATTTCTCTGCAGGTTATTTAGGAACAAATCAAGCACTTGGTCAATGCAAAATCAAATCTATCAGTTAATTATTTTTTTTAAGTCAGTAAAGGAGTGGCTTTTTTCCTGCACCCAGGAAAATATGTCTGTTTTCTTATAATTTATATGCAGTTGCATGGAGTTGCCTAGAGCATTTCATTAGCAACACATACAGTTATGTTTTAACACTACATGGCCAATAACCCACCTAATACAATCTTGTTCTCTTTCTAAGCAAATCTGGGAATGAACAATAAAAATAATAATTTCTAAAAAAAAACTATTGACATCAGGGTGATGATTAGCTCATAACCATAGCCTCTTCCATACCTCTCAGTAAATGCCAAATCTCACCTCAGTAGCCTTTTCTTTTCAAATGTTTCTCTAATGTTGTATTGACTTATATTAAATCTCTTATCTAATAATAACAAAAGCTAACTCTTTTTGAGCAATCAATATATATTGTCCCAGACACATAAGTATATTATCTCATTTAATCCTCACTACAACTCTATGAGGGGGGTCCATTTTAAACATGAGTAAATTTACATTGAGGCACAAAGTAGCTGAGTGACAGCTTGAGGTTGCATAACCAATAAGTACAGAGAGTGTATTAAAAGTCAGATTGTCTGAGGGATGACTGATACTCAGCAAGGGAAAAAAATGCTAGTCTTAAAAAACAGTGAGAAAATTAAACAGTTTTCCTTCTGCCATGTGAGGATCATAATGGAATTTTTCCTAAAAGATTATTTTAGAAAGCAGGAGATGCACCATAAAATTATACATGCTAAATTTGGGAGAAAAAATTCCCCCAGGCAGTGACCTTTTATTACTAAGATTGGATTTGGAAGCCAATTTTTATAGCTCAGTTAAAAACTGCTAAACCCAGGCAACTTATATAATAGAAATGCTGACATGACCTTAATTCCAGAGGTGCAAAGGGTATAATTGAATTTAAGAACAATGTATCTCCTCCATTAAGTCATTAAATAGATCGTAATAATCTGACACATTTGGTAAGTATGACATGAAAGCGGTTAACGATGGTATGCAAATAAAATGAGCTTGCACTATTAGCTACTGTATTTTGCTTGTGTTTGCCAAATATTACATGAAATGGCAATACATTTAGAAAATATTATGGCAATATATTTTAAATGTTCCTGAACATGATGCCAACACAGAGAAAGGAAATGTTAGAATATACAGGATATTGCCAAGTGCCTATGTGTAATTTAGATAAGTTATATTTACTGTTCGTAGAATTAAACTTAATCAGAAATACATTCCTTTGACCCAAACTTCCGGAGTTGCCCCAGTGGTGTAGTGCACCTGGTTCAAGAGCATATATATAACAATGGCAACTAAATGCCAAAATCAGAACATTCCTCCACACAGATGTATATTTGGCATTGTTGAGGAAAAAATCCAGATGTTTGGCATCATGCAACTAAATGCATAAATCCAAGTGAAATCATGAGTTAAACACACATTCAGGGAATTTAATCAATATAGACAACTAGTTGGGCTCATTCTAAATCAAACAAAACAAAGCCAAAACCCCTCTCTTCTTTCTTAAAGGCAGGGCTAGAGACCTAGATTTTCAATTTATATTGTCAAAAATCTTCATTTAATCTGTTTCTAGGACCAATAATGAAGTGTACTAATAATTTCAGTGCAACAGAGAATCCAGTAGTGCAAAACATAATTCCAACAATTATTTTAACCAGATCTTCTGTTTGTTTTATCTCCTTACATAAATCTAAATAACAAATAAGAGTTAGTAAATAAAAATATATCTAATAGATTTTCTAGGTAACAATTGCTCACAATAACTGCAAATATTTTCAAATGTTTTATTTTAGGTTTATATACGGACAGCAAGTCAGGGATATGAATACGTACATTTATGTAAGAGATGCAGTGGTTGAGAATCTGCCTGCCAATGCAGGGGACACGGGTTCGAGCCCTGGTCTGGGAATATCCCACATGCCGCGGAGCAACTGGGCCCACGAGCCACAACTACTGAGCCTGCGCGACTGGAGCCTGTGCTCTGCAACAAGAGAGGCCGCGACAGTGAGAGGCCCGCATACCGCAATGAAGAGTGGCCCCCGCTCGCCACAACCTGAGAAAGCCCTCGCACAGAAACGAAGACCCAACACAGCCAAAAATAAATAAATAAATTTATAAAAACAAAAATAGAGATATAATAGCGATGTAAAAATTGAAAATGTCAGAAATCACTGCCACAGTGAAATAGATAAAAAAAAAAATCAAGGGTTTAAATTGCATATAATTGACTCAGTGTGATAGATGACTGCAAAAATGGCTCCAATTTTCCCCACTTATTACAATGTGTTTATACAGCTCCTCCCATCACAATGTGACATTTATTTGTCCCACACTCCTACCCCTTGAATTAAGCTGTCTTGCAACTTGTTTTGGCCTCTAGAATGTGATGAGGTGCCATATTTAGCTGGGCTCTTAAGAGGTGTTATGCACACTCACCCGCTGTCTTGCTCTTCTTCCTCTTCTCCACAACTCTGGCCTGGCCTGCTGAATAATGAGAGACTATGTGAAAGAGAGCCAAATTGTCCCAGCTGGGGCCCTCCTAGACCAGCCAGCCAGCCTCCAGATGACCCACCAGCTGATCGCAGATGCACAAGCAAGCCCAAGAAGAGCTGAACCTGGCACAGACCAGCAGAACCCACCCAGATGATTTGTAAGCTTATGAGAAACAATAAATGGTTGTTTTAAGCCAATAAGTTTTGAGGTAGTTTCTTATGCAGCAATAGATAACTGATACAATCAGCATCAGACAATATTTTTGTAGCAAAATATTGCAAATACCACGGTTTTCTCCAAATATTAATGATCCTTGAACTTATATACATTTAACATTTTTTAATGCACTGTCACAGACTTGGCTTGTGTGATTGGAAAGACAAATATGATTATCCTCATTCTAAAGATGAGAAAACTGAGACACAGAAAAGTTAAATCATGCAGCCAGCTATTGAGGAAAGGAGTGAGGGTAAGATAAAGAGTAGAAGACAGTCGTTTTCTCTCTAAATCCGTATCAATTTCCAATAATCCTTATGATCTTAACTGGCTTCATTATGATTTTGACTTAAGGATTAAAAAGTATCAGCAGTCTGGTACCCCAGCTAATGTGGCAAGTTCTATCTTCACCATTAGGAAGACTAGGGTATCACAGACTCCAATAAATCCACTAAAACAAAAAATGAGAAACAAAAAACAAAAACCTACACATAATTTAATGTTAACTGTTGTTGTTTTTGTTTTTGAATGTCTTAGAATTCCGTGGTGTTTACCTTTCCTTCAGAAGAAAAAGGAGCAGGAGGAAAATTCACCTCTCTTACTTTGGTGTCAATCTTGGGATTATTTAATAAACCAATTAAAAAGATTCAGAATGTACCAATCTTTATACTGAGATAACCACTGAGCAATCAATGATAATTAAAAAAATCAGTTGGGGCTTCCCTGGTGGCACAGTGGTTGAGAGTCCACCTGCCGATGCAGGGAACACGGGTTCGTGCCCCGGTCTGGGAAGATCCCACATGCCGCGGAGCGGCTGGGCCCGTGAGCCGTGGCCACTGAGCCTGCACGCCCGGAGCCTGTGCTCCGCAACGGGAGAGGCCACGACAGTGAGAGGCCCCCGTACCACAAAAAAGGAAGAAAGAAAAAAAAAATCAATTGGTCTTCTGTAGTAATTAAATTTGTCCACTTAGATATAACTGATATTGTTCACAACTAATTATCCAAGTACAGGCTCTGAGGGACTTTTAGAGACTGAAGGATTGAGCCAAAGATTCTTCCTAATTTGAAATTGGACTGAACGCCATGTTTTCTCAAAAACGGATTAAGTCTTCCCTAGAAACACAGTACTGAACAAACTCAAATACAGTCAGGAAATCAGTATTTCATTAGGAGCAGTTTAGCATACTCTCCAGTACTCTTTGTGTAGCCATGGGCTAATCACTTAACCCCTGTTTTAGTGCCCTCATCCACAAAACCGAGAAAATAACAGTATCTACTTCATGGAGTTGTTGTAAGCATTAAGCTATGAGTAGTAAAGTGTTTAGAACAGTAAGCACTGTGTTAACATCATTATTAAGTTCTCTTGGAACTTTTTTTAAGAAAGAATCGTAAGATAGTCACCAAGCACAAGTTTATTCCATTGCTTTATTCTCGCACCTAATTCCTGTAGGCATTTTACATTCAAGGATTACTACTGCCCTTTCCCATATTACAAGATTCAGTTGTTCTTCTTGGGATAAAAGATAGCTAAAATAGGGAAATGTGAAGTTCACATTTGCTGTGTGCCGTATCTGATTACAAGTTATTAAGCCAATCCTCCCTTGCCTCTCATCAGCAATTTATTTCTCAGCACCAGTAGGAAGGAATAACAATAAAACACAGGATGATCTTATCACTGATGCTTAGCATTTGTATATTCACTTAAAAAGGTGGCAGAGCAATTTACTGCAGCCGTCAGGTGGCCTAAATGACATGTTAGCAAGTTATATAGATTTGCTATTACCTATTTATTCTGATATTCAATGCAAAAATGTCAGGGAGATCCCTACTTAAGTACACTAAATTACCGACTCCTGGGGCTGAGAAGTACACTGAGAAGCTATTAGTTATTGAACCCATCCCTCAGATAAGAATCTATGGCCCGTATAGGTGCAAACCTTTCCAAATTCTAGAGAAAGCTATTAAACTATCTTCTACATTATGATCCCCACTCTTCCAGGAAATTCTTTTCAACATATTCTGACTTCAGCTTAGGTACACGTGCATTTGTTCTATCATTTGATGCAATGAAAACAGCTGGTGAGCCGTCCAACCCCCGCAGTATTTCATTGAATTCTCTCCTTCATCCCAGCCCTGTATTTCCCAGTACCAGCAAGACAGTTTTATCTGAATGTCATCCACTTATCCTATAAACTGTCTTCTCACGTGAGATTAAATTTAAAATATCCTGTGCACTCTGATTCTGAAAATGCAGGAATCATGACTTGAGCTTTGAAGTCCAGATATGCCTTCTCCAACCTTCTGAAATACCCATCAGTCATACAAGGGTTAAGGAAAAAGAACAGCCCCAAGGTCAGACCCTTCTCTATTGTTACTGCCAATAGGGGGTTAAACTATCTGGCCAAGGATCAGAACTTGAGCCAGAAGTCCAGCAACAACAGATCATAATAGCACAGTTCATGGCACATTGTAGCTCCTAAGTAAATGTAGAATTGAAAACAAGTAGATGTATGAATGAAATGTAATAAAAAGCTCTTGTATTTCTAAATATATTTCTTAATTAAGAAATTCTGGCATTAAACAACCTGATGTTTCATGTAAGGAAAAACCAGATTTTGATTTTTGATGATATTAAGAAGGCTTTATAAAGCATCAGTTTCAAAATGGCAGACTGAGCACATGTAT
Source organism: Grampus griseus (assembly GCF_964374135.1). Taxonomy (NCBI): domain Eukaryota; kingdom Metazoa; phylum Chordata; class Mammalia; order Artiodactyla; family Delphinidae; genus Grampus; species Grampus griseus. The sequence goes on along the minus strand of NC_139018.1, from coordinate 78,820,315 downwards.
CTACCTCTATTTCTTTCCAATGTCATTAAAATTCCTATTTATTAATACACATTGGGCTAGAAAACAAGAAAAAGATCCAGTATCAGACTACAAAGTTTCAAGAAATATTACAGGAAAAATTATATATATATATATATATATATATATACTTTTTGTGTGTATAATTATACACACACAATTATATATCTGGTGAAATCTGAGTAAGATCTATGGACTGTACTGATGTCAATTTTTTGGTTTTGACATTGAAGGGGATCAGAATATGCCATCTCAAAATATGTCATTTTGGCAAATTGATTATTTTGAAGTGAAGGCACTTGAGAAAAAACAGATGAATGAAGGGCACTCTGACTTCTTGCTTTCTGCCTAAAAGCAAGTTATAAATTTTCCCATGAGAAAGGTGCCGTCCCTATACAAGGAAGAGAAGAACATTCTATCACCAGAGATGAGGAACTGACCTGCACAAACAAACCTACTAAGATAACACTTATCTTCCACTGGTTTCCCCCATCTATTTCCTAGTCACTTTCCCATAATTTACCACCCCTAGAAGCTTAATCCCCTTTTCTTTTGTCTTGTAACTTTTTCACAAGTTTATCATTATTTGTTAAAATGATATATAAATTCTCAGGTACATCCCTTTCTTTGAGTTTTCATTTTTTTCTTTTCATTGAATCTATTAAACAAGAACAGCCTGCTGTGAAAAAAAGAGTAATAAGAGAATAATAACATACAGTGCTAGGAAATCAGAAATGTGATTTTTGAAATTTAAAAATTCAACAAGTTCTAAAAATAACATAAAATAAAAATGAATTGGACATTAATGAAAAGACACTATGAAGAATAAACTGGACAGTATTAAAGATCAAACAAATAATAAGGAAGGTAAATGCAAGGAAATTTTCTATTACGTAAAATTGAAAACCAAAGAAACAGAAAATATGAAACAAAATTGAGAGACAGTCGATATATGCAGAAAGGATCCAGAAATTTCAACAACTTTTGGCCCAGAGACAATGGGGTGGGGAACGGTGGGGGACAGAGAATGAAAAAAAAGAGAAAATTTTTCTGAGCTCAAGAAAAATAGGAGTCTTCAGGATAAAGATACCTACTGAGATAACTGGATACACATGAGGAAGAAATAACATGGATCCACTTCTCACACAAAGGCAAAATCCAAACAGATCAGAGGTTTAAGTGTAAAAAGTGAAACCATACAAGTACTAGATGAAACTATGGATAAATTCCTCTATAACCTAGGAGTGAGGGAAATTTTTCTTAACTATGACCCCAAATCTAAAAGTATTAAAAGAAAAGATTGATAAATTTGATTACATACAAATTTTAAATAAATTTGTTTGTTTGTTTGCGGGGCAGGGGGGTTGCTTTGTTTTGTTTTGTTTTGTTATGGCCAAAAAATGTACTACAAAGGTGAGAAGATGTATTGCAAAAAAAATCTGCAACTTATATCATAGACAAATGGTAAAAATTCCACAAATTATATTACACAGGGTTAAAATTTCTAGTATATAAAGAGCTTCTAAAATTACTTTTTGAGAAGATATAGACCAATGATCATGTTAAAAGAAAAAAGGACTAGAGACATGAGCACACATTTTACAGGAAATAAAATGCAAATTGCTTTTAAACATATGAAAGGATGGTCAAAAACACTTATTATAAAACAATTGCAAATTAAAACTACAGTGAGATACCATTTCTCACCTTTGCTTTTGGCAAAAATCCAAATGAAAATCCAAGTGTTTGACAATGCATTTTGGAGAAGTTATGGGAAAACAAGTACTCATATATACTGTTGGCAGGAATACAAAATGGCACTACCCACTACAGGGAGAGATATGACAATATCTAGCAAAAATATATATTCATTTACCCTTTGACCCAGCAATCTCATTTGTATGAATTTATCCCAGATATGCACTCTCAGATATACAAAAAAAAAACAAGTAATGTATGCACAAGGCTATTCATTGCACCATTATTTGTAATAGCAAAAGACTGGAAACAACTCAAATGTCCACCAATGAATGGACTGATTAAATAAAGCAAACATCTATACAACAGAGTACTATGCAGTGGCAAAAAGGAGGGAAGACTATCTCTGGACTTCCCTGGTGGTGCAGTGGTTAAGAATCTGCCTGCCAATGCAGGGAACATTGGTTCGATCCCTGGTCCAGAAAGATCCCACATGCCGCGGAGCAACTAAGCCTGTGCACCACAACTACTGAGCTCGTGTGCCACAACTACTGAAGCCTGCCACCTAGAGCCTGTACTCCACAACAAGAGAAGCCAGTGCAATGAGAAGCCCGCGCACTGTAATAAAGAGTAGCCTCCTCTTGCCACAACTAGAGAAAGCCCATGCACAGCAACGAAGACCCAACGTAGCCAAAAAAATTTTTTTAATTAAAAAAGAAAAGACTCAGGGGCTTCCCTGGTGGCGCAGTGGTTGAGAGTCCGCCTGCCGATGCAGGGGACACGGGTTCGTGCCCCGGTCTGGGAAGATCCCACATGCCTGGAGCGGCTAGGCCCGTGAGCCATGGTCGCTGAGCCTGCGCGTCCGGAGCCTGTGCTCCGCAACGGGAGAGGCCACAACAGTGAGAGGCCCGAGTACCGCAAAAAAAAAAAAAAAAAAAAAAAAGAAAAGACTGGGACTTCCCTGGTGGCGTAGTGGTTAAGAATCCGCCTGCCAATGCAGAGGACATGGGTTCGATCCCTGGTCCAGGAAGATCCCACGTGCCGTGGAGCAACTAAGCCCGTGCACCACAACTACTGAGCCCACGGGCCACAACTACTGAAGTCCTCATGCCTAGAGCCCATGCTCTGCAATGAGAAGCCCATGCACCACAACTAAGAATAGCCCCCAGTCACCGCAACTAGAGAAAGCCCGGCGCAGCGACGAAGACCCAATGCTGCCAAAAATAAATACATAAATAATTTTTTTTAAAAAGACTATCTCTATGTATTGTTATAGAAGGATCTCCAAACTATAATATTAAGTGAAAGAAAGCAAAGTAAAACAAAAACAAAAAAAACTCTTTAGTAAAGAAGGGGGATACAAATATATTTTTGTAATTGCTTAAATTAACTAAAAACAAAAAAGGAAGTATAAACCATAAAGAAATGCTTATTTTGGGGGGGAAGCAGGAAAAAAAATGATAAAAGAACAGGCATAGAAGCTAAACTTCTCTGAATATACCTTATTCAATAGATTTGACTTTGGAACCATGGAAAAGTTTTGCATAGTAATAACAGTCATATCAAAAATATTAAAGGTATTTCTAACACTCAAAAGCAAAATGATACAAATGAACCTAACTGTATGTCAAATTGGTGACTTAACAATGCAGAGAAAATATATTTTAAATGACTTTAAAACACAATCATTTGACTGTGTATCCCTGGTGAGATCTGACTTATGGTGAAGGGAAAAACCTTCAAAAGTCCTAAACTTTTCTCACTAATCACATTGTTAGTACTATAATTCAGGAACCATTATACAGAGAGAAGGACAAAGTAAGTAAGCATATTAAAGTCTGAAGAACAAGGATTTCTGAGGAAGAGAAAAGAGATACTAACATAAAATCAAAGAAGTTTCATAGACCCCTGAATCAGAAACCAGACCAAATTAAGTCCCTTTGTTGTAATTTGTTGATAGGTTTCTCCTTCCTTTTTTCCCCCTTGTAAGCTATTTATTGAAGAAACTTGGTTGTCCGGTTGAATCTCCTATATTCTGGGTTTTTTGTTGTACCCCCATAGTATCATTTAACATGACCCTCTGTCTCTGTATTTCCTGTAAACTGATAGTTGGATCTAGAGATTGTCTAATTTAGGTTAAATTTTTTTGCAAGAATACCTCTTAGATGGTGGTGTGTACTTCTTTCAGGAGGCACATAATACCCAGTTGTCCTTCTTTTTGTGATATCACCTCATCAGCTACTTTGTTACCCTGAAGTGTATTTCTTATGGGAAAGTATCTTAGGTCAGTTTCCTGGGAAACAGACTCTGAGATGAAGATTGCATGTCAGAGGCTTAAAAAGCAGAGCACTAGGGAACAACCCCATTGAGGGAAGCAGGGACTGGGTGAGGGAGGAGTTGAACTGTGATGGAGTTGAAAAGGAGGATTCACTCAGTCAATCCCACAAGGAGCTTTGAAGCTGGGGTAACCCTTCGAAGTGGAGGCCGTGCCTTTGTACCCCCTCCCACTCTTGCATCGACTAATCATTTTCTGTGGGCTGCCCCTAGGTTGAGGATGTAACCTTTGGTAAGATAGCTCCCTTTACCCAAAGACAATTCCTGGGGATGCTCCTGGCAGTTGAATGAGTGTCTCAGTCCTGAAGAGGGGGATCTGGGTGGTGCACTGAAGTATCCAACACAAAAAGGCAAGTTAAATGCTTGGTTCTTTCTGTTTATTTACCATATTTTAGATTTATGAGCTGGCTCCTTAGCATTCTCCAAAAGTTACCAGTGAGATCTTTTTTAACATCATAAACTCATGGATTTTAACATATTTGATGTGTCTGCAATCCACTGCAGTAATTATTTCTGTTAATTTCCATCTTTAGCCAGGGCAAACTTCCTCAAGTTAGCTCATGAACACTTTGACATGACGCCCAATCAGTTTATAGGAAATACAGAGACAGAGAGTCATGTTAAATGATACTATGGGGATACAACAAAAAAACCCAGAATGTAGGAGATTCAATTGGACAACCAAGTTTCTTCAATAAATAGCTTACAAGGGGGAGAAAAGGAAGGAGAAACTATCAACAAATTACAACAAAGGGAATTAATTTGGTCTGGTTTCTGATTCAAAAAAAAACTATAAAAAAATTAGGAAACTATATAATCAGGCAACTTTGAACTCTCATTAGATATTCGATAATATTAAAGAAATGCTGGTGGTTTTAGGTGTGATAATGATATTGTGGTACTGTGAATATTTTTTAAAAGATCTTTTTAGAGATATATACTGAAATATAGTAACATTCCTTCTACTTTTATATACATTTGAAATTTTCAATGCAAAATAAAATAATACAGAAAAACAATCCCACTGAGTGCTGAACAGAATGAACAAAATGCAGTGCCCAACATTTTTCACTGTGTAAAGTGGTGATTTCTTTTACTTGCCTTCAAATAATACATAGTAATACATGGTATTGGACTATAATAAAAGGAGCATAATGATAAAAATCCGTATTGATTTAAGGTTGAAACACAGATCTCAAGAAATACACGAAATAATTAAAAAGGTAAATTAACCTTAATCTCCTATATAAAAAGATGAGTGAAAAACAATGGCTCTTTTGAAGGGAAACGTGATTTTAAAGACACTAAATGAGCTACAGAATGAATATTTCTATAGAACGTTTTATTTTTTCACTATGGAATAATCAGAAGAGAACTAAGGGAAAAGGAGAGGCCTTCTATTAAAGGATGCCTGATAAGACACAGGTTACCCAATTAAATTTGGACTTCAGAGAAACAATAATTTTTTAGTGTAAGTATGTCTTAAATATTTTTCTTTGCAAAATCTGGCAACTCTACTTCTAATTCCTTACCCTGTTTTTTTCTTTTCTAGCCTTATTGAGATATAATTGACATATAATATTGTGTAAGTTTCAGGTGTACAACATGATGATTTGGTATATATAGAGAGTGAAATGCTTTCACTTATTTCTATAGTTGATTTTCTTCTTTCTTACCATTTGACTGCCTGTCCTAAGATGTTATCCATATGGTACTTCATTAAAGCAACTATTATTTAAAACCTCTCATATTGAGAAGTCAAGAGCGATTTCTAGTGCTATCACCTTGAAGACGGCAGTTCTGGTACAGGTATTTAAGTTTGAAATATCAGCAGAAAAATTATCCCCTAGAGAATGAGGGATCTGGAAAGTGTTTTTGACAGGTCCACCCCATTCTTACGCCAGCCAATGCTGCCACTTACTTGGTTCTCTCTCCTCCTCCCCTTTCCTTTGTAATAACACACAAACCGTATTAGTCAACCAGATAATGGTGGTGGTGAGTGGGGGTTGATGAGGGCTCCACTGTACTGACTGCGCTGACTCCACCAGACGTGGTTTGAGGTGGGAAAAATGGGAACCAGAGAGAAGTCCCTTAGTCCCAAGCACCTTAGTCTTTTAAAGATGATCCCATCTCTTCAATGTCTCTACTACAACTCATATTATTTTCAAAGAACTTCCCTACACTTTCCTTTGTTACTCAGAAAAGGTCTGAAAGATAAAGAGGTTAAGCAACTGGCCAAAAGTCACACACCTGGGTGAACCTTGTAGTCCTGATTTTCATTCTGGGATTCTTCGTAGCATAATTTGGAGTATGGCTGGGTTTGGGTAAGGTTAGGGATTCTCTCCAGTGGAATTCCTGTGACTTGATCGCAGTTCAGACCCGGCCTTGGATCCTTCTAAGTGAGGGGCTCACTCTGCACATAGCCTCAGACTCTCAGTTCATTCAGTCCTCAACACATACTTAATGAACATTGGACTAGCTATGAGGAAACAGTGGTGGACAATACAAATAAGGTTCCTGCCTTCATTGAACTCAGTTTAGGAGCCAATAGGCAATTAGATATGAAATAACAATGAAATGTGGTGACTATGACAGAGAGTTGTCAGAACTATACTAAGAGTCTCTAACCCCTATGTTGGGGAAGCCTCCCTGAGAAAGGGATGCTTAAGCTGACACCCACGAGACTAATAAGAATAATATAAGTGAAGGGAAAGAGGATGAGAGAGAACAGAAGAGTATCCCAGACAACAGTATTCCAAAGACCTGAAGGAGAAAGGAGGTAACATGGGGGTGGAGTGAGAAACAGGGCAGGACTAAAACATGGGGATGCATGAGCCAGGTCAATGATTTTGTGCTTTTTCAAGCCAATACATTTAATATACTTGTAAAATACTTACTCAAGGGAGAAGTTGACTAGCCTGGAGAAGAAGTAGTGAGGAGAACACAGGTGGCACCTCAGCCACTGCACTCTGGTCCTAAACATGGACACACTTTGGCCCCAAACCTGCAAAGTCTCTCAGCCAAATACAAGCTCTGCACCTAGCAGGACCTGCCCTCCCTAGAAGCTGTTTAGTGACCATCTATTGTTGCTGAAACAAACTCCTTGGGGGGCCGCTCCCCTCTTCCCACTCACTACCCCAAGAGGTTTCTTCTTTTCTTGTTTTCTTTTTTTGTTTTTGGTTTCTTCTTGTCAATTTTAACACAGTTCAGGTCTCAGTGAAGAGTTCTACTAAAAATAATTTCCTCTATCTTGGTACACTTACATGTTTTGTTTTAGCACTCTTCCCAATTGGCTGGTTTTCCCCAATTCTGACTTTGTGAGAGAGACAGATGAAACTGAAGAATTGACAGGGGTCAGGAGTGGAGGATTTTGTGCTGGGTGTGCAGTTCACATGTAATACTTCCTCCAGCATCGCTCACTCATTGGGTGGAGTCTTCAGGTCCATGCACAAGAACACATCCTGTCTCATGGCTGATATGGGAGCAGCAATGTGGAATGAAGCAGTGGTCCTCGAACCTCCCTGACCAGCAAATCAACGAGGCTTTTTAAAGTACAGATTCCTTGGTCCCATTCCCGACCTACTAAATCATCAGAATTTCTAGGGATAGGACTTAGGAATCTGGATTTTCAAAATTCTCCTTGAGTGAATCTGGTGTTAAACAATTCTGGGACTCGCTGAACTTTACTGTAAAAAGCACAAATTTCAGAGCCAGTAAAACCTGATGTCAGACTCCCGGTCTAGCATTTATTAGCTGTGTGATCTTAGACAAGATTTTTTGCCTCTCTGAGCTTCAGTTCTCTAGTTTAAAAAAAAAAAAAAAAAAAAAAGGAGGAGAAGAAGGAGAAGAAAAAAGAAATAACATGACTTAGCTCATATTTTTAGAGGATTGAATGAGATCATGACTAGCAAGTACCTGACAGAGCAATCCATAAGTGGTAGTAGTCACCTACCTTATCTTATCTTACCAAGATGCCAAGCTAATTCTGGTCCTAGTCCCACTTGCACCCCTACTTGCTGCCTTCTTGTATTTCCCAAGAACCTATTTTAACCCTCTTCCAACTTACCAGCAGCTTCCATGGGGAATGACATGAGATAATGGTTGTTGTCTACTGAGAAGAGGGGCTGAAATTGAAGCCACAGAAAAAAAAGAGTCTGTATACACACTTCCCAGCTCAGGCACAAAGACTTTCCCAAAGAGCTAGCTATCCCTCCTGATGACTGGATAAAGTTGCTATATAACGGCCAAGGTCTATCTGACTTTTTCTTGGACACAAGGGTCTGCAAACAAAACTAGCCCTAAAGGGGTAGTGGCTATATACTGTGCCCCTCTAATGACTGAGATAATTACTTCCAGGCACCTCCATTCATTATTAAGAAAAAAAGCTATACATGGAGACATACATCAAAATTTTCCTTTAACATAAATACTTGTTTAGTACATGTCTGTCAGAATTCAATTTTTAAACTCCTATTATTTCATTTTCCTCACAACATCCTTATGAATTAGGATAAAGCAACATCTGTTAAAACAACATCTTTTCCTAATGGTAAAATTAGTCTATGGTCGTAAGACACAATTTGGAAAGTAGTGAAAATACTATATAAAGAAGAAAATTAAAATACATCTCTAATTATCACCTAGATACAATAAAATTAACATTTTGGTGTATTTGTTTCAAGTATTTTATAATCATCTATTTTTTAAAATTGGCATAACAATATATAGTTTCTGAATCATGCTTTTTTATGCAACATTATATTATGAATTTTTAGTATATTGCTAAAAATTTTCAAAACTGACATTTTTAATGCTGACAATATTGTAGCATTTAAAAATTCCATAATTTATTTCCCTGTTGTTGACATTTGGGTCCTCCCCTCCTTTTTTTTTTTTTTTTTTTTTTTTGTGGTCATAAATATTGAGAGCTAACTTTCTTATTTGCTGTTTACCTTTGGGAAAACCAACTTACAGAGGTTAAACGGCTTGCTGTAAGGTTAGGTCTGGAATACAAATTCTCTACTCCAGTCTAATTGTTTTTTTCATAGGCCACAAATATTAATTTATTTTAACACTATCAATCAGTGCTTAGACCATACTTGCTACTTCAATACATTTTATTTCCTGGCCTTCATTTTTTTTTTTTCCTTAATGACATATTCCTTTAATGAATGTTAGAGAAGGAAAGACCCATGCAAGAAAGACAATTTTCACCTCCTGTCTGTCTCCCTGAAAGCAGGAAATAAATCTCTCCTGTGAAAGGTACACCATCTGGGGGCCGAGGCCTAAGGGTGGAAGGCTGCAGGCATGCTGACTCCTGCAAATCAATTCATTCTGGAAACCTTCCGTTGGGACTACTGAGGTGTCAGTTAGCTTTGTCACGACCATAGCCAACTCCACTCTCTGCCTGTTTCAGAGAATGGCCCATATATATGTCTTCCTTACCCAACAGATGGACACTTTGGGGGCTTCCATATATTGGCTATTGTCAATAAAGCTGCTGTGAACTTAGGGGTGCATGTATCTTTTTGAATTCGTGTTTTCGCTTCCTTCAGAAAGATACTCCAAAGTGTAATTACAGGGTCATACGGTGGTTCTATTTTTAATTTCTCGAGGAGCCTCTGAACTGTTTTCCATAGTCATAGTGGCTGTACCAAGGAACATTTCCAACAAAATGCATGAGGGTTCCCTTTTCTCCACATCCTCACCAATTCTTGTTATTTGGTGTCTTTTGGATGACAGCCATTCTTTCAGGTGTGAGGTGATCATCTCATTGTGGTTTGGATGTGCATTTCCCTAATAATAAGTGATGCTGACCATCTTTTTATGTGTCTGTTGGCCATCTGTGTATCTTCCTTGGGGAAATGTTTGATCTTCTGCCAAGTTTTTACTTGGGTTTTTGTCTTTTGAAGGTTGAGTTGCATGAGTTCTTGGTTCATTTTGGATATGAACCCCTTTTCAGATATATTGTTTGCAAATATATTCTCACGTTCAGTAGGCTGCCTTTTTGTTTTGTGGATGGTTTCCTTTGCCGTTGAAAAGCCTTTCAGTTGATGGAGTCCCACTGGCTTATTTTGCTTTCATTTCCCTTGCTTGAAGAGACAGATCCAAAAAAATATCGCTAAGACTGACGTCAAAGAGCACGCTGCTGATGTTTTCTTCTAGGGTTTTGTGGCTTCAGGCCATGTGTTGAAGTATTTGATTCGTTTTAAGGTTATCTTTGCAGAGAAAAGGATCCCAGTTTGATTCTTGTGCATGTAGCTATCCAGTTTTCCCAACACCGTTTATTGAAGAGGCTATCTTTTCCCCATTGTATATTCTCACCTCCTTCGTCACAGAGGAATTGACCATATAAGCATGGCTTTATTTCTGGGCTCTCAGTTCTGTTCCATGGATCTGTGCGTATTTCTTTTGTGCCACTACCATGTTGTTTTGATGATTCTAGGTTTGTAGTATAGTTTGAAATCAGGGAGCGTGATATATCCAGGTTTGTGCTTCTTTCTTAAGATTGTATTGACTCTTCAGGTTCTTTTGTGTTTCCCCACACATTTTAGAATTCTTTGTTCTAGTTCTCCAAATAACCCCATAGGTATTTTGATAGGAATGGCATCAAAACTCTAGATTTCCCTGGGGTGTGGAATAATTTTAACAATACGAATTGTTCAACTCCATGAGCATGGCATATCTTTCCATTTGTTTGTGTCGTCTTCAATTTCTTTCATCAGCATCTTAGTTTTTGGAGTACAGGTCTTTTGCCTCCTTAGGTAGGTTTATTCCTAGGTTATTTTATTCTTTTTGATGCGATGGTAAATGCGATTGTTTCTTTCATTTCTCTTTCTGATCCTTCATTGGTAGTGTATAGAAATGCAACAGATTTCTGTGCATTAATTTTGTATCCTGCAACTTTATCAAATTCATTGATGAGCTCTAGTAGTTTTGTGGTAGCATCTGTAGAATTTTCTATGTATAGTATCATGTCATGTGCAAACAGCGACAGTGTTACTTCTTTTCCAGTTTGGATTCTTTTTCTTTTTCTTCTCTGCTTGCCACGTCTAGGACTTCCAAAACCATGTTGAATAAAAGTGGTGCGAGTGGACATCCTTGTCTTGTTCCTGATCTTAGAGGAAATGCTTTCAGCTTTTCACCATTGAGTATGATGCAGAGAGTTACTCAGAAATGTGCACAGTTTTTCCTAGGTCCCTACTAGCAGTGGAAAAACAGCCAGGTCATGTAGTTCCTCACAGACCAAGAGGAGGATTTTCATGGCTCTCACCGTGAATGTGAGGGATAATCACTGGAGCTGAGAAGCTGCCATTTCCTCCTCACCTTCCTCCTGTTCTGGGTTGTTTTTTTTTTATTACTATTTTAATAAATTTATTTATTTATTTATTTATTTATCTTTTGGGCTGCGTTGGGTCTTCGTTGTTGCACACGGGCTCTCTCTAGTTGCAGAGAGAGGGGGCTACTCTTCGTTGTGGTGTGCGGGCTTCTCATTGTGGTGGCTTCTCTTTGTTGTGGAGCATGGGCTCTAGGAGCATGGGCTTCAGTAGTTATGGCTCGTGGGCTCTAGAGCGCAGGCCCAGTAGTTGTGGTGCATGGGCTTAGTTGCTCTGCAGCATGTGGGACCTTCCCAGACCAGGGCTTGAACTTGCATCCCCAGCATCGGCAGGCAGATTCTTAACCACTGTGCCACCAGGGAAGTCCCTCTGGGTTGTTTTCTCATCAATATTATGTGGAGGAATTACATTAGCATCTTGAGAATATACCTTCAAAGGTTCCAGGACATCTCCCTCTTCCTGACCTTCATTTTTAAAACAAACATTACTGACAGTGTAGGAGGGTATGAATGAAGTTGAAATAGAGTCCCAAAGTGGCAGCAAACAGGAGTGAGGGACTAATTCAGACACCCTATAGCTCCCTTCCTCATTTCTACCTTTTCTCATTGTACCAAGTTCCCCAGTTGAACCATCTAATGATGATATCACTTCCTGGTTTTGACTCATAAAAAGAGATAGAGCTTCTCTGATGCTCAACATCCCCACCAAGACATTGGCCCCTGTATTTTAGTGCTTCCCCTCTCTTTCTTTACCTGATTTTCTCTCTCTCTCCCTCTCTCTCTCTCTCTTCCTCCCTGTCTCTCTCTCTCTCTCTCTCTCTCTCTCACACACACACACACACACACACACACACACACACACACACACAGAGGCTGACTGATCTTTGATTTTCAGTAGAAGCCATTGGTATTTGCCATTCTGCTTTGTCACACTGTTGAAAAGACTTACAGTATAAGAGCTACCCTGTGGCCATCTTTCTTCCATCTTGGCTTACAGTTTTACATCAAAGGGATTCAGCACAGGGTTGTGGAAAAAACCCAGTCCTGAGAACCTGGCAGCCCAAGTTCCAAGTTTTTGGCTGGGCTCTATTACTAACTTGCAGTCTGACCCTGAGCAAGTTGTCTGTCTTTGTAGTCTCATTCCATCTTTATTAGCTGATCTTGAATATTCCTTTCAGTCCTGACATGACAAACTTTTGAACAGTCCTGTTCTTTTAGATGCTTTTTTCAATCTCTTGAACCTCCCGTTTTAAAAATGACTCCTTTCTGGCCATCAGACATCTTTGATTCCATACTCTGTACAGGTCCAACCCAAGACAATGTCTATAGGAGGGTTCCATCCCAGAGTTTTTTTGTTGGCAGTACTGCTCTTGATCCAATTAACCAGAACTTCTTTCCTGGGTCCCATGCTTTAGAAGGCCCTCTTCTGGCCCTCCTCCTCCCCCGCACACGAACAATGGTGGGTCTGTGAGTCCAAGGGTGTTTGACCACCTGTAACCTTCTTATCCTCTTCTAAACCAAGCTCTCCCTAACCAGGATGTCCAGAATTCCCTGCTCATGAAGCTCTGAGCCTACTTCCAAGGCCTGCTTGGGCTTTTGCTCCTCTCTGTACAATTAGGGGCAGACCATACTGCCCAAAGTGTAGTGAAGAGGTAGTTGTTTGTATAGTTTGTGTTTGGAGTTATGGACAGAACTTGAATATGTAGGGTATAGTCTGCACACTTATACACAAGTTTCTTTGAGGTCAGTATGAACAGAAGGGTAGGTGGCCCACTTAGGGCGGATTTGTGAAAATAACTATTTGTGCATTCACCTCAGGCTCACTAATATTAGAGATGGGCCTGTTTGTGGGATACACTATCCTGCAAAGAGAGGCATAGAGAGGTCAAGAAGGGTGACTCTTCAAAGATTCTGTGAGTTATTTGTGGCTACATAGACAGACTCACTAACCGTTATGAGTGGGCAACAGAAAGAGAATGGGGAAGCTACAGACTTTTCACCTTTGGCTCTTGCTAGATGCAAGTTATCGACACAAAGGTAATTTATAATTTCTTACTGGTCTTCATTTTGCCAAACTAGAGTTATGATCTTGTAGGCACAAAGTGTGATATTATATTAATAGTAATGACAATAGGTTATTGAACCTAATCTGATTCCTATGTTGACATTATTTCTCTCTATTTGCGTTGGTTCATTTTCCCTCAACTCCCTCCCTCACCAAAATAAAGGTCATTAGGTAAAGCAAAGCAATCTCTTTAGGCTGACCTAGCCAACCCTCAATTAACTTGTACATCTGAGACCAGAGTTGTAAGAAATGGTCTATTAACAAGCATGTTAATTCCAAACCTCTTTAACAATTTCTCACATCACAGTGTTTCTCAGAATTAGGAGTCAAGATTTTGTAAATTTGATTACTGTACATTATATCCATATGATATTTCAAAAGGACCAAGATGGAAAAGTATGTGGCCTTTAAAATGGTTTTAGCTGTAATTCTAGTCAAGCCAAAAAAATTAGCTTGGGAAAATTCTACCCGGTTTACAAATTAGCTGGATGTCATTGAACAAGATATTTACCCTGTTGGGGACTCAATTTCTTTAACTATAAAATGACGGGAAAAAAATTAAAAATAAAATAAAATAAAATGAGGGGGTTGGATTAAATGGTCTCTAAGTTTCCTTAAAAAAATCTAAGGTTTTATGGTTGCCTATGATCTTATAAGCAATTATGCCTAGAGCTATTTAGCAGAGAAAACTGCAGAATGTAAAAACCTTTAGGACTTAGCTAAGAAATAAAAAGACCATTCATCAGGAAACGGGGTCAAGTTAGAAAGTAAAGGGTATAGTTGCCTGAGCAACTCTAATTTTAAAAGAAATTATTACAGAGTTAAACACAGGCCTATGCAGGCCAAGGAGAAGAAAAGAAACAAGAGCTCCATCTTTTCCTGTTGTTGTCCTGGAAGAGGAATCATATGCTAACTGCTTAACTTTCTGGAACAAGGCGAAGTATAAAAGAAACAAACACACACGATACCCAATTACAAGGTGGCTACAGCTATATCTGCTACAGCTTCTTTCCTAGAGGTTTTTTTTTTCTTTCCTAGTGCTTTAATCAAGTCTGAAAGTTTGAATGCCAACTCTCCATGGGTACTTCAGTGGCTACCCACAGCAAGCTAATTTTCCCTCCCTCTTTCAGTATCAGAAATCCTCTCCAAAGTCCTACAAGCACGATTCTATGCTGAAGTTGGTATTAAAAGTTGGCGTCAAGCCCCCAAATCCTGTCAGTGATAATACGAGGAAGTAAGACATGCAACTCTGTTGTGAAACTAAATCATAATACATCAGACAAGAATATAAAACTACTTGGTCAGAGTGCTCAGCCCAAGGCTACAGTCAACTACTCCAGAGAATACAGAGGCCCCCAGAAGGAGGGGCCCTTTCATTCTGTACCTTCCTGCTAAAGAGGAAGTAAAACACTACACAGTTTGCCTTGGAAGTCTAACCATATTAAGAGAAACAAATCTCATACCTGACTTCCTATGCTTTGAAATTGATCAAAATGCAGGATATTGCAGGGGCAGGATGAAAAGAAAAGAGTAACAAAAGACTTGTAAAATCTCAGATCTGGCTAACCAGCTCTTGATTATATAAAAATTGTCTGTATTTCTAATAGTTATAATAATAAAATCTGAAAATGTGGGTTACAGGAAATCCCTGGAGGTCCAGTGGTTGGGACTCGGTGTTTTCACTGCTGGGGTCCGGGTTCAATCCCTAGTGGGGGAACAAAGATCCTGAAAGCAGCGTGGTGTGGCCAAAAAACAAACAACAAAGAATGTGAAAATGTGGGTTATAAATATATACTGTCAATGAATTTTTTATCATTTTCTTATGTTCAGAAGGTTATGTTTCCTGACAATCCAATTTGTTTCTGTACTTATGTTTCTGAAATCTGACTCGATTTCTTCTATGATATGTTTTTGCAAATCTCCTCTTCTTGTTAGACTATTTTGTTGAACAAAAAGAATGTGCTAACAACTGTGAGGAAATAGACACCCAGTATCTGTCCATTTTTTAACCTGCTTTTTTTTTAACCTAAAGAAAATATCATTTCTCATTAGAAGTTAGAAATCCAGAACAAACCACTGAAATATAGGGCTTCTGTGAGTACTGAATAGAGAAAGCTCTATAGTGAAGGTCTGATAAGGAGGAGAAGGGAGATTTTTCACATGATATTTTGAGCAACTTTAGCTATATTTGAACTTTGGAAAAGTTTCATTAACAGTTGCTTCTTCAGGAGACTTCACAGTGCCTATAACATTGTGCATTTTATCTAACAAATACCTATATAGTGCGTTTTATATGCCAGGCCCTGTAAGTGCTTTATAAATATAAATCCCTGATTTTTCACAACAACCCTACAGAGTAGGCAATATCATCATCATCATCATCATCATCATCATCATCATCATCATCATCATCATCACCATCCCTGTTTTAACAGATGAAGAAACTGCAGCACAGAGAAGTTAAGTCATTTGCCCCAGGCCCACAGCTGATGAGTGCGTAAGTCCACGCTCCTAGCCACCACACACTGCTCCTCTCAGAGGAGCTCATTATTTGAGGCAAAGGTGGAAGCAGAGAGTTAGAAAATGTCCTGGGTGCCACAGCCCTTTAGCATGTCACTTCCCTAGGGCAGAAACACTGCTTTAACTTCTAGCAACCTCCACCTCTTTAACCTGGAGATTCTTTCTCAGGTTTGTTCCTCTTAGATGTTCTTAAGATAAAAGATATGATGAAGTAAACTCCAAAGAAGAATTTTTTAAGAGTAATCTCCAGAATGACCTTGCTTAAGAAACTGAGATTAGTGAGCTAAAGGAGAAAATAGCAAGATATTAATGGTGTCTACCGGATCTAAAACCTCTTAGTCACTTTTATCATTTGCCTAAAATTCAATAAAATGGCTTTTTGTTGCTGTGTTTATAGGTTAATATGAATGACTTCCAAGAGAAGGTTTAAGAAAAAAGAGGTTATCAGTTCCTACAAAATATATACTTTGGCCAAAGACCTTAGAGAGCAAGGTCTTTCAAGCATTTACAACTAAGAAGTAGTACAAGGATGTTAATCTGAAGGATTATTTGTCATAATAAAAACTTTAAAAGAGCCTATTTACCATCAGTTACAGAATGGTTAAATTAAAGAAAATCCTTGCAATAGAACACAAAGTAATCATTAATATTTACATGAATATATATGTAACATATCAAGTGAAAAAAGCAAGTTGCAGAACAGTGTCATGGTATTATGCCATTTTTGTGGGAAAACAACATAAGAAACATTTGGTTTTGTATGTCTGTAACATATAGGCAGGTTTGGATACAAACCTGAAAAAATAGAACACACCTCTTAAGAGTGGTTATCCCTGGAGAAAGTGTTGAACGGGGAGGGGTAGTGGCGAAAAGGAGATAAATTTTTATTTTATAGACTTTCACTTGCTTGTGGTAGGTGAGATTCACTAAATGCACATGAATTAAAACACAAGCAAGCATATGGAAACCATTAAACAATTTGAGAAAGATTAAGAATCAATTATAAATAAACTGTGTAATAAGTTTGACAAAGTGAGCCATGATATATAATCACTTTGTGTACCAGTTTTTCCATAATTATGCATAAACTACTGTGCTAGCTTTACTAGACTTTTATTTTGCTTAATGCTATAGATTTTGAGGTTTTATTTTCATTAAAACTTGAAGAGGAAAAAATTATACCTTCCAAAGACTGATAAGTCAATAGTTAATGCACTAGTCTTTTACTTCTATATTTTCTTTTTAGAAACTCAAGTACACATTTATGTGGACCATCACCATATTGCAGACTGACTGGATGGCAGTGTGCTGTGATAAAAACAACACGGCCCAGAGTTAGAAGACTAGTCCAGATTCTATCACAGGCTCACTGGGTAATTATTGCCACTTAACGCCTGTGGGTCCCTATTCATTTCTCTTAAGAAGAATATATGATCCAAAAAAGCAAGGGAACGGTATCTCTCTTGGTTGACGAGCAATGAAATATATCTGCAATGCTGGCAAAAGCCTTGTTAAGCAGCTTACTAAGCGGTGCTGAACATGACATTTGAAATTGTTATAGTGTCCTCTTCTGATCCCCAGCAGGTGTTTCTCTGATTCTTCCACATTCTGTTCAAGTGTCATCTGTGCAGTTGTGAGTCACTAGAGCCAGCCTTTCACCCCTCCCTGCCTCCCTCCCCTGCTCCTTCTCTACTCTGAGATATGAGAGAAACGCCAAACCCAGGCCATCATATGCTCTGCTGCCCTGGAGAGTACAACCCAGTCTGTGCATTATAGCCAGAGTGATCTTTGTAAAACACATGCATAACCTTGTCATCCCCTTTAAAAGTCTTTATTATCGATCCCCGCCATTTACAACCAAGTCCACACTCTTGGCCTGACATAAAAGCCTCTTTCTGTCATGGCTCCAGTCCACTTTTCCAGGCTCCTCTCCTGCCTTCTAACTCCCCACGTACAAAATCTTCTAGCCATATGGAAATGTCTCCAGTTTACTGTTTGTAGGTATGCTCTTAACAGAAACCCCAGAGGCCACAAGCATTTCAGAATTCATAACTTTTTAGATTTTCAACAGGTAATCCCATGCATAGATAGATAGATAGATGTATATGTATATATGTTACATAACACCCCAGATGATCTAAGGCATCAACTCGTATCAAACACATAAATGTTTCTGCAGCAAACCTAGAATATTCACATTAAGTGTAATAAGGCCACAAATGGCCTCAGTCGGTTGGGGTCTGGTTTTGCCACTGAGCCACTTCCCTTGCTTCCTCCAGATCTATAATCCGCCCTTTTGCACCTGCTCTGTGCCTGGGAAACTGACCTATCTGCGCTTCAGCCCCACACTCCACTGCCCCCAGGTTTCTAATGGGATACAGCCAGTGGGGAGCCCAGCAGGCTATCCAGGAGCCTGGGATGTTTCCCTCTCCTGAAGGACAGTCATCTGGAAGCAGGTGCTCTTTAGGCAGTCTTCTTCCCATGACTCCTTCCTTCTGGCCTCCAAGAACCACTCTCTCCTCTCGTCTCCTAGGGACGTGTGTCTCGGGATCACAACTCTCCTGTCCCACTATCACATTCCTATCCCTGTGCCAGCACTCCCCCCACACCTTTGAATGAGTCTCTTTATTAAATCCTCTTTCAACGATCCCAATTTGAGAATACCATCTGTTTCCTGATGGGTCCCTGACCAGCACACCAATGAGTTCAGATTGAGTCAGGTTTTCCTGCCTAATGGATTAAGGAAAAGCTTTCAGCTTTTAGAACTTCTTGGGTTTCAAAATTATATGTAAGATGCTGTGAACACATACAATCTACTATTTCTTTCTTCTGTTTAATATATACTGCTCCTTCTACCTGGAATGCCATTCTCTCCTTGCCCAATTGGCTAACTTCAATTTAGTCTTTAAACACCATGTGAACTTCCAGTGAACTTCAAGAGTGAACTATCCACTGACCAATCCCCTGTAGACAGCACCTCATCCAATAGTCCTGGACACTTGTAAAGTCCCTGGAACAGCCTTGGAAAACTTATGTGAGTCTGGGACTTGAAGGGAAAACCCCACCCAAGGAAGTGATGGACTCATAAGTACTGTTACTGTTACATAGGTTAAATATATGATGAATGGAAGGCTTAACATTTCTTAATATTGCTGTATGATTCAAGAAACATTGGGGAGTGCAGTCATAAATAACTAAAATTTAGTGGTTTTAAATTTCATTTATTCACCCTCTTGTACCAAAGACTCACAGACAAAACACAAACAGAAATTTCTGAAAAATACTCATCCTTAGTATGTGCAATGCACTGTGGCATTTTCTAGCCTATTGTAGTCCATATCACTTTTTAAAAATATCAATCACACCCTAGAAATGGGTCATGCAATACACAGTGTGAAAGGCACCAAACTAAACAGTATTCATTGACAAATGCTTCCACACTTTGTCAAACAAAGAACCAAAATATTGTAACCATGCTTTAGTTTTTTGCCATTTATACTTTCAGTTTGTTTCTCCCCATTTTCAGTTATTTGCTCTCCTGAGCAGGGGGAGGAATTCCTGTCCTAAAGCTGGATGACATCTGGCTAGAACCACAAGATGTGTGCTGACACAGAAACCAGAGCAGCGGGCAATCTGGGAGTTGGGGCTGTCTTAGCCAATTTAGAATATTTGGTCACCTTATCTGAGATTACATGTAAACTCACTTCTTCCAGTCTCTCAGAAGGCAGCTTGTACTGTGTAATTTTAAAAGATTTTTTTTCTGTGTTGTTTAATGATTTGCATTAATTTTAAACAAGGGTTTATGAACTGTGAGCTAGTGCCAGGAAAATGTGGATCAATTGTTGCTTCCCTAGAGAAAGTAGCAGTGCTTTTAATAATAGATCCTGGTAAAGTATCTATAATTCTTCTATGACTTAAAAGTCAAAGCAAAATATGGATTGGGTAAAAGGATTTTTTTCTTTCTTTCTTTCTTTCTTTTTTTTTTTTTTTTTTGGTGTGTATGTAGAAAATATACACAGGTCTGACTAAGGGAAAAAAATTGTTCTAATTAGACTCTTGTTTGCATCAAGCCAGCATTCATTTAGGTGCCCTTGAAAGAAAAGGAGTTAATTATATGGACACTGTATCATTTAGGATTAACACTGGCTACATGTGACAGAAATCGAAAATAGTGGTGGATAGTAATCTTATCTTCAATAAGATAGTTTTAGCTCTCTTGTAACAGACAAGAAGTAGGAAGTCCAGAACTGGCATGGCTTCAGGATGTCAAAGGACCAGGGTTCTTTTCTGCTACCTACTACTGAGATTCCTGTCAATGCATATAAATTCTAGACAGTTGAAAGGAAGAAGGGAGGAGGAATTACACACACAATGTCCCCTACAGCCCATTAAACAGAATATCATCACAAGGCTATACTTAGCTGCATGGAAGGTAAGGAAATGTAGTCTTTTTAACAGGAGCTCAGCTAACAAAGGAGGAAGATGGCAAAGACAGATATTGGGGAAAACAAGGAGTTCTTCCCACAATTATACACGACCTGAAATTGAGAAAACTTTAGGCTTGATTTCTGCAGACTCTGCCTCTCCTTCTCAAATAATCAGTCTTCTCCTTATTCTTTAGTCTATGGTTAAAGGGAATTACAAACAGCACCAGTGGTTTATATAGCTTAGTTGATTACTTTGCCCCTATATGGCAGAGACTGCCATGCCAGGACAGCGTGTGGATGGCTGGAACTAGAGCCAATCAAACCCTAGCCACAAGGCTGCGAAACAAGGTCTAGCTAGGAATCAGGAAGAGGGAAATGAATGCTGGGGAAGCAATCAACAAATATCTTACCACAATGTCTAAGAGGCAGCTCTACGTTAACATGTTCAAATCAAAATTCTTGAGCTCTCTGTCAATTTCCACCTCCAATGCACTACCATCTACCTAGTCATTTAATCCAAAAACCCAAGTGTAATCCTTAAACCTTTTATTCCCCTCATTCCTCACATCCATCAGGACCAGCTACACAATACGTGGGGCCCAGTGAAAAATGAAAATGCAGCGACTCTTGTTGAAAAATTATCAAGAATTTCAAGAGAGCAACAGCAAAGCATTAAACCAACTGTGGAGTCCTTCTAAGTATGGGGCCTGGTACAACTGCACATGAGGCCAGACCTGCATCCAATATAGATCCATACATTTTGTAAGTTCTACCTCTGTGATAGTTAAGTTTGTGTGTCTATCTGACTGGGCCACAGGGTACTCAGACTTTGGTTAAACATTATCTGGGTATGTCTGTGAGGGTGCTTCTGGATGAGATTAACATTTGAATCAGCAGACTGAGTAAAACAGATTGCCCTCCCTAATGCTGGTGGGCCTCGTGCAATCAGTTGAGGGCCTGAATAGAACTAAAATGAGTAAGAGGGAACTCCTTCTGTCTGACTATTTGAGGTGATACATCAGTGCTTTCTTGCCTTTAGACTCAAACTGAAACATTGGCTCTTCTCCGGTCTTGAGTCCACCAGCTTTCATACTGGAATTTACACTATCAGCTCTCCTGGTTTTCAGGCCTTCAGACTCAAACCAGAACTGCACCATCAGCTCTGCTGTGTCTCCAGCTTCTCAACTGCAGATCTTGGGACTTCTCAGCCTCCATAATTACATGAGCCAATTCCTTATAATAAATTTTTTTCTTTTCTCTCTCTCTCTCTATACATCCAATCAGTTCTGTTTTTCTAAAGAACCCTAATACAACATCCAAAACAATTCTTAAATTAGTACACCTCTCTCCATCTCCATAACGATATCTCTGTATCTCTGGTTCTGGACTAAATGGTATTGGCCACTTAACAAGTGCACCTGCTTTCACTTTTGCCCCTGCTTCAGTGGTGTTCAATCAGAGAAGCAGAACCACAAGGATGGATGCACATACACACACACACACATGCATATATAAAACAAATATATATTAAAATATTTTTATATGTAATAAATATTTAAATATAATAAAACATATTTCAAATACATATTTCAAATACAGTATATTTAAATATATAATATATATCATATTTTAAAATTAATACATTTATATAAATATACTATAATCTTTTTTTTTTTTGTGGTACGTGGGCCTCTCACTGCTGTGGCCTCTCCCGTTGCGGGGCACAGGCTCCGGATGCACAGGCTCAGTGGCCATGGCTCATGGGCCAGCCACTCCGCGGCACGTGGGTTCCTCCCAGACCGGGGCACGAACCCACGTCCCCTGCATCAGCAGGCGGACTCTCAACCACTGCGCCACCAGGGAAGCCCCTATAATCTTTTATATAAGTATAAAAACTACAAAATTTATATAAATATATAAAATACACATATATGTAAATACATACACACACACACACACACACACACACACACACACATACATATGCGTATGAATTTGTTATAGGGCTTTGACCTTACAACTGTGGAAGCTGATTAAACAGTGTACGTGCCAGCCCCAGACTCTGGCACTTAAAGGGATGATGAATATAAAGAGGGAGATGTGAGGATCAACTGGAACCTGTGAGAACAGACTTGAACCTACAAAGATAGACTCGGAATTACTGTCATTCTCTCACAACCTCTGAGCCTCCAACTTTGATGAGGGTATGTGTCCCGCTGGAGAAGCTGACGCCCTTAGTCATGGAGCTAAATATGATCCTGGCCCAGGGCTGAGCGAGGCTGAAGGAGAAAATCTGGCAGGACTTGTGAGCCAGATGTTGTCCCAGGCCAGTAAGGTGAGCCAGCAGATTACAGCAATGTGGGTGCATTGCAGTGGGGTCTTGT
Organism: Grampus griseus; assembly: GCF_964374135.1. Classification (NCBI taxonomy): domain Eukaryota; kingdom Metazoa; phylum Chordata; class Mammalia; order Artiodactyla; family Delphinidae; genus Grampus; species Grampus griseus. Next base: position 78,797,533 of record NC_139018.1, on the reverse strand, counting down.
GCCCTGCTCTGACCTTCCAAGTGTAAAAGCAATAGGCTACTGCTTCCTTTCTGCCTTCCAAATAGCATACAAAATGCTCCTTGTGAGGCTCACTACCCCTGAACCATGCAGGGAAGGGAATTCTGGGAAACATAACTCAGTTTTAGCTAATTTGACACCATACAAATCCTCCCCAAACCTTCACTTAACTACAACATAGCAGCAATAGATATCACTTAAAAATTCAAATCAGACCAGTTTTTCTTCTTAAAGCCTTTCAAATGCTTTCCCCTACATCTAGAATAAAATCCAAACTCTTTACCATAGTTTACAAGGTTGCACAGGATCTGACCCCTACCATTCTCTGAGCTCATTCATTTTGTACCACTTCCTCCTTGAGCACCATTCCTGAGCCTTCTACTTGTTCCTTAAACACATGGAGGTCTTTACTGTCTCCATCTTCACATGGCCTTCTACTGTGTGTCTATGTGTCTCTCTGTGTCCTTTTCTTAAAAGGCTAATCATCACTGGATTTAGGGTTTACCTTAGACCCAGGATGATTTCATATCAAAACAATTCATTATATCTGGAGAGACCCTAGTTCCAAATAAAGTACCATTCACAGTTCCTGGGGTTAGGACTTGAACATGTCTTTTTAGGGGACACAATGCAACTCATTACAGGTCTAATGAAAGATTCCTACCATGCCTGCTTCTTCTACTGGGACAGGATCCTTCAGAGATCTGAACTTGGGACTGACTATCAGGACCCCTAGTAAATGCTACATGCCACAAGAAATTTAGACATTTTCAGGTAGTGAAGAAAGGAGGATTTTTACATTCCCTGAACTATTAGAGAAATGACAGTTGGGATGTGGACAATAATTAAAGTTTGCAGGATCCAGAATTAGGAATTTATGTGATCACAAAGCTTCCAATGCACCCCTTGGGGTACACTGGGTAGCTGACTGCTTAACAATACTTAAAAATGTGGTAAACTGCCTGGATTTGTAAGTCAGATTTTTGACAATGTAACAGCTGGAAGGAGAAATGACCTTTGCGCTTGTGTTAAAACTTAAGCAGCTTTTGCCACAAAGCATTCCACGTTGCTATTAGAAAGCAGTTTAGAAAACTCAGGCTTGTTGAAGAAAGTTGCTGTAGGAGGATTTTAAAGCAAAACATCACAGGAGAAGCTCAGAACTCCCTGTGAAATTGTGAGTTATCCTTCCCACTCCTTGCTCTTAAAGAAGTTATTCAAGGGGAGGAAGAAAGGGAACTGTTCAGGGTTAGAAATAAGGGTACAAATCCAGCCGAGCAGAGGGTGGAGCTCAGTCACCCAAGTTCAGATTTCTAACACCAAAGTCCCCTCATTACGGAGTAAGTGACTTCCTTACTTTGGATCAGAGAACATGCTAGAAAAATCCCTGGGCCTTAAACACAAACCATGACTACTGAATTTTTACCTAGCTGGGAAGTCAGTCCTAAACAAGACATCAGTAATATCTTACATATTTGCCCCTGGAATCTAGCAGCCGCTGGCGACAGTTTTACCATCCACAGCACCACTTGGGGGTGGAGGCTAAGAAGAGAAATACCTCCATATGTTCCCACTCTTGTGAAGATGGGTGTTTTTTGGTGGAATGTGCTTGTGAGAAGAACAGTCCTCCAGAAATTAAGATCCAGAAACAGGAGAAAGGTCATAGCATCAAGCTCTTCTGACACCATAAACAAAAAAGCTTGGTAGATACCATAGTTCTGCCTTCCCTCCTTGGCTAGCCTAGACCCTGGTATTATAATAGTTGGAGGGGTCTCCATAGTCAATGACGGTCCAGTGGTCAGCCCTGACTTAAGGGTGAACAAATGTGGTCAAAGTCCTATATTGGGAATCCTGCCTGCTTTTAGGGTAACTCTAGAACCCCAGTGCTACTGAATTTGAACCAACATATAGAGAGTGGGGTAGAATGGTGCTACCTAACTAGACCCAGAAATCCAATAGGCATTATCACCAATGGAGCTTTCGAGAAAATTTCCAGCAACGCTTTAGGAGATCGATACTAGCCTATGAGTTGGAGGTGGTCCAACTACTTAAGTAAAATACAGCTCTACTACGTTTTACCTTCTGATCCCAAATGACCACTCCCCAACCCCAGCCACTGCCACCCTTCCCTCAGAAGCCATGTAGCAAAATATACAGATATGGCAAATATTTTTCTCAAGGAAATACATGATGAGGAGGAGAAGATTTTCTTCACCAAAAATCCTCTTAGAACTATATGATGAGAAAGAGATTTTATTCACCTTAGAAAGGGAGAGCTGTCTTTGTTAGAAAAATTCTTTGAAAAACACGAATTCAAAAAGATGTATGCACCCAATGTTCATAGCAGCATTATTTACTATAGCCAAGATATGGAAGCAACCCAAGTGTCCACCAACTGATGAATGGATGAAGATGTGGTATATGTATACAATGGAATATTACCCAGCCATAAAAGAATCAAATTTTGCCATTTGTGACAACATGGATTGACGTAGAGTGTACAAATACTGTATGTTTTCATTTATATGTGGAATCTAAAAAATAAAACAAAGGAACAATTATAACAAAACAGAAACAGACTCACAGATACAGAGAATAAACTAGTCATTACCAGAGGCGGCAGTGATGGGAAGAGGGGCAAAACAGGTGAAGGGGATGAGAGGTACAAACTACTAGGTATAAAATAAGTAAGTTACAAGGATGTAATATACAGCATAGGGAATATAGTCAATATTTTATAATAACTTTGTATGGAATATAATCTATAAAAATATCAAATTATTATGCTATACACCTGAAACTAATATTGTAAGTCAACTGTACTTCAATAATAAAAAAAAATTCTTTGATAATTGGGAGTAGAAACTGACACCTGAGGGATACAGATTTTGGTAGATTAGTTGCAGGTGACCAGATGGTTTTATTGGTTGCTCCACAGAAGGAGGAGGAAGAGGAGAGAGTAAAGATAAGAGGTGGGATGAAAACAGTAGATGTAAGCTCTCTGCTAGGCCAGTCACTGGGGGGGCAGGAACAGGCTTCAACAAGCATTAAAGCTCAATGTGGGGGCTTCCCTGGTGGTGCAGTGGTTAAGAATCCACCTGCCAATGCAGGTTCGAGCCCTGGTCCGGGAAGACCCCATATGCCACAGGGCAACTAAGCCTGTGCGCCACAACTACTGAGCCCACGTGCCACAACTACTGAAGCCCGTGCGCCTAGAGCCCATGCTCTGCAACAAGAGAAGCCACCACAATGAGAAGCCTGCCCACCACAATGAAGAGTAGCCGCTGCTCCCTGAAACTAGAGAAAGCCCGCGCACAGCAAGGAAGGCCCAACGCAGCCAAAAACAAAGTAAATAAATAAAAAAAAACTCAATGGGAAAAATATTTGCAAATAATATGACTGACAAGGAGTTAATATCCTAAATATATAAACAGCTCATACTACTCAATATCAAAAAAACAAACAACCCAATCAACAAATGAGCAGATCTGAATAGACATTTTTCTGAAGAAGACATACAGATGGCTAATAATGACATGTAAAGATGCTCAACATCCCTGATTATTAGAAAAATGCAAATAAAAGCAACAATGAGATATCATTTCACACCTGTCAGAATGGCTATCATCAAAAAGTCTACAAATAATAAATGTTGGAGAGGATGTAGAGAAAAGGGAATCCTCCTACACTGTTGATGGGAATGTAAATTGGTGCAACCATTATGGAAAACAGTATGGAGGCTCCTCAAAAGACTGAAAAAAGAGAATTAGCATATGATTCAGCAATTCCACTCCTGGGTATATATCTGGAGAAAACCATAATTCAAAAAGATACATGCACCCCAATGTTCATTGCAGCACTATTTACAATAGCCAAGACATGGAAATAACCTAAATGTCCATCAACAGAGGAGCAGACAAAGAAGATGTGGTATATATATACAATGGACTACTACTCAGACATAAAAAAGAATGAAATAATGCCCTTTGCAGCAACATGGATGGACCGAGAGATTGTCATACTGAGTGAAGTAAGTCAGACAGAGAAAGACAAACATTATATGATATTTATATGTGGAATCTTAGGAAATGGTACAAATGAATTTATTTACAGAAAAGAAATAGAGTTACAGATGTAGAAAACAAACCTATGGTTACTGGGGGGGAAGGGGGGAATAAACTGGGAAATTAGGACTGACATATACATCCTACTATATTTAAAATAGAAAAAAAGCTTAGAGAGAGATTCTTGGGGGATACAGAATTTCAGGTTTTAAAAGAAATAAAGAAGGTACTTGGTATTTTTATTTTTTTATATAAAAGCAAAAGAAGAAGAATTGTGTATAATCAAATATCTTCTTTTAAAATGCAATTTCTGGCTTTTTCTTAGAGAACACAAATTTAAAGTGAAATAATTTTTAAAGTCCAATACAAAATTAAGAAAACCCACCAAAGTTTTGTGTAAATATTCAGGCATGCATTCATTTATTAACAAATATCTGCTGTGCATCTGTTACATGCCTGGTACTGCTTTGGACTCTGAGGATGCAGAGGTGACCAAGACAGATCATGTCCTTGACCGCATAAATTTTGTAGAGCTTAATGATTTAAAATTTCTGAGAAGAACTATAAAGTCAAATAAAACCAACACCTGAACTAACTGCAAGGCAAATTCAAAAAAAATAAGAAAAGCTTTGAGAATTGACTAGACTTACCCTTAAAAGTCCAAGATAGTGACTGAGATACAAGCTTGGTCATGGCATACACATCAAAGTCAAGGAGACAGGCACAAGAATCAAATTTATGACAGGAGGACAACTGGGTTGCAAAAATGTCTTCAAACAAATATTCACCATGCTATCCAGTTAAGGTTCTGAAAACCCTGGGTAACACATTCTACCTACAGGAAAAACAAGGTTCAAATTCAAGGTTTTCTAATAGTTAATTAAAAGGAGGCAAGAGAGTAACCACAAGAGAACAGAGAGAGAGGGAGGGATTGAAATTAAGATTGAGATTCTGTCTGTCATTGGATAAAAACAAGCAGCCATCACCAAAATGTGTACAAACAGTAAATGCTGGACAAGGTGTGGAGAAAAGGAAACCCTCTTACACTGCTGGTAGGAATGTAAATTGGTACAGCCACTATGGAGAACAGTATGGAGGTTCCTTAAAAAACTAAAAATAGAACTACCATATGATCCAGCAATCCCACTCCTGGGCATATACCCAGAGAAAACCATACTTCGAAAAGATACATACACCCCAATGATCATAGCAGCACTATTTACAATAGCCAAGACATGGAAGCAACCCAAGTGCCATGAAAAGATAAATGAATAAAGAAGATGTGGCATATATATATATAAAATATATACACACACACACATATATATACACACACACATGTACACACAATGGAATACTAATCAGCCATTAAAAAAAGAATGAAATTCCACCATTTGCAGCAACATGAATGGACCTACAGAATATTATGCTTACTGAAATAAGTCAGACAGAGAAAGACAAATACTGTATGAAGTCACTTATATGTGGAATCTAGGAAATAATACAAATGAACGTATATGCAAAACAGAAATAGACTTACAGATATAGAAAATAAAACTAGTGGTTACAAAAGGGGAGAGGAAGAAGGGAGGGGCAAACTAGGGGTATAGGATTAAGAGACACAAACTACTATGTATAAAATAGATAAGCAACAAGAATATATGTATAGCACAGGGAATTCTAGCCATTATCTTGTAATAACTCTTAATGGAGTATAATCTGTAAAAATACTGAATCACCACACTATATACCTGAAACTAATATAATATGTAAATCAACTCTACTTAAATTAAAAAGAAAAACTCAGTTTCAAAATTTGTCTTTAAAATATTCCAAAAGGCATGACAGATGCTGAAAGTGTGAACTCCTTTCAAATGCAATTATGTTGAATGCGCTTGGTACCGGTTGACTTGCTCCCAAGGCCCCACATACTTTCAGTTGAAGCCCCATCCCATAGTGACTCCTAAATCTTCAGTAAAGTATTTAGACACACACACACACACATACACACTCACACACACACACACACAGACAACTATGAGTGAGTGTTTTTCTAGAACTTGATGAATAAGTTCTATATTCAATGGTTTGAATATAGAGATAGCCCTAAAGGTTAAGGACTACAGAGGACAGACACACACTAGGAGCAAGCTGTGAGAACTCACAGGTATCATGAAGACTGTCACATGCCACAGAATTAGATTTTCACCTAAGTTAACCAGATATTCAAGGAGGAGGAAGCCCCCAGATGACAGCATGGCTATTCTAATTTTGCCTCCTCCATTTCATTATCCATATAACTTCGGAGTGAGTTTTCTAAGACACAAATCTAAGCATGCCCTACCTATGATCAAGATTCTTCAATAATTTTCCATTGCCTACTGGATTAAAAAAGAAGAAGAGGGGCTTCCCTGGTGGCGCAGTGGTTGAGAATCCACCTGCCAATGCAGGGGACACAGGTTTGATCCCTGGTCCGGGAAGATCCCACATGCCGCGGAGCAACTAAGCCCGCACACCACAACTACTGAGCCTGTGCTCTAGAGTCCGTGAGCCACAACTGCTGAGCCCGCACGCCACAACTACTGAAGCCCGTGCGCCTAGAGCCCGTGCTCCGCAATGAGAAGCCACTACAACGAGAAGCCCACACACTACAACGAAGAGTAGCCCCCGCTCGCCGCAACTAGAGAAAGCCCACGCACAGCAGCGAAGACCCAACACAGCCAAAAATAAATAAATAAAATAAATAAATTTATAACAACAACAAAAAAAGAAGACAAAAACCTTTGCAAAGCATTTAAGGCCTTTCCCAGCTTCTTGCAAAGTGCCTGGTGAGCAGTGGGTTCTCTAAACATGGAGCATGAGCATGGTTCCCTCTTTCTATCAGGCCTCAACTCAAAAATCACAGAACTTCTCAGAAAGGTCACCCCTGGCCATCTACTAGAATGCCAGCAAGCCCTCTCCCCCCAAATTTTCATAGCCCTCTCCTATACTTATTTTCTCTCCTCAGTTCTTTCAATATCTAACATATTATGTACTTTACTTATGTAACTTATTGTCTGTAACCCTCAGTAGGCATATATAAAACATCAACTATAATCTCTAGGTAGACAGGGATTTTTGACTTTTTAATTTGTCCACTACTATCTCCATTACCTAGAACCGGGCTTGGCACACAGAAAGTGCTTCATAAAATATATGTAGGATGGATGGGTGCGTGGATCATTAAAACCTCAACCCAAAAACCAGTTCTACCTGAAGCCTCCAGGAAGATTTAGATATTCCTGCTTCTCTCTCCTTCCCTGTACGTAACTTCTCTTATCATATTGTACTTCTTTGTATGTTGAGCTGAAAACTTCATTGAAATCAAGGGCCTCACTTTCATTTGTATGTACTTAGAAGTGACTCCTTTGTGCTTGGTACATGATATGCCATTGAATAAATGAATGATTGATTATATCCTTATTTTAAAGATGAGGAAAATAAGGTTTAAAAAGGTTAAATAACTTTTAAGGGCACACACTAGTAAGTTGCAGAGGTAAGATACTAACCCAAATGTATACCAACCCATTCCTTTAGTTTTCCTTGTCACTACTACCATATCTCCCTACAATGTTCTATCCTGTCCCACATTTTCTATTATTCATATTGTACCTATTACTAAGTCCCTGTTCAAATCAAATCCCACCTATTCAATGAAATCTTCCAGATGACTCTTATTCACAGTAATTTCTCCTTTTTTTTTTTTTACCAGAAAGTTCCTGAGATAGCTCTCAGGGTAAATGGGGGAGGTTATAAGATAGGGTTTGTGGCCTATCTTATAACAGCTTATCCACTTGTGTTCCTCACTCCATATTCAGGCTCTTGGTGCAAAGGCCTACCTGTTTTGCAGGTAATGCACCCTCCATTGGTCCCCAACCTCAGGTAACAGTCTCTCATGATCTGCATATCTCTCCTAAGGACTTATGTGGCTGGTGATGGGTGCAACTGTTTCCTTGGTTTGACTGAGCTGAGCTTCCAAGAGAAGCTGCAGAATGAAGCAACTCTGAATAATCCGCATCCCCACCCTGGGATTAGCACTCAGGATACATAAAGCTTTTCCCCTCCTCTCTCCGTCTCTGTTTCTGTTGAAAGAAAGGGTTTCAACCTTTCCCAAATGTGACTCTTCCAAGGTTGTTTCGTGAGAAGCAAAAGCTTATTTCCTATTAGCCATTTCCTCATGTTATCACATGGAAAATAGACTTTTCATTGGCCCAACTTCTCCCTTTTTAAACAGAGGCGCATATACCAACATCAGAAATAACAATTTTTGTTTTCAATGGTCCTTGAAAAGTAATGTAAAAAGATACTTACAGTTGAAAAAATATGCTTGTTACTTGTTCTCATTTTCTCATCTCAAGCTGAGACATATACACTCAGAACCTGCAAAAACCACAATAAATTCTTCTCTAATGTCTTCTGTACTTAAAATCTTCAGTACATACTCAAGCATCTTATTCAGTAATAATGTGCCACCCTAGTTTGTAACTGCACTAAACATTTAATCCTTAATTGTGTCTACATAAAATGCTGACATATCCACAATCTGAGAAGCAGTAGTGAATTAAAAGCGCAGGACTACCTGTGTTCAGATCCCACCTCCATCATTTATCAGCTGGGCAAAGTTAAGTTCCTTAACGTCTGTCTCATTTTCCTCATTTTAAAATGGTATCCTATCACTTCATAAAGTTGTTATATTTAATTTGAAAATAGTAATTAATAAATGATAGCTATATGGGAGTTTATTATGCACCGGGCACTATGTTGAGCACTTTACATCCATTTCATCTGTCAGAGAAATCTGAAGAAACTCAGAAGCTGAGCACAGGGCTTTGTACATTGTAGACAACTAAAATATACTGACGGAATGAAGCTCAAAGAAGCTAAGAAGTTCCGGGGCTATCAGGATATTGGTAGAGCTGTGAGTGGAGCCCAGGTATGCCTGACCGCAAAGCCCATGTCCCTGACCCCTGCGCTATATTCTGACAACGTCCGAGTGCCCAGGACAGGGCTGGCACAGAAAGGCCCTGATACATGGCGTTTTGTTTACCATGGGCCCTCTGACATTAGAGAGGACTAGAAGAGTGGTCTCTGAACGCAGGCTCACCAGTTTCCAGCAGGGCCTTGAGCCCACTGGTCAGGGCTATGTGGTTTTCCTAGCCGAGGACTGAGGTGAGATGGAAAATGCACCCTTCTTCACTCCTCTATTCTCTTCTTCCCACAATTGCAAGGCCGGGTGAGCGGCCCGGGGCACGCACTTCTGGAGCCCCTTTTTCCTCTGAGACTCCCAGGCTAGCCGACGCGACTGCGGCCCTGGGTTGGAGGGAGCCTGTTTCCAGTCGGACCGCGTCCGGCGGCGCTTCCGAGCTCCGCGCCTGCGCACTCAGCCCGTCGCCGCGCCGGCCCTGAGGACGTGTGCGCGCTGCCTTCGCGGCTCCTGGGCCTTGAGATGCGCGGCTCGCGGGCCCGTGCCAGCTCCAGGTGCGTGAGGAGGATATCAAGAACCCAGGTGTGAGGTGGAGCGACCCCCCCGGGAAAGGTCGGGCCTGCCTCGGTCCCTCCAAGGTGCCCGGGGACCCAGAACGGGGGCGCCACGACCTCAGCTCCTTTGCTTTTCCCACATCCCCGCCTTCTGACTGCAGCTCATGGGGAGCGGGAATCTCTGAGAGGAATTGCAAAAAACGATACTTTCCCCTGCAGTGGGTCGTATCACATGTGGCATTTTTCCCCCTCTCTGTGGCCAAAGCAGTTTTCATCCTTGCCTTTACTTTCCTGGTGTGGGATTTTGCAGTCTCTGAAGTCTGGCTCGACTCCTAGGTGCTTACTGGTTGTGGGCAATTAGGGCGAGGGCCAGTTGTCAGGGTCTGTGTCCTGTGCAATCCCTCTGAGAGGAAGAGGTGAGGGTTCAAGGTCAAGAGAGGGGGCCGGGGGAAGTGGGGCAGAAGAAGCTACAGAGAGGGAAAGGCTGTGATAAATGTCGCCAGAGGTTATTCCGTAACTGAAAGTTCTCTAACTTTCTCTCAGTTCTTGTGTTTCTTGTTCATTTACTTTTGTGATATCCTCACCTCGTTTTAATGGTGTTGTGAAGACTGGAAAACCAACAGGCTTTCGGCCTTGAGGTATCGTTGGAATTTTTTGAGATCAGTTTTCACAGTTTTATAACGGAGTGTATCTTGCTGTAGTCAGGGTAATCTGGGGGTTGACCCATTGAGATTTACCATCTTTTATTTTCACTTTAACATAGGAAAAATTACACGCTGTTGGATTTGTTTTTGAAATATGACCGACAAAAAAGGTCATTTGAGAACACAGAGAAATCAGTAGAAGTGGGATTTGGAGTTCTATCAAATTACTGTGCATATGCTTAAGTACACGTGGGACTGCATTTGGAGCTTGGGGATCCCTTAGCTGTCACTTATAAATAGCAGATGAGATCACTGCTTGCCACCGGTGATTCTAACAATATAGGGCTTCCAGTAAGTGCTTTCCCACATGGTGTGGACGCAACTGACAATAGTATCCGGTCTTAGTGCTAGTGTTAGTTGATAAGCCATAGTCTCTTTTTGGCACAGTAACTATAGGTAGTCAATTCCTGTTACAATCAGAAATGGTTGTCATGTGTGTGGTTCTAGTGTGGGATTTTTTTCAAGTGTTCCAAAGAAACTATTAAAGGAAAGAAGAAATACACAATAGGAGCTGAGGACCCTGGCTACAGGCCAGAATCCTATGTGTGATCTTTCAGGCCCGACCATAGACAATTGCGTGGCTTTGCCTGGCTGGCCTCTTCGGGGGAAGCTGCTCTTGCCACACCAGACTTGGGCATGGCCAGTGCACTGCAGTTTTCTGGAGGGAGTTGCAGTCAAGGACTCACCCCTTCCCTCCCACTAGCCATGCTCATACTGTATTGCATTCCTGGCTCAGGTACTTCCATTCTGAGGACCTTGGCCGAGGTACTTCCCAGGTGCCTCCACCAATACCTCCTTATTGCAAAGGGAGGGAAGGTGGAGGGGGCAGCCTTGACTGAGGTACTTTTCTCCATTTTGACCCAGGACCATTCCACTTGTAGCTCTTCCTTCCTCCTCCCCTGGCCCACAGGTCCATAAAGAGGCAGAAACCTTTTGTTCCAGCCTCCTTTGCAGAGAGATGATTGTGTCATTGCATCCACCTAACCCTCACCTAGTGTTCCATTTAATCGACCACTGGGGAACCAGTACTTTTTTAGCCTCTTGCTTGCACTGTGGCAGTCAGTGAATAAAGACTTGATTATTACTTGCAGTTTGGCTCATTGTCCTAATTGACACCTCAACACCTGATTTTGCCTGACGGGAATTAAATAAATTGCCAAGTTCTTGGCAATTCACTTAATTTTAATCCTCGTAACTGCTGCTGTGTTAGCATTTTAGGGATTTGGAGTACATTCACCTGTAATTTCTCTAACTCAGTGTTGTGAAAGTGCATAGTAATAGCATCAACAGCTGATTGTTGCTAACGTGGATATCTGGGTTATATGGTATATTTTATAAATTAATATAGTGGCTTGCAGTCAGATTATTTGTGTGGCATATTACCTTTGGCCTCTAATTAGATTTTTCTGATAAATATTTTGGGGTTATATGGGTCAGTTGAAGAAAATTAATAATCCTTAGTAATCCTGTCTCATCCTATGGGCCCCAGTCTTACTTAATAGATTACTTGCCACTTTGAATAAAGTGATTGATTTGTTGTAGGTTCCTCTGTCTAGTGTGTAAAGAGGTATGCCAGGAACAGGTTTCACAGGTTTTTACCTCCTCCTATCGAAGTTTCACAAAACAGATTTATCCTTACCATATGTTATGCAATCTGATATTTTCTACTCTATTAAACAAAAGTGCTGAGCATGACCCACTAAAGTGATTGCACAATCCACTAATGGGTAGTGACATGCAGTTTGAAAACCACTATGATAAAACAATTAGAAGATAATTTGCACAATAAATGAATTTTTTTTTTCTGTTTTTAAATCAGATTCCTGAAGAGAACCACAGTGGGTGTGTTTATGATTTTGTGTTTAAGGTGTCTTCTAGGAGAAAATAGATAATAGCACACAGCATATATGTTGGATATTCACTAAATCATCTGACAAAAGAACACTGAGTTTCTGGTAGATTTATCAACTCTCTGATCTCAACTAGAAGATACAACATTAGAGAGCTGGCACAGCTTTTTTTAATCTCTGGCTTCCTTATTTAAGGAAAATGCAGTAGAAGAGGAAGGATGAGAAGAAAATTGGCTTTTCAGTTAGGAGAAGACAGGGTATAAAATGGTTGAGAAAGTTCCTGGTAAGCTTTTGCATGTGTCCTACAGAGGTATATTAGGGAAAATATCTTTATCTTTATATTAACTAAGACCAAAATGACCTTTTTGTTCTACTGCCTGAAAAGTAAACTACACTCAGACTTTCAATTACTTAGCCATAGATAAGTATATAAGTAGCCAGTGTGTCAGCCTCATTGCCTCTGTACTTGTCTTTTAGGACTTCTACAACAAAGTGGAAAGGAGAAATAAAAAGAAATGTTTGTTTAGTGTGTTTATCTCTTAGTTAGAAACCCTAAAAATGATATTAAGTAGATAAGGATAAAGTTTTTAAATTTGATTAGTGTTGAGCTAAATAATACCTTACATTTATACATTGCTTCAGTTTTCCAACACATTTAGGTGCATTATCTCCATTGATTCTCACAACAACTAGATGTGGTAGGCAGGCCAGGAGGAATTTTCCCTGATTTAGAGATGAGGAATCTATATTTCCTTCTTCTTGCCACCAAGTTCATATGATGGCAAATCCGGGACTAGAATCCAGGTTTTCTGGGACATTTTCTCCCAGTTGTTTATGTTATCTTTGTTGGTCCAAAGAAGTAACTGAGAGTAAATATTGCTAATGATGTGGCTAAGAATTTTGATAACTAAAACATTCCATTCTCAGATCATGTCCAAGGTATGCTATAATTGAATGCAGATATGTCTTAATTTTAGTATTATATTTTATTTCTTACACTCTTTATCTTTCTAGCCCAATTTTTGAAAAATGACAAATCTACTTAATAGTGGACTAGGAAAATTGGAATTAAAAGATTTATTTAATGTTAAGAAATTCAACTCAGTCCCCTTTTAATGTATCATCTCAATTAATTAGAAATATAGCTTAAAATTATATACATTTTTAAGTATTTCTTTTAAAGACTTCTCATTTCTCTGTATGAGTGAAATTAGTTTAATGATTCTAAAGTATCTAAGCGGGCCTCTCACTGTCGTGGTCTCTACCGTTGCGGAGCACAGGCTCCGGACGCGCAGGCTCAGCGGCCATGGCTCACGGGCCCAGCCGCTCCATGGCATGTGGGATCCTCCCGGACCGGGGCACGAACCCGTGTCCCCTGCATTGGCAGGCGGACTGTCAACCACTGCGCCACCAGGGAAGCCCTAACTAACTTTTCGACACAGGAAGAGTTGAGGTTCCCTATTGCCTTTAATACCTTTAGCCAAAGAACAGGTTAAATTATTTCTTTTCATATGAATAAGCAATTTTTAATTAATACATTTTTATTTTTAATTTTTAGACATCTGTGGAGTGTAAGAACACTATGGAGCTCATCAGAGTATATCACTGAAGAATATGATGGCTGAAACCAATTTTAAAATGCTAAAGATTCAACAGTGTGTAGTAGCCAACAAACTACCTAGAAACAGGCCATATATTTGCAATATTTGCTTCAAGCATTTTGAAACACCCTCAAAATTAGCGAGGCATTATCTCATTCATACTGGTCAAAAGCCATTTGAATGTGATGTGTGTCATAAAACCTTTAGACAACTAGTTCATCTGGAACGACATCAACTAACTCATAATCTGCCTTTTAAATGTAGCATTTGTCCACGCCACTTTAAGAATCTGAAGACATTCGTGAAGCACCAACAGCTTCACAATGAAACTTACCAGAATGATGTTAAACAGGTCAGAAGACTGCTGGAGGCCAAGCAAGAAAAGCCAGTGTATGGAATGTATCATGCTCTTACCACAGAGGAGAGATGGGCATTACACCCGTGCTCCAAGTCTGATCCTACACACAGCCCTACAAAGAAAAAAAAGAACATTCACGCGTGTACAATCTGTGGCAAGCTGTTCCCCTCACAGTCAAAACTTGATAGGCACGCACTTATTCATACTGGTCAGAGGCCTTTTAAATGTATCCTGTGCAGTAAATCTTTTCGACAGTCAACTCACTTAAAAATCCACCAACTCACACATTCAGAGGAAAGGCCTTTTCAATGTTGTTTTTGTCAAAAAGGATTTAAGATTCAAAGCAAACTGCTGAAGCATAAACAAATCCATGCCAGGAATAAGACTTTTCAGACTCTTTCATTAAAGGTGAAGAGTCCAGAATCAGGGCCCCTGCCTAATAAATTAAATGCAAAGCAGGATAGTTTTGAAAATGGTGATATACGTGAATCTGAGGAGAATAATCAACTTGATGTCCACTCTATTTATATTGTCCCTTTTCAATGTCCAGAGTGTGAAGAATGTTTTGAATCAGAGCAGATTCTCAATGGACACAAGTGTTTTCCTGCCAGAAGTGGCAAAATTCCAAGCAGGCTCAAAAGAAGCTACAACTATAAAACCATTGTTAAAAAAATCTTGGCTAAGCTTAAACGAGCTGGGGGTAAAAAATTAGATAATTTTCGATCTGAGAAAAAAGTATTTAAAAACAGTTTCTTGAAAAATTGTGAACTTATTTCCGGTGACCAGAGCCCTGAACAAACCCAGAGAACATTTATGGGTTCTCTTGGCAAGCATGGGACATATAAGACAGTTGGCAATAAAAAGAAGAAAACGTTGACTTTGCCATTTTCTTGGCAAAAGCACTTCCAGAGCCAAAATATGGGAAAAAACGTAAAAGGTATTCTTACACCAGAGAACATGTTAACTATGGATAATTCTGTGAATAATAAAGATGTATCTATCTATGGTTCATCAGGTGAGGAATTCTTTGAAAACTGTGAAGTGCTTCAGTGTGGTTTTTCAGTTACAAATGAAAACATCTATACTGGACATAAGATGTGTCCTTGTGACAAATGTGAGAAAGTGTTTCCTTCTGTATCTAAACTACAAAGACACTATTTAATTCATACTGGACAGAGGCCTTTTGGCTGTAATGTTTGTGGGAAATCTTTTAGACAGTCAGCTCACCTGAAAAGACATAAATTAACTCATATTGATAAGATTCCATATAGAAAATCTCTTTGCCAAGTAGAATTGGAAAATTTGAACAAACTTTTCATTCATCAAGGTGATAATGTTAACTATAGTGCTTCCCAGCAATGTCAGACTCTTGGTTTTCAAAAATACGAGGTCTCAGAGTCAGATCAAACATCAGAAATAAAAGTGAAGGCAGAATCAGAGGATTTCATTCTTGGTACCCCCTATAGGAACAGGCAGCCCTGTCTCTCTAGTGCCCTTCTGGAATCAGAGCAGAGCCATCATAGTCATTGTTGTAGTTATTCAGGGCGTACTGAAAGGAATGATGGCCTTCTTTACCAATGCAGTGTTTGTTCTAAAAGCTTTAGATCCCCATCTAAACTGGAAAGACACTATCTAATTCATGCAGGGCAGAAGCCATTCGAATGCTCAGTTTGTGGCAAAACATTCAGACAGGCTCCTCACTGGAAGAGACATCAACTTACTCACTTTAAGGAATGACCACAAGAGAAAATGGTTGTCTTAAATTCAGTTATGTAATTGACAGACCCACCAACACATGTGTGGTCTTTCTGGTGACCTTGCTCTTTAGCCTCTATCATTTATAATGTATTTTTATCAAAAGGCCTGCATTAGATTGAATGATTTCATAGGCAGTTGCTTGTCTGCATAGTCAGAGGTAAGATACATAGAAATGTAATATGTTTTAGGAACAGCCAAATTAATTTTTAGGGGGAAGAACATGATTTGATGCCATAAAGCAAGTATTTGTTTTATTTTAACATACACTTTGGCTGTATTGAAAATGTTGTAAATCCATGATGTAGTACAAATAATTCAGCCTCATTTTTAAAGGAATTATTCCTTAAGACACACAATCTCCTTTTATATATGCTTAAAAGACAGAGGCAAAAATTGGGTTTTGGCCACTACAGATAGCCCCACTATATTATTTCATGTATTTTACACCTATGGTTCAAATTCCATTGCAAAATTTTTTCTTATAAGCTAAAAAATATAAAAGCAATAAAAGTGAAAGTGGATGAGAAAATAATAGCATTATTTTCATTGTTCTTTTCCAAGCTGTTTATTCTTAGGACTCCGGTAGTTTACCCTCCTATTCTATAGGTGATTTGAATTGTTTTTTTGCCCAGCCTGCTGTTATCTTTACCCCCAAAATGTACAAGTAGGAGAGAGGCTAGGATGCACCTGTATACATTTACCATGTTTATTTGTCAGGAATAATGTTCAAGTGCCATAATCTTTTTGATGATATGTACGCAGTGCCATCTTTTCAGAGGAATGAATGCAATTCATCTACATGCTTATTAATGATTGATAGCAGTAGTTGTAGACTTAAGACTCACCTGTAGATCTGCATCTCCATAAGACTTTTACATTCACCTTAGCAAAACTTTCTTTATACCTCTTTGAGTGGTCCTGTGACTAAACTAAATATTCTATTAAGTTTGATCAAACGGCAGTGACTAGGTCTAGTTCTATTTTTTATTCCTGTTTTTTTGCAAGATTCTAATGCTAAAGAATGTTATTTTGATCATTAGTAAATTGTTACTTTAGTTAGTAAGGTAATCCCGTATAGGAATAAGATGCTTATGGAATTGAGAGTATCATTCTAAACAGTACTGTCATGATTGGGGAATATTTAATCAAACTGTAAAAGGCTTGTAATCACACATTGTCCTTCACATTTGCCATTTTTAATAAAATCTTTAAGAATGACATTTCCTAGCAATAAGAGAATATAACCATTCTCTTTCTAAGGTGAAAAGAACAGGTGGGTATTTATCCTAGCACTCTCAGATATATGTAGTGACAAGCCCTCTACTGAGAATGGATAAAGGAACAATTTTACATTGTACTGTAATAATTGTCTTTGTGGAGGGGGGGGGAGGAGAAGTCAGTCTGCTTTTACAAGTGAATTTTGAGAAACTTGGGTTTAATTCATAGAGATTAAACTTAACAGTACAGATAAAAGCCCAACGATGTACAAATGTGCAGGAGAATCGTGTTTTAAAGAATAATTTCTCTTATGTTTCCTTGAGATGTGTTCCTCCAGTGCAAACAAGGTGATGTTTTATAAAATTTGCTTTACACAGAACTATTTAAGAACACATCCATTACATAAAAGCAAGGGATAACTAGTTCATGTTTTCCAAGAATAAAGGTTCAAGGGTTTAATATGTCTGAAATTATATATTTGGGAATTTTCCTAAGCTATTTATGTAATTTTATTTGAAGTAAATGTCTCATATACTCCTTTCCCAACCCTAACAGGAGAATCCTAACAGTGTTGTGCTTGTATGATTATTAGACTTTATTTGCCTAAGTGATACTACTATACATTTTTTTTTTGGCCCATGCCTTTTTAAGCTGTTTCATATTGAAAGTTGGAATATTGTAAAAATTTTGTCGAAGAGGTACTGTAGTGCTATTTGAAGTACCTGTAACGAAATACTTATTTACTTTTATTATCACTACAAGCTGTGGAAACTTTATAGGAATGAAAATAAACTGTATACATCCATGATAAACTGTATATATCCATGATAAGAAGTTTAAACATTAGATGTTAAATGATGACTTGCTGCATGCTAGAACTGTTATTATTGTTGAATCAATTGCTTTGGTTTTCTGAAAAAAATAAACTTTTAAATATCTGTAAAGAAAATTAGAAGAATTTTTGTTTGGGCAATTCCAGGCTGTAGCATGATTATTTACTGAAGTAGTTTGGTTGAGTTAGTGAAATTATTGCTTCTTGTTTTGTACTGCAATAGGGCCTATTAGGACAAAATGTGTGTTGAAGGAAAGTAGATGGTGATTCTTGAAAAATTCAAATTTTAGAATATTTTAAAAATAAAGTTTCAAATTACACAGTTTGAACTTTTTTAAAAGGGAAAATCACATAATACAGGAACAAGGTACTGATTGCCAGACACTTTCCTGGGCCCACTCCAGTCTACCTTCTACCTTCTGAGCTTGCTACATGGATAGTTAATCGTTTACTTCCTTGTTCATGTTAAGTTTCTTTGATAGCTCCTTATAACCTACAAATGGATATGTTAACTCCATTGCATGTCACATGATCTATCTGCTTATCCATTTATCTTCCTCCTTGGCCTCCCAGATTTGTACTAAAGAAACATAAAATTAGTTCATCCAATACATGTTATTCCCGCTTCCATCTTATCTATGTAGTATTAATTTAAATTAGATACAAACTCATACTGTATTCAAAGAAGAGATTTAGTTGAGCCAGATTTTATTTGTTTTTAGTCCATGATTATGGAAGAAAACTAAAGTGTTTAATTTGCAGAAAACAGATTTCAATTTACGTTATGTGAGATAACCAATGAGAATTATAGACATTTTTAAGGGATAGCACCAGTGTTTGAAGTCTGCATATCTTATAAGAATCCTTTGTTAGAAGTGAATTGTCAAGGGCTGTTTCATGCAGAATATCTGCTCTTTAGAAGCAGTGAAAGGACACATTTAATTCCTTTCTTGTTGAGATTTCTCCTATTGCCAGTTAGAAGGGCTTAGAATTTCAGGGCTAACTGCTAGAATTCTATTAGCACTATTCTATTAGAGAACAAAATTCTATTAGAGGAAAAAAGATAACTGAAAAAGAAAAGTGGTACAATGGTATTATTAAAAAATATGGAACATGTAATACTTTGCATCTATATCGGCTAACTTCTATTCATTCTTTGAAGTTTAAGCTTAAACGCTGCTTCCTCTGGAAGCCTTTTTGATTTACCCTAGCACTCTATTCCCTGTGCTCCCACTGCTTTTTGTTCATAACTCTATTAATCGTCACTGTTGACTAGTGGTTTTCAAACTTTAGTGTGCACTAGAATCATCTAGAGGGCTTGTTAAAAGCATAGATTGCTGAGCTACACCCTCAGAATTTCTGATTCAATATTTGGAGTTGGGCCTGAAAATTTGCATTTATACAGGTTAGCTGTTATTGCTATATTGAAACTATACTTTGAGAACCATTGAGCTAAACTACATTTTTCTGGAAAGCAAGAGAATGCATGATTTTATGTTTTATACATAAAGTATAAAGCAGTATCTGTAATGTTTTTACCTCCTCAAATATATACTGAATGTATAAAGGAAGAAATGAATGAAGTCATTATTACAAACTCTTACCTTCTCTGTAAATCTATAATTTCATTTAGAGCCTTTCATTCATTCTTGGAATGAGTTTGCCTTCTAAGATGTTGTGATCAAAGCCAATCCAAAACTTTCTAAACTTCCCTCCTCTTCCCTCAAAAATGTCTATCTTTACTCCTTACTTTTCTCATGTATCTCAGAATAATAATATTCTTCCACTTTTCTGAAGCTAGCTTTTCCTTGCTCTCTCTCCTTCTGGGAGCTTCATCATCAGTCCCTTCTTTTTTCTGGTGTTTTTAGTTTTTCCCTCTCGTTGGTTCCATAAAGAAAATTTCATGTGTTCCTTATTTAGTTATGATGATTTTGGCTGCAAGTAGCAGAATACCTGACTCAAACTGCTTCTTGCAATGGGGACCTTATTGGCTTATACGACTTGAAGTCCAGCAACTAGATAAACCCTAGGGTTGTTAAATCATATAGTTGATTCTGGTTCCTTCCATCTGCTCTGCCTTTCACAATGACAAGTTTATTTTCCTTATGGTTTTAGGATGCTTTGTTTGCAATTAGGGCTGCATGCTTCCTTCATGGGGGGGGAGGGTGGGACAGTGAGTGAATGAGAGACCCAGAAACTCCCCCAAGAACAAAGATAAGTTTCCTAGAAGTCTACAGTGAACATTACCTCTCTCACCTGCCAGAATTGCTTCACAGCCACATTCCTGAACCAACCACTGACAAAGGAAATAGAATTATGTGGAGCTGGACCTAGACCTCAGCCTACTTCCTTCAAGCACAAGGTTGCCTGAAGATAATACAAATACTGGTCAAATTTGAAGTTGCATTTGGAAAGAAGGGAGGAATGGATAGGCAGTCAAAATTTCCACTACACCAAGCTTAAAAAGAGATAGCATTTGAGCCAAATAACTTTAGTTTTACCTATTATTTTGGTTACTGTTATATTTTACTCTTTGCCTTTTAGGGTCGGAGATACTGAAAATTCATTACACCTACTTCCTCCATTGCCTTTTCGTTCATTAGCTTCTAAGTCCTTTTTTACCTAGTGTTTTCCTCACCACCTCTTGGGAGCTGTTCTATCAATGATCATTGTAGTAGGCATTGTTAGTTGCAACCACATCTTCTCTCTTTCACTGTATATCAGCCAGGTATTCTGGGTAGGACTGATCTTAACTGCAGCTCCAGCAATGGTCATGATCAGTCTAACTCTATCAGAATATTCAGCATGACTTAAAGGGATGGGTAACCCAAGACTAAGCCAGTCAATGCACAGTGCTACCCTAGCCAGAGTAATGGGCCTGGAAGAACTGACCTAAGCTGATCTGATCAGAGTGAAACCTTGTACTTATTTCAGTGATTGAGGAAGAAGAACTGAGTGTGAAGTTTTCTCCGTTTAGGTACCATGAAGAATGCTAGTCTGGGGATGAAGTCAAAACACAAAGCAGAGTAGGGTGGGAGTAGTAGGGGGAGCAGTGCCGAAAGAATGGAGCTGGAAGCTTGATCAACTGCCTGAAGCCTAATTTATCTCTAGACTTTATTTATACCTATAGATTTCCTTTACTTTAAAATCAATTTGAATTAAATTTTCTTTTTCTTACTACAACAAACTGATAATGGTCACCAATGGTCTTCTAGTTTCCAAACCCATGGACTTTTTGAAGTTCTTGTCCTTTTAGATTTCTTTGAAGCATTTGACACTATTGACAATCTTGTGTTTTGAAACTTGATTACCTGGTTTCTTTGCTTTCTCTCTTCCTTACTTACAAAACTCATTACAGAAAGCTTGTAAAATAAAAGTTATAAAATGAAATATTATAATTTTAGGATGTCCAAAACCATCATTCAAAACTTGGCTAAGAAGTGACATGAAGAGAAGAGAGAGCAGGAAAAAGAGAGAGGGAGAGTTTGAGAGAGAGAGAAGGAGAAAGATTATGATACTGCATTTTTTCAGAAATCTACTAGGTATTATAAATTAGAATCTTTCACACAGTTAGATCCACATATGATCTGGAGCTTATTGGCTTAATATCCTCTTGGCCACAAAATCATAAGGTAAATTACAAATTTAACAAATGTTAATTGGCAAATAAATTGCTCATCACTGCCCAGATCTCCTCCTGCTACCTCAGACTATGTCTCTATATATTGGAACTATCTTTTCCTTCTACCTTCTGTCTTCTCTGCTGGTACAGGGTTCCACTATTCTTTCAACTGCTTAGGACGAATTTCTCTTTATTCTGTTTCTTCAGTGTCTTCCATACTTATTCCTTCCTCTTCAATTTTACTGCCAGAACCCAAATTTAGGCCATGTTACTTTTGCTTTAGATTTGCAATAGTCTCCCAACTGGTATTCCCATCCCCACTTTACCTATTCCAACCCATCTAACAAACTACTGAAAAGTCATCTTCCAAAAGTAGATTTCCAATCAGTGGTTTCCCATTGCCTTCCAAGATAAATACAGTCTCCTTTCTCTAGCTTTTAAAGTTTTGACATGTTAAGCCTGATGGCTCACTCCCAACATTCTCCCAGCATGACCTGCTTTCATGGCTTTATCTCTTCTATGACTATACTAGAAATATTGTCCCTGATGTTTTTGATTATCAAAATCTTATCTACCTTTCAAGATTCATCATAAAAGCTATTCAGAAAATCTTATGTTACCTCTTGTTGTATAGACTCCATTTGTAAATAAAGTGTAATTAGATACTTTATGTATTCAAAATCTGTTGCATTTAAAATTAGGATCATGCAAATTTTCATCTTTAGCTCTATAAATAAACTTTATACAATAGCAAGTAGAAGGAAAAAAGGATTCCACATTTAATTTCTATATCTACAGACACTTTTTTGTTTTTTCCTTCACAACTGTTTATTTTCAAATGGGCTATAAATGTTACAAAATTCAAAAGTTTCAAAAGGGTGTAAAATGTAAAATAAGACTTCCCTTGCTCCTGTTCTCCCCTCCCCCAGTTCCTCCTCCCTAGAGGCAACCATGTTACCGGTTTCTTGCCTATGTTCATCCAGGGAAAGTTTACTAGAGGTACATGTTTAATTTATATATGGATTTGGGAGTGGTAGAGGTATGCATTCAAACTCAGTAATAAGAAAACATGCAATTCAATTTAAAAATGGGCAAACAATTTGAATAGAGGCTTCTACAAAGAATATATATGGATGGCAAATAAGCACATGAACAGACATTCAACTTCAGTAGTCATTAGGGAAATACAAATTAAGGCTACAGTGAGGTATACCACATAACTATTAAAATGGCTAAAATTAAAAAGACTGACTACATCAAGTGTGGGTGAGAAGGAAGAGGAACTGGAACTCTCATATGCTACTGGTGTGAATATAAAATGGTACAACTACTTTGGAAAACAGGCAGTTTCTTAAAAATTTAAACATACACATACCATTTGATCCAGCTATTCCTCTCCTAGGTATTTACTTAAAAGAAAGGGAAACACATGTCTACATTAAGACATATATACACAAATGATCTTAGCAGCATTATTTGCAGTAGTCAAAAACTGGAAACAATTCAATGTTCATCCACAGATGAGCAGATTAACAAACTGTGGTGTGTCCATAAAATAGAATACCACTCAACAATAAAAAGGCACCAACTATTAATACATGCATCAACATGGATGAATCTCAAAATCATTATGTTGAGTGAAAGAAGAAAGAAAAAAGGTACTGTATTATTTTCATATTTATAAAATTCTATAAAAAAGGATACTAATCTATAGCGACAGAAAGCAGATGAGTGATTGCCTGAGAATGGGTGGGTAGAACTGGGATAGGGATGGATTGCAAAAGGGACTAGGAAAATTTTAGAGACATTGGATATGCTTATTATTATGACTTTGGTGATGGTTTCACATATGTATGACTATTTTAAACAAATCAAATTTTACACCCTAAATATGTGCAGTCCATTATATGCTAATTTATATTTCCATGAATCTGTTAAAAAACAGTGAAAATCAAGCCTCGCATTCCCCGTTTGGTTTTTTTTTTCACTAATACTTTTTATAGGGTTGGAAGAAACTCCAAGTCTCCCTCTCCCTCCCCGACCCTACCACAAGAAAACCTTAACCAACACCATCTACCTGGTCACTGAGACATCAATCCCGTCTCCCTGGGTGTTT
This sequence comes from Grampus griseus, assembly GCF_964374135.1. Lineage (NCBI taxonomy): Eukaryota > Metazoa > Chordata > Mammalia > Artiodactyla > Delphinidae > Grampus > Grampus griseus. Next base: position 78,773,878 of record NC_139018.1, on the reverse strand, counting down.
TCTCTCAGCTTCCCGCTAGGGAGCAGGAGGGGGAGGTCGAAGCCCTTGCCTCTCTAGCTCAAAACCAGCGCTTGCATGCACTTCCGGCCCCGCTCTGTTCCGCTTCTTGAAGGATGTACAAGCTGCGGTACGCGATCCCTGTGGTCTGTAAGCGTTGAGGATATTCTGCTCCGCGGGTATTTGCATCTCGGAGTTAGGCAGCCGCAGTCGCTTCTTAGCGGGAAGTGTATCGGGTTCACCGCTGCTCGGAGCGGTCCTTTGTTTTCCACTGGAGCGGAAGGAGAGTGCTGCCATGACGGCCCCTGCTCAGCCCAAGAAAATCGTGGCCCCTACGGTGTCCCAGATCAACGCGGAGTTCGTGACCCAGGTGCGCTTGGGCGAGTCTGGTGTGTGTGAAGGGGTGGGACGCTGAAGCCCCGAGGCCAGGACGTGGGATTTTTCTTGGGAACGGGAGCACCGACGAGGCATTCGTTTGTCAATTCATACACTCAAGTCTTTTTACTAAAGAGTACGTGCTGTGTACCAGCAACTGTGCTAGCTGTTGGGGAGACCGTGGTGAAAGAGGCTCTGCCCCGAGGAGTTCATGTTCCGGGGGAGACAGACACATGAAAAGAAAGTTATTATGCGAGCTTTTCTATGTTAGAGTTCGTCGCAGGAGAGATGGATTCACAGAAGGAACCACCCCAGTCACCTGAGACTGGCAAGAAGGTTCCATAGCAGAGGTGATACTGAACTGAGGGTCGAAGGAGGGATAGGCTTATCCTTAACCTTAGAGTAACCTAGATCTTTGAAGGGAATGGTGAGAATTTGACAAGACACCTGCTCCAAATACATGCATCTACGAAGAGAGCAATCCCGTGGTCAGAGAGCGTTCATTTAAAACCTGTTTATTGTGTTGCATGGTGAACCGCGGTTGGCTTTGAATGGGGAAACATAGCCCTGTAGCGCTGAGCAACTTTCCTAATCCTTATTTGTTGCTCTGGGTGTTGGATAAGAGTGCAAGTAACTCTATACAGAACTTATTACTCACTTGCTTCTTTCTTCTCTGTGCCCTGTTTCAGCAAATTTGCCAAGGCAGAAGCATAAGAGTCATTTTGAATGCGTTCTTAAAGAGTTCTAATTGCCCTTAGGATAATGACTGGAATCATTCACCTTGTTTTGTGATCTGACCCATGCTTATATCCAATTTCCTCTCTTTTTTTCCTCCTTTTCTCACAGTGTTTAGCCATACTGAACTGCAATTTATTTGTGCCATGCAATGTTTCACCTCCTGGCACCTCCTTTCAACATTGTTCCCTCTACTTCATTTTTTTCCCCTATCTTTTCTTATATGGTTAATTCACTGTCATCCATCTACATTAATTTGGAGAGGTTTTTCTGGACAAGTTAGACTAGAACTCCCTTTTCCCATTGCTTGAATTTTTGTGGTAAAAGTTATTAGTTTCCTCCCCTCAGGGATCTTACATTTTAGAGGGATGAGTGAGACAAATGAACAGTGTAGTTTCAGACAGTGATTATTGCTATCAGGAAAATGAAACGGCATTGTGGCAGACTGGGTGGGGTTTATGAAGAGCAGTTAGGAGAGTCCTGACTAAGACCCGAATGAGCTAAGACCTGAATGCAAAAGCTAAGACCTGAATGCAAAAAACGAGCCAGTCTGGGGAAGAGCAGGGAAACAGTCCAGGGAGTAGCAAGTGGAAATGCCTTATGGTGTGTACGTAAAGAAGCCAGGAGAGCGAACTTAAGAAGTAAGAGGGAGGATGGTATGAGATGAGGACAGAGAGTATGAAGGGATCCTACCATTTCCCTGCCCCTCCTCCTCCATTATTTCTGAGCACCTGGCACACCTGACCAGAGAAGGGGCTTTTTAATTATTATTGAATAAGTAAGATGTAGAGGTTAAAATTTAGTTTTAAGAAGATCAGATATCTGAACTCTGTGATCTCACTTTTTTTTTTTTTTTTTTTTTTTTTTTGGGTACGCGGGCCTCTCACCGTTGTGGCCTCTCCCGTTGTGGAGCACAGGCTCCGGACGCGCAGGCTCAGCGGCCATGGCTCACGGGCCCAGCCACTGCGCGGCATGTGGGATCTTCCCAGACGGGGGCACGAACCTGCGTCCCCTGCATCGGCAGGCGGACTCTCAACCACTGCGCCACCAGGGAAGCCCTGATCTCACTTTTTTTAATGATGGTTAGCATTTTTAGCAATAACGTATTTTTAAATTAAGGTATGTTCATTGTTTTTTTTAAGACATAATGCTATTGCCACTTAATAGACTACAGTATAGTGTAAATTATAACCTTTATATGTACTGGGAAACCAAAAAATTCATGTGACTTGCTTTATTGAGGTCGTCACTTTATTGTGGTGGTCTGGAACCAAACCTGAAATATCTCTGAGGTCTCCTTGTATATGTATTTAAATTCACATTTTTCAGGTAAAACCTGCTTTGCTGGAATATAACATACTGACTCTTTTATTCTTGGTAATAACCCACTGATAAACTACAATTTTTTTTAGGTTTTGTTTAGGTGTGCCTGAATGTGTACTAATCACTTAAAGATTATTGTTTTGCAAATCAACATTCCTGAGGATTTTGAATCTGTTTTTTAGTACTGGCTCACCTGTTAACTGATTGTAGTCTTGGGCAGCTCATTTAATCTTTCTAGACCTGGGTTTCGTTAGCTCTATGTTGAAGGTGTTTGACTGTGGTTATTAACTTCACCCTATTGTTTCCATAGGAGTAGTTTAAAATAAATTTTGTTTTTTTTAAAATCATAGTGGCAGGGTGCCATGCAGGGCATTACTGGCATTCAGTGGATTGGGCCCGAAGATGCTCACTGGTCTGCAAGCCCATATAGTCCCCTTCATAGGTAAATTACTCTATCGCCTCGCCCTGCGCCAGTAGTGCCCTGTTAAGAAACAGCTTGTTTCTGAATGATCTCAGTCTGTTAGTGGTATGAATCTTCAGTGGTATGAATCTATGACTTACTGTTTATACTGTTTGCTTTTGCAGTTAGCTTGTAAATACTGGGCTCCCCATATCAAGAAAAAATCACCTTTTGACATAAAGGTAAGTATTTTTGGTTTGCAGCATCCCTTTTGAATAGGTATGCTCTTTGTATCTTTTTCAAGAGCTAATTCGACAGAAGCTCTTCATAATTTTTTTAAAAGTTAAAATGAATGGTTTTCTAAGCTAATAATTACTCATAATAGAAAATTTGGAAAATACAGAAGCTACACATAAGAAAATAAAAATAACTACCCAGAGATAGTTATTTATTTCCTTTAAGCTTTTTAAAAAATGTGTGTGGATTTTCCTGTTTATAGATTCTTAGATTGCTCTGATTTATCATTATTAGGTGATCATGTAATGAATATCTTTGTAAATACACATCAGTTTTCCTACAGTTTTTTTTTTTTTTTTGCGGTACGCGGGCCTCTCACTGTTGTGGCCTCTCCCGTTGTGGAGCACAGGCTCCGGATGCGCAGGCTCAGCGGCCATGGCTCACGGGCCCAGCCGCTCCGCGGCATGTGGGATCTTCCCAGACCTAGGCACGAACCTGCGTCCCCTGCATCAGCAGGTGGACTCTCAACCACTGCGCCACCAGGGAAGCCCCTTCCTACAGTTTTTTTGACAGATCATCTAGGATAAAATCTATTGTTTTCTCTTTTATTTTTAGGTTGATGAACTGAAAGATCTGTAATAATGGTGGAAGAGGTGGAAGTTGTTTACAGTATTAGATGACTGAGGGCCAGTCATATTCAATTAGGGAAGGGACTTAGGATTCAGGTGACACAATTTAGAATAAACGAAAGGCAGGATTCCTAATGGAGGATTAATTCTCATTGACATAGGTTCTTAAAGAGAGGTCTTATAGAGCTAACATACACATGCCATTTAACAAGTAGTGAAGACTCGCTTTAAGTTTGCCATTGTAAATTGAATTGTGATAATCTAGGCCCTCTTATTAAAACTGAACTTAATCCCAAATTTCTCACATTAGTTTAGCTTAAATGTTTTATTTATAAATATATTTTTGTTTGCCAGCAATCCCATTTTATTCATCAGGAGGATATTCATAAACTTGACATACATTAATTACTCATAATTATCAGCCAGGTTGCTTTATCTCACTATATGCTGTTTGTGTATGTTTGTGCTTGTATATGTTGGGTCTGGGGGTTCCTAGGGTCATTTTTCATTAATAACAAAAATATCTTTATGACACTACTAGATTGAGTTGAACTTAATTAGATCAAGGTTTTTAGAGATTAAATTTATATTCAGATCATTTTAGTTAACACTGGATGAAGCTATGTATAAGTTGGTATTTAAAGAAGATTATACCCATCATTTTATTATTTAATTTGGCTTTTGATAAACAGAAAAGCAATGACAGAAAATTTCGTACAAATTCAAGACTTGCTTGCCTCATTGTCTTCCTCCCTTTACCACCCACAAACATTTATTTGAGAAGTATATTTTGAGCAGTTAAAAGACATAGTTGCCATAAAATAATATTATATTATACCATGTTAAAGTACTTCATAATTTTAGAGTAAGTTTTTTTTTTAACTACTCTTGTCACTAGCACTACTATTACTTCTGCTACTGATAACTATTATTAAAGGCTTACCATGTGCCAGGACCTGTACTGAATTCTTTACATGTGTTGTCTTATAGCAACCCCACGGGGTACTTATTATTAGATCCTTTTTGTATACTGGGAAACTGAGCCTTAGAGCAGTCATGCATTTGCAAAGGTTGTAGTCTCCAGCAGTAAAGGTGGATGGTTTGAACCAGGCTTCCAACCCCAGAACCTGAATTCTTACGTATTATACCATCCTACCCACCCTAACCCAAGTAAGTGGAAATTCTGAGGTTTTATCATATGTGCTTGGAAAACAGGATGTAATGATTAGCATTTGCTTCTGTTATGTCTTTGCACTTTCAGTTTACTTTCTGGTTTTTGAAAGCACTTTGTTAAAACTCTTAGGTGGAGCCTGTTAACATTTATATACTTTGTTAAGTTTTAAAAAATATCCTGATCTTGTGAATTTTTATTTTCCCTAGAAATGAAATAAATACATGATTTTAATAATTATTTCTAGAATTATTTTTATTTAGATATATTTTATTATTTATTTTTTCCTACCGCTTTGCTTTCTGTTATTTTACATTTTGAGGGATATAATGGGATTATAAAAAATCTCTTAAATATTATTTCAATAGCAGTGATATTTGATAGCTTTCCTAAACCACCTTGTTTTGTGTAATCTCAGTAATTGAAAACTCTCAATTTCGAGTCTGAAAAAAAGTTATTTGAGATATTAAACATTTTTATATTTTTAACAGGTGATTGAAGATATATATGAGAAAGAAATTGTCAAATCAAGGTAGGAATGAGTTTAATTTTCATACATAGGAAATAGATGGGACTAACTTGGATCTCATTTGAACTTCTAAACTAAATGTAATCATAAACTTGGAACTTTCCTTCTTTTGATTTGGTCATCAAGGAGATGGTGACTAGAAAAACCATATCTAGCTGCTGAAGAGGCATAAGATATTTTTTTGCCTTTTAATTTTTGGCTCAGATTAGAGGGATTAAGTTCTTTAGGGTTTATTTTGTTTTTGAAGGAACGTGAGGAAGAGTAAATATGGAGATTTTAAAATTTCAGTTCAACTAATACTAATTTTCTTATTTTCTGATAAATCTTTTTGAAAGATTATTTAAAAATTGGAAAAGTAAAATATACATGATAATAATTAAATACAAAATAATATGCATTTTGTACATAATGTGCAAACTATATATATAATAAAAAATAAAAATTATTTTGAACAGTACACAGAAAGGGTAAGTTTCAGTACATCTTCTTCCCTGTCCCTTAACCCTCAGTTTCTTTACTTATGTATACATCTGTTCCAGTTCCCTACCCCTTTGATTTTTTTTTAAACAGCAAAGAGTTTATACTCTACATACCATTCTGCATCATGACTTTTTTTTTTTAAACAATGTGTCTTGGGCATATTTCCATATCTGCACCTGTAGATATATATGCCCAATGAGTATTTTAAAAGGTAACTAACCGTTTTAATATGACATAGAAACATTTGTGTTATGAATGTCATAGACCTTATAAAATCTCAGATTTTATTTTTTGCATGTGTTTGAGTCTTAGGAGGTAAATTTTACTAAATATTGTAAAGGCAGTGTCAAAATAAGAGGCCAGTCATTTTTAAAAAAATTTTATTTATTTATGTTTGGCTGTGTTGGGTCTTCGTTGCTGCGTGCGGGCTTTCTCCAGTTGCAGCGAGCAGGGGCTACTCTCCGTTGCAGTGCTCAGGCTTCTCATTGCGGTGGCTTCTCTTGTGGAGCACCGGCTCTAAGCACGCAGGCTTCAGAAGTTGTGGTGCGTGGGCTCAGTAGTTGGGACTCGCAGGCTCTAGAGCGCAAGCTCAGTAGTTGTGGCACACTGGCTTAGTTGCTCTGCGGCACGTGGGATCTTCCCGGATCAGTGCTCGAAACCGTGTCGCCTGCATTGGCAGGCGGATTCTCAACCACCAGACCACCAGGGAAGTCCCTGTGCAAACTATTTTAAGAAACAAGTTTTCGGGCAAAATGAAGACAAGAAGAATCTAAGAATGCAAACAACATAAGTAAAAGCACTTAAAAATAAAAGACTATTTTACTGACATTGATGATTAATGTCAGCATGTGGGATCTTCCCAGACCAGGGCTCGAACCCATGCCCCTGCATTGGCAGGCAGATTCTTAACCACTGCGCCACCAGGGAAGTCCTCTAGTTGTTTTAGCAGTCCCTTCTTGAGCCTGTAGAAGTAGCTTGGGCCAAAGACCATGTTAAGGTTTGTTTGTTTGTTTGTTTTAAATTTGAAGAGAAGTAGGAAACCAGTGAAGCATGATGGTGGTATTTTAAAATTTTGGAGGGAGCAAGAGGCAGGAAATTAGTTAGGTGAATATTGTTGTAGTCAGATTGAAGATAATGATGGCATGGACTAGCATGGAAAGTTGAGATAGAGAAGAGTTACCAATCTGAGAGATAGAAGTGTTTGGTGGTTGGATGTGGTGAACACAGGAAGGGAGGAATCAAGGATGACTCCAAAATTTTTGGCAAAGGTTGTCAGGTGATTAGGTGCCATTACTGACTTTTGCTGTTGTCGTTGGTGGTGGGATTGGGTGTAGATCACTAGTCGCTTTTGGAAATGTTGAATTCTAGCCACTAAAGAGCTATAGAGAGAGATGTAGAATAAGCAGTTGGGTATTTAGGTGTAGAGTTCTGAAGAGAGGATTGGGTTGAGCCTACTTTGTATCAACCACCATTTCAATGCTAAGGGTGCATCAGTGAACATGGCAGATGAAGCCTCTACTCATGAAGCTGTGTTCTAATTCTTATCTAGACAGACAAAATATATACATATATATACATATATATATAGTATCAGCAGGTAGTAAGTGCTATGAATTAAAGTGAGATTAGGGTATAGCAACAGGACTGCTAGTTTAGATTGATGATCAGGCAAAGATCCTCTCTTAGAGTGAAGTAAGTCAGAAAGAGAAAAACAAATATCGTACATTAACCCATATATGTGGAATCTAGAAAAATGGTGCAGATGAACGTATTTGCAAAGCAGAAATAGAGACACACACGTAGAGAACAAACGTATGGACAACAAGGGGAGAAAGAGGGGGTGGGATGAATTGGGAGATTGGGGTTGACATATATACACTACTGTGTATAAAATAGATATTTAATGAGAACAGAATTTGTAGCACAAGGAGCTCTACTCATTGCTCTGTGGTGACCTAAATGGGAAGGAAATCCAAAAAAAAGGGGATATATGTATACATATAGCTGATTCACTTTGCTGTACAGCAGAAACTAACACAACATTTTAAAGCAGCTATACTCCAATAAAAGAAAATAAAGATATCACATTTGAGCAGATATGTAACATATGACTTGTTGGTTGAAAGTGGGTATGGAGGAGATTGCCTGAGGAAAGTAAACTGAAGATGAGTGGGTAGATAAATTCTAGGACCTTTTTTATTATATATTAAGGATATACCAATCTGGAATTTACCTTGAACATTCAGAGCTAGTTCTCTGCCTCTTTGTAGAACAGGGTTTCACTCCAATGGATTGCTTAGGGTTATGGGTTTTTTTTTAATTTAAACCTTTGCTACTAATATTGCTTCCTTGAATATAATTTTTATATAATTAACAACTAAAAGCTGCTGGTGATTTTTAAGTTACGTAGACTTGGCTAAGTCATTTTTAATTGCTGAAAGTAATAACAGTCGTTGGCAGGGCTCCCTAAGTCTTATCACGGCACTCTTAACAGCCGTATTCTCATCTTGTACACATTTAAACACTTGAATAAAAGTGACCTGATTGCATTTTGCCCTCAAATCCTTAAGTTCAAAAAGTTAAATAATGCACCTGTGTAGCACAAAAACTGTAGTGTATATTTAAAAATTTAAATGACCATTTTTTTTTAGACTAGTGCCTTGTGGAAGCTGTTTTGCAGAGTTATATGCTTGTAGCTTCTTCATTATTGGGGAATGGCTTAATGTAAGATTTATTTACTTGTTTGTAGGCTATCAAAATAGGCAGTTTACAGCCATAAGGCACTCTTAATATGATACATTAAGGTTCTTATAATACATGTTTTTTTGTACATCATCCCTATTTCCCTAGGAGGCATCTGGGAATTAAATCAATCAGTTCTTATATTCTTATGGTATAAATGATCACTTCTAGAATCTCAAAATTAGGTAGATCTTAAAATACCATATTGTTCAGTCCCCATTGTAGTGTGTGGTATATTACACAAATGATTCATATTTGCTATCCTTACCATTATCAGATTTGGTGAATTTGTCTTAATGTATTTTTATCTGTTTGATTTTAAAATGTTAAAAGTAACAGTAATTGCCATTTCTGGAGTGCTTACTATGTGCCAGCTTCTGATCTCAGCACATTGTATATAGCAGCGTATTTATCCTCACAACAATTCTGTGATAGGTACCGTTATCCTCATTTTATGGATGATGAAACTGAGGTATAGAGAGATTAAGTAACTAGCCCAAGATATTTTACCATGGATACAGACAGCGCCAGGTTATTAAATCCTTGTTCTCTGGCTCTTATCCAATACTCTGTTCTTAAATAGGACAGGGTCCATTTGCCCTTTAGGACTCTCTTAACCCACACACTTTGGTATGATTATTAATCCTGTTAATCCATCCAAGTGATTTTTATACTGAAAGATAAAAAAGGGATGACTTTTAGAGCAATTTACTTTTGCCAGTGTTTATATTTCTTTTTATTAAAAATGTTTAAACCTCTTTACTATGAAATTAACAGAAAGCACATAAAATGTACAAAAACATTTAGCCTTCTGAATTTTTACCACCACTGAGGTAAAAAAAACCAACCTTTTAGCATCCCACAAACCCTTATGTGCCCTTTGCTATATCATTTAAATATGTAAGTATGCAAACGTGAACACTACAGTTTAGTTTTGCTTGGTTTTAAACTTTAAATAAATGGAATCACATGATATGTACTCTTTTGTGGCTGGCTTCCTTTGTTCACAATTATTTTTTGATTTTTTAATCATCTATTTAACAATAAATCTGGAGTAGGTAGTTCAGAAGTTCATAATGTGAGGGTCTTTGTCAGCCTTTTAACAAACTTTCTGGCTTTCCCTATGTGGTTGCAAAGGGGCTACCACAGCTCCAGACCTCATGTTTTCACACAACCATATCCCAAGAGAGATAGCAGAGGGCAATTATAGCAGCAAAAAAAAACCCCTTTGACTACCCCTCCCCACTGTTTTTTTTTTTTATCAAATTTAATCATCCAGTTAACAATATGGTTAATAGACCCAACGTATTGTACATAAATTATCCAGCTTTGGGAGGATTTAATGAAATGCATGTTAAACCCTTGACCGGAGTCAGGCTTTACAAAGCATGCTCTCAGTAAATATTGGTAACTTAATAAAATAACCATCCCCAAATCCTTTATTTATATTTCTCATTATTTCTTATACTTTTCATCCTTATCTTTAAAGATTTTCTGGCATAATATCTAGTCTCTAGACCCATTTTTATATCTTATATGTATCCCTTTAGTTAAGTTCTTTATCTGTCTCAGAAAGTTTACTGGCAGAAGCGTAAAACCCCCAATTTAATGAATACCACCAAGATTGCTATAAGAGAAATTGAGTGTTTTTGCATTATCTTGACCCATCAAAACTGATTTTTCACTTGTCCAGTCTCATCCACAGGAAAAAAAAAAATTGACCACTTCACCTCTTTTGTACATGAGGAAACTGGGTCCCAGGGTGTTTAAAGATGTTGCCAAGGTAACACTAAATCATGACTAGAATACTGATCTATCTCGTGAACCAAGATTTTCTTTCTTTCATCAATGAGGTCCTGTTTGTGGCTGAAGAAATTAAGGGTGCAGGTATTTGCATAGCAGGGCCTGAATTCTGTTGTCTAACACACATGTAAAGTGAAATGCCTGCAGCTGGAGATCGAGAGTGTCCAACACAAGCTTTTGTATACTCTCAGTGGCTTTGCTGGCTGTAGAAGCCAGTGCCTTGGCAGTGTTCTGTCTTTGTGCTGTTGCACAGTTAGATCCTTCATTTCATTCTCACTAAAGTTCTCTGACGTTGCTTGCTCAGTGAAACTATTTAAGAGATCAGAAATCAGTGGAATAGGATTTTGACAGGATAATGGTCTCTTGGGGTATTATAAGTTTATAATGCATACTGATTTAATTTTCAAAGCTGGAGGCTAATATCCAGTGGCACGGTTCTGGTCTGGCTACTTTATTGTCAATATACAAAATGATAAAACTAAATTAGTGGACGTTTGAACCTACCTTTGGAAGGATACCTTGTAACTACTGCATCATTTATCCATATAAAACAAAACACTCTGATTTTTAAAGTATATAAAGAGATATCTGATATTCCCTCCACAATTTTCTAATATTTTAAACTTAATGTCAAGGTTACAGAAGCCTGATTCCCATGTTTGTGATATAGATACATGTGTCCCTTGTGCTTATAGGAGGCCATGATTTCAGCAGAATGTTTTCATCTGATTATTAAATGGAAGAATGTTAGTCAGTGTTTAAGAAATTGAGACAGGCTAGCTTTTGGCAGTTGTGATCTAATATTATGAATATTGATGAGCACTTGTGTTTTGATTAAAATTACTTGGCTTATTAATGTATGTGTTGTATCGTATGTCATGGTGCTGATTGTGTTTGTTATATGGGTAGGATATAGGTAACTGTTCTTAGACAGTTTTTAAAAATGAAATAAACTATCTGAAACAAAATACAAACAAAAATAAAAAGAAAATTTGCTTTTTTCAATGCATAAATAAATATAATTATTCTGATATGTGAGTCAAAATTAAAACAAGATTCCAAAATACATCTGCATTAGTAACTCAGAAATGTTTATTTTCTCTATTTAAATATTTTTACTATTTTTATATTTTTAGGTTTGCCATCAGAAAGATAATGCTCTTGGAATTTAGGTGAGTTTAAAGGCTTTACTTTGATGAAGTTAAAGATGACAGTGTGACTTAACTTTTAGCTAAGTTTTCTGTACATTTCTGTGAGTGAATAAGAAAATAATTATAAATTTTAAAAGATTTATATTTTTGTGATTGGCTTGTTTTGGAATACGTGTATGATAGCCTTTGTTTTCAAAGATGATGTTCCGTTATTAGTGTAACTTGTATTTTGAGTTGTTTTTCACTAATTAAGATAGTGTGTGCTGAGCAATTTCTGAACTCTTCTTTGGTTCCTTAGTGATAATGGGAGTAAATTGGAATGCATTCTGTAGCCATTTTTTCCTTCCAGGCTAACTTGTTATTACTAAGCCAGCATTGTTCTGACCTAAGCCACTGATAAATATTTCAGATGAAGAGAATATATAATTTTTAGGTTACAATTTAGATTATATTACAACCAGGTGTGGCCAGTGGACTGGAAGTAAAAGCCAAGGTTGCTGTTGATGATAGTAGTATCTGCCATTTATTGAACCTTGTGCTAGGCACATTGTTAAACATTTTACATACAGAGCACTCACAGAAACCCTGCAAAGTCAGTATTCTACTCTCCACTTAGTGAAGGAGGAAACTGAGGTCAGAGCAGTTATTTGTTAAAGATAATGCATTTAAGTAATTGGCAGAGCTGGGATGCCAATGTCTGATGCCAAAGCTCATGGTTTTTCCACTTCTCCACACTTCTTGAGGTCTAGTCTGCATCAGAAGTCAGTCTCTATTAACAACTGTTTCTCCCTACATACACTGATATGATCCTCACAAAAAATGTCATGATGTAGGTGTTCTTATTATTTTTACGGAGAGAAATTGAAGTTTATAGCTATGAATTAACTTGTAAATAGACTCCTACTATATCCTAAGAACTGTATTGTCACTGAATACTTGATCTCATTTAATCCTCATGATAATCCCAGTAAGAGTTTCCTTATTTTATAGAGAGTACTGAGGCTAGAAATTGGGTCCATCTGGCCCTTAGATTAATATGCCCTTTTTATCATATCATGCCATCTTTCAGAAGGAAAGTAAATAAAAATCAAGAGGATGCTGATATATGATTAGGATAAAGCCAGAATTCTATGGTCCTGGCAAATATCAGATACCAAGAGAATTGCAGGGACTGAAGGAGAAAAGCAGCAGAGCATATTGAAGGCATCAGTGACAGTGAAAGTTTTTTTTTGTTTTTTTTTTGCGGTACGCGGGCCTCTCACTGTTGTGGCCTCTCCCGTTACGGAGCACAGGCTCCGGACGTGCAGACTCAGCGGCCATGGCTCACGGGCCCAGCCGCTCTGCAGCACGTGGGATCCTCCCGGATCGGGGCACGAACCCATGTCCCCTGCATCGGCAGGCGGACTCCCAACCATTGCGCCACCAGGGAAACCCAGTGAAAGATTGTTAATAACTGAAAAAGGGGGTTGTTACCTTCCAGGAACTTTTATGTATAATAATTTCTGGGTTAGAATGCCATTTTCTCTGTGCCAGCCTCCAGACATAATGAGTCTCAAGTTTGTAATAGAGATAATTGATGGTCTCTTGCTAGAGTGAAAACTGAGATGGCATGGAGGAGGTGCCTGGGTACAGGAGAGTGAACTGAATCTTTGATGAAATGCGTAAGAGGGACGTGTTATTATATAGATTACATTTGCTGTGATTGCCAAAATAGAATCAAGGAATTATTGAACAATCCTTACGTTCGGATTAAAGAGATGTAGTTTGGAGTCAGTTCTGTATCATGGGTATATCATGGAGATAACTGCATCATCTTGGGCAAATCATTGACTCTAATATTCTCAGATTCATCATCTGAAAAATGTAAAGAATAGGTTTGGAGTTTGCTGTGTAGTCAGATAATACCCAAGACATTACTGTTAAAAACTCTGGCAAGACAATGATATCTGTGGGGCATCTGGCAGGAACAAATATGAAGATACTCTGAAAGGACATGTATTCCAACTATACTGCAAAAATATCCTACAGCTAAAAGCCTGGTAAAGATGAGTTCAAACTCCCAATTACAAAGCACATTAAAGCAAGATTTAGTTGAAACAATAAAGAATAGAATTAAATACCCCCAGAAAATCCCAGGTAATTATATAATTGATACACACTGTCCAATCATGTTTAAAATTATTATGGGCATAATAGAACACATAGAATATGTGAACAAGAAACAGGACACTAAAAATGGACAGTTTGGGGGAAAATGAAAATAAAAATCATTGAAATTTAAAAACTCAATGGGCAAATTAAATAGATGAGACACAGCTAAAGAGGGAATTAATGAATGGGGATTTAGAGCTGAGGAAATTAACAAATAATAGCAAAGTGAAATAAAGATGGAAAGTGTACAAGACAATTAAGAGATCTAGATGCTAGAATGAGAAGATCCATTAGGAGTTTCAGAAGAGATTTAGAGAGAATGAAGGAGTGTCATTTTAGAAGAGATGATGGTTAAGAATTTTCTACAGTTGAAACATATGAGTCTTTTAGATTCAGGAAGTATATATAGCAAATTGTGAACAGAGGAACAGTGACAGGGTAAAGATCTTAAAATCTGCTGGAGAGAAAAAGACAGATTACTAAAAGAGGAAGAAGAACAAATTGATTGTAGACTTCTCAATTGTAATGATAGAGAAGATAGTAGTATGAGACTAGTACATAGAAAAAAAGTAGAACTATCAACCTAGAAAGAATTCTATCACCAGCTAAACTGCCATGAAATGAAGAGATTTCAGACAGATTCACATTAACAGACTTGGTAATGGAAGTTCTAAAGGGCATAATTCAGGAAAAAATTTAAGCTTATAAGAAAAGAATGATACAAAGTTTCATGCATTTTATTTATGAAAGAGTAGTCTCTAACTTGGAGCCTTTTGGCCATTGTTTAGGATAAAATACTATTTACCGGTTTCCTAGGCTCTTGCAAATTAAGCAAGAATGATTGCTAAAGATAGACCCATAGAAATACCAATGTGAGCAGACCTTTGAAGAATAAGAGAAAGTAGAAAAATTACATGCTATAGCAGAATCTAAAATGCATAACTCTGCGTGTGGGTGCAAGTATGTGCACGTGCACTGGTAACCAATTGAAAAGTAATACGTGTGGAGTGATTTAAAATGGGAACAAAAAGTCCTTTTGTGCATTAGTGCTTGAGAGTATTTTACAACCCCGTACACTAACTGATGTTTATAATTACTCTGAATAAGAAATGGCTAAGCTTTGTTTTAGAAATCAGAAATACTTACTTTGTTTAGGAATATTTTCACCAAAGTCTTAGAATAAGAATTTTGGCATCTTGAGGGGGAAATGCCAGTTACCTTGAAAACTGACTTATGTGGAATACCTTGTAAATTAAGTAACAAATCCTCTTTTTGATTTGTTAAGTCTCTTAGTTTCCAGAAATCATTTGGTCCTGATGTGAGTTCATGTTAATTTCTCAGATACATTTCTCTGTGAAGCTGCCCATCATATCATTCCATTTTAGAGCTGATACTTGCCAGATATTTTTATTTTTTACTCCACGAAATGCCTTAGATAAGGGAATATCCAGTGCTCTAATGGTGATAATTATATATGTCAATAACCTTTGAGGTCTTCCTGCTTTAAAAGTATAAGACTCATTCTCCAAAGCCACATTTGCTACATATGTTTATAGTAGGTAGCACTGACCTACATTATAGGTAAATTTGTGAAGGATTCTCAAACTATAAATATTGATTTTGAAAAAGTTATAAATAATTAGGCTTTTTCAGGGGAGTGATATATTACAAAGAAGTGGTGGTAACTAATGAAATATTCTATGCCTTTTCATTCTTCCACAGCCAGTATCTTGAAAATTACCTCTGGATGAATTATTCTCCAGAAGTGTCCAGCAAAGCCTATTTAATGTCAATCTGCTGTATGGTGAATGAGAAGTTCAGAGAAAATGTCCCTGCATGGGAGGTAACAGATTTAAATTACTTCATAGCTTTCTTACTGTGCTCACTTAAGCCATTACAAAGTAGCACACTTTTTACCAATAATAAATAATGTTTTTAGAACAAAACTTTATCCAATAATAAATGTTGAGAAAAAGAATGGATGTGTGAAA
The DNA here is from genome assembly GCF_964374135.1 of Grampus griseus. Lineage (NCBI taxonomy): Eukaryota > Metazoa > Chordata > Mammalia > Artiodactyla > Delphinidae > Grampus > Grampus griseus. The sequence goes on along the minus strand of NC_139018.1, from coordinate 78,758,164 downwards.
AATAATATTAGATTTCTTTTGGTTTCAATACTTTCTTTAATTTACTGTGAATTGAAAAATTATGAATGTGGAGTTATTTTTCTGCTTTGAACTTAAAACAGAGTGGCATGAGTTATAAAGACTTTTACATCAGATAAAGTCAAATTTATATTAAGTAGCACAAAAAGATAATGCTTAAATGAGATATTTTTCAGTGTCTTGTTTCACAGCAGGGGGTATATATTTGTAGTTTTATGTGAATAAAGTAGTGTTTCCAAAGTTGAGACAGATATATTGTAATTTCAATTTTCTCTTTGTCTCTGATTTGGGATCTGTTTTCCCTTTTTGACATTTCTAATAGACTGACATTTTCTCTTTGTGCTACTGTAGTAGAGGCTTGATCAACTAGTAGAGGTCCAAAATTTTGGCTTTCTTTGGCCACCATGAAATGGTCAGCTTATCAAAAGAGTTTCTTCCCCTCCAGTCATACTTTTTTAAATAAGGAAAGGCATGGGTACTTTTCATCTCTTTTGAGGGGATGGTCTCCAAAATGAAAAGGTGTTAACATTCTTTAAGATAAAACCATGGACACTTCACTGAAATATTCATTAAGTGACAACCATCATATGGCAGATTAGAACCCAGAGTAAACTAAGGGCCTTGTGTCTTATTGAGAGATCTTAGGGATTTCGTGAAGTTGCTTCGAACTACCAAAGGAAGGGAGAGGGAAGCCAGAGAATGACTTGATCAGTTTGCAGGTTATAAAAACCACTTTGGCGATTAGAGCTTGAAACAGAGAAAAGACAATACAGATAAAGAGACGAGGTTACACACAGGTTTGGAAAGTAGAATTGATTTGACTTGATAATTGAAGTAGCTTTAGCTGGGAGAGGTATTATTTCCAATAACCTTCCAGGCTTGGGCAACTGAATGTAAAGGATGAGAGTGCCATTTACCAAGATAGGTAGAAGAGGGTTGAGGAATACTTTGGAGGGTACAAAATTATTGAATTGAGTTTTGGACTTACTGAGTTTAAATTGCTTTTGCAATATCTAGGTGAAATTGTCTAGTAGACAAAGGAATCTAAGGGTCTAGAGAAACCTGGACTGAAAATGTGTATTTAGGATCGTTAGCATACGGTAGTTGAAGTAATGGGAGGGGGAAAAGAAGAATGAGGCTAGAACCCTAGGAACACTGGTCTGTAAAGTGACAAAGGAGGAGGAGCCTTCAGCGCATTGAAAAGGGGCTGAGTGTTGGTAAGAGTCCTTTGCACTTGACAGCTGTAACAACTTCAGGGAGTGCTGTGGGTGGAAACCCGTTGTAGGGAAGTAAGTGAAACAGCTAGTGTAGGCCACACATTTGGAGCACATGCCTATGAAAGAAGGGAGAGGTAAGTAACAGAAAGGAACTAGGCGGGGAGGCAGATCACAGAGAGGCTGGAATATATTTACATTATTTACCTTTTTTTTTAACATTGTATGTTAAGAGTAAAGAGAACATAAAGGAAAGGCTGTCTTTGAGATTAGAGTGGGAAGACTTTAGTTTTTGCTAAAGGTGTTGTTTCTTTTGTTTAAATTAGAAGAGTTAAAACACTTTAGATCTTTAATAAGAAAACAAAGCTTAAGCTAATTACCAGTCTAATCCTTGAAGAAAAAATAAAGGAATTGAAGCCATTATTTTATTAGCTGAACGGTTCTGCAACTCTCACATAGTCCTGCCAGAAACCTGTATTTGACTTGCTACCGTTAATAAGAAAGCAAATAATCTTTTTGTAATTATTAGGTATTGTTAATGGACTACTAAAAAGTCCACCAGTGTTTGCTTAAAGGAGAAGAGGTGAGCAAGCCATTTCAAAATGAATTTTTATTTCTCTTTTCAGACTTTTAAGAAGAAGCCAGATGACTTCCCATTCTTTTTCAAGTGTATCTTGAAAGCGGCATTAGCTGAAACTGATGGTGAATTTTCACTCCATGAACAGACAGTCTTACTGCTTTTTCTTGATCATTGCTTCAATAGTTTGGTAATTTTTCTTTATCTTTTGGGGAAACGTGTAAGTTTTCTTGTTCTTTTCAGTTGAATGTAGATGAGATTACCTCTGTAGCCAACTCTTCATGGTAGTGGGGAATGAGGATAATGCTAACAGCTTGATTTCAGCCCCTTCTCAGTAAAATCTTTTTATAAGATCTGTTTGCTTTTTAATAGATTTAGACTTGATCACTCCTTTTCTCTATCTAGCCTCTAAGTAAAATGATAATAAGAGCTGAAGTTCTCCAGACGTAGAGCAGCAAAGAGTCTAATATTAACATTGAGTAATGAGATGTGTGTGTAAGCTATACACAGAAACATGGTTTCATTACTTCTCAGTCATACTTCATGCATAAGCTGGCAGGTCAGCAGGAGAGTTATGTTTTGAGTTGACTGTGTAGGGGTGGTTATGGATGATCTTTGAAAGTCTTTTGGGTTGTGTATGACACTTTTCATTCTTCATAGGATTATCTTCTAAAAAATTAATATTTACCGTAATTACTATTTCATTCGTGCTTCTCTACTGTGGTTATCTGAAGGTATATACCTATTTATTTAAAGATAGGTGCTTCTGAACTGATAGTGCATTTAGACCCATACAGGAGAATGCATGGGGTTTTTTCTTTCCCTGAAAACAGTCTTGGTAGATGGATAATTATTATCTGTTTCCATGTAGTACCTCACATGGATCTTGTAAAGACATAAGAAAAAGATTTATGATATGTCACTATTATCTCTTTAACATTTATTAAATTAAACAAAGCAAATATAAATAGATGTGATTCCTTGTCTGCAATTGAACAAAACCAAGATTTAATTAGTATTAGTAGTTTGGTGCTAGGTTTAATTAACTTAAAAGCTAGCTTATTATTGAAATACTTGATTTTTTTCAGCTTACCATCAGTTCTCATTATTTGAGGTAGCTACGCTCTATAAAGTAGCTGTGAACACTGAATTAGCTATAACTGAACCATTGCTCTTGGGGAAAATACAGGGTTAGGTTCATGCAAGCCTCTGGTCACGACAAACTGATCAGCGTATAACTGTTTTATGTGTTTCTGTTTAAAGTCACCTTATGTAATATATGTTGTTGATTCATTAACATTGAACTCGTGGTCAACAGTGCTGTAACTTAAAACAAACCTTATCTAACACACATATTTCCTCTGTAAGGCACATCACAGCCTTCTAACGCCCAGGAACACTGGACAACACTTCAGTCCTGTGCTTGGGGCCATTTTAAATAGCAAAATCACCAACCAAAACCACAATAATGTGAAAAAGTAGCACTAAATAGACCAAAAAAAGATGCTAGTGTATAATGTGAGAGCTGAAGCAAGAAGGCAGAGCATCACCTTGTCCAGCCTCAGCTGGAAATGTGTGTGTCGGGCAGCTCACGTTTTTCTCTGCTCTGTACTGACAATGAATGACAACAAAAGCTTTGGGAATATTGAATTGGGGATTACAAATACATTTTTGCAGGTGGATGAATTCACAAATATGGAATCTACAAATAATGAGGCTTGACTGTATCTTTTTAAAAAAGTATTGAACTTCTTAATAATAAAATATCATTAATTTGAAAATACTGATGGCATGTTTTCCCCCAGGACTTAAAAAGGCAGTACGCGCCTTATGTAAAGACTTAGGTTAAAGTGCTGGTGTGTTTATATACTTGGTTTCTTCATGCTTTATACAGGAAGTAGACTTGATACGGAGTCAAGTGCAGCAGCTTATCTCCCTTCCAATGTGGATGGGCTTACAGCCTGTAAGTATCTAATTTCAGAAACTTACATATATTTATAAGTGGAACATGTGGTTTTAGACTGTGTAGCTTTAATATGGATATAAAATGGTAGCTAAAAGTCCCCTTTCCTGCTTACAAAATTTGTCTAATTTACTATGCATTAACTTATCATAGATGTAGTTTTTTCCGTTTTAAAGTTTTTATATGTAAGCTAGCATATGTTTCACCTGATTTCATTATTGTAAGGTGAAATAAGGTAATATCTATTGTGCTCAGAGAGGAGTTAATTTAGTAAAATATTATTACTCGTATATATGTCTTTGGATGAGACTAAGTACAGACTTGAATTTTTTATTTTTCTTGATTGGAATGTATATACAGCTATAGGAGAAGATCAGAATTATGTTTAGTATTAGCAACTTCATTTTTCTCATCAAATTCTTGTTGGATAATATGTGCCAGTATTATCAGATCTTAGGGAATAAAGTTAAAACTATCAAATTTCAGTATAATACTGTATTCAGAATTCCATTTCCTGCTCTTGGGTGGTTTTGTAGATGCCCAGATAGGCAGGCTCATTCATAGGTACAGTTGATGAAGGTGAAAACAGGCACGTATAAATAATTAATACTAAGTTAAAAATAGATAAGTGCGGTAAGAAAGAATGTGCCGGTGTGGGCATTTCCTTATTGTGATAGCTCTTTTATGTTCATTGTTTCAGACCCTTTTTTTTGAACTTTAATGCTCCTAAATGTTAATGCTCATTTTTCAAATTAAAGTCCTTAATTTTAGAAATCAGAAAAAAATGTATTATTGAGCTTAAAATCTTGACTAGAAAAGGCAGTTTCTTCTGTCTTATTTTTTTCTATTAACAAGTGTCAGAATTGAACAGTTTCTTAAAATATAGGTATTCGTTTCTTAGTTTTCAGGTTTTGTCGTGTTGCTTTCTGGTTTTATCCCATTGCTCTGTATTATATCCATACATTAGAAAACTACCTAATAGTTGATCTAATCTTTATCCTTGTAAGCTTTGGGGTTACTGATAATTTAATGTCACATCACTCTTTCAGGCACGATTGGAATTAGAATTAAAAAAGACACCTAAACTAAGAAAATTCTGGAACTTGATTAAAAAGAATGATGAAAAGATGGATCCAGAAGCAAGAGAACAGTATGTTGCCAAAGCTTTGTTCCATGTTGGTTTCTTATGCTGGGTTGTGAGTCTTAGATATTGCTGACTTGATTTGTTGTTTCCTTTACATACTGCTGAACCAAATAAATGATTAAGAAGCACTTAGACTGTCATAGGAATATTTTTCTCAAAGGTCCAAGGGAGAAGCCAAAACTTCACCACGTTTTTCTCCTTTCCCTTATCTCTGCTCCAGTCATAAATGTATCACTGGGTCTTCCCCTTGCCTGTTGTCTATCATAGTCTCTGTCGTGGATGGTTCTCAATTTTCTCCACAGTCTGCAGGCTATCATTCCAACTTATCTTTATTTTTCTTACTCCTGCACTCTTAACAATGACTAATACACTCCATTTTATACAGTTCATTCATTCCATAAATATTGAGTGTTTATTATTTTGCTGAGTACTATTATAGGTATAGGGGTTGTGGCAGAGAAGAAAATGGAAAGTAATTCCTGCTCTTGTGGAGCTTACATTCTAGTTGCGGAAGGCAGCAAATAACAGATGAATTATATGGTATATTATGTGGTGGTCCATGCTAAGGAGAAAAATAAATCAAGTATAACAATTAAGGAAGCAGATGAGGGTTGCAGGGTATTTTAATAGTAAGTATTACCATTTGGATAAAAATCTAGTAGCAATTATTTATTTCATCAAACAAAGTGCTGTTAGTAGGACCCAGGGGAAGAATCTGTATACTCTAAGAGATTTGTTCCGCTTTCTCTTTGAGGCTAGCTGGTCTAACTGTGTTCTTGCCTTATTTACTCTCTGAATCTTCCAGCAGTGATCCTTTTTCTTTCTTCATCTTTAAGTGCTCTTTTCCACTCACTATTTTTTCCCTCTGCTTATATGCTTAGGACTCGCTTCCCTTGGGCCTATGATAACTTCTTCTGACTCTTATTTTTTCCTCCACTTAGGAGAGTAGTCTGTATACACCTGTAGATAGTAACTGAAGTCATGAGTATGAGTGAGATTATGTAGTGAGTATGTAAACTATGAAAAGAGGGTTGAGGACAAAAAGAAGTGAAGCTTGGAGTTTTGCTGGTGATTACTGAAAATGAGAAGAACTGAAAAAAGCTGGATATCAGAGAAACAAGTTTGGGAGTCAGGAGGTGAGAGCTATAAGGACAGGATATTAGGGTCAGAATAGGAATATCCTTTCTTTAACTTCGAACTCCAGTCTCATCTCTTCCATGGTATCTTTCTAACCAATAGCCTCTTGATTGGGCTAATTACATGATATCTTTGCATTATTTGACTACTTCTAAAAAATTTAAACTCTCTCTTCCCGTTACCTCAATATGATTTAATTCCAAATCGATAGACTATTCATTGTTTTGTAAACATTCCTTCCCTAACTACCCTTTCCACTCTACTCCACTTAATTGAAGGGTAACCTTCTACATGCTCTTCCACACCAACTACTCTAGGCCACAGTGCTTTCTTCTTCTGCACTCCTAAAACAGACTGTGTTTCTATTGAAACATCAGGTCTTTTCATAATGATTAGACTATGTATAGTTGTTTAGAGTATAGGTTCTACAATCAGACTTAACTAGGTTTCACACTCACCTGCCGTGTAAATTGGGGCAAGTTACTGTACCTCCTTGAGCCTCAGTGTGAAATCAAGACAACAGTACCTGTTTCGTAGGACTGTCGTCAGTATGAGACTGTTTTGTATGATGTACTTAACACAGCTCACATCCTGGCACAGTAAGTGCTCAGTTAATGTCAGCCAGTTTTATTAATGCTGGCTTGTGCTATTAATTATATTTTATGACTTGTCATTTCAAGTATATTTTAGTCATTCTCCTCCTTTTTATTTCCACCAGGACTGGCATAATCAGTTGTAGCCATCCAGTACCTTATGATTGTTTTTTGATTAGTTGGTACATAGTGCATCTTAAATTAGTAATGAGTAAACAGTTGTTTTTTAAACTAATATTTAATTTTTATACATCGTAATACTCTGTTTAATAGTTTAAACATATTAAAGTATGTAATTGCTTATCTCATTTTAACTACATACTGAAATGTTAGATTTTTTATGTTTCAAGAGCAGACTGTAAATGAAATTTTGAAAACTTTCTAGTTCTGACCTTTGAATCACAAGTGAAAACTTTTACAGTAAGAAGATAGAGATGCTTTCTTGGCTGGTTTATTAGGCCAGTAATGAGGCTCTTCTTTTCTTCATGTAGTGCTGTACTTACATTCAAAGAAGAAGCTGTGTGTTTAAATTATGGTCCTCATTTCAGAGAGAAATGGAACATTTTGAACAGTGTAAGAAAGGCTGTTCAGCATTTAAATTTTACTTTTGAAATAATTATTTCTCAAAAATAATTTGGTCACTGTTTGTTCTCTCTGATTTTAGAGCCTATCAAGAAAGAAGATTTCTTTCACAGCTCATCCAGAAGTTTATCTCTGTACTGAAATCAGTTCCACTTTCTGGTAACTATCTTCCTCTTCTCAGCTCATTTGTGAAGTTACCATTTAGATTCCCATATAGTATTTACTAATCTTTAGTCTAAAAACTGCTCTCAGAGTGATTTTAAATTATATTGACAAGGGGTTATGTCCTTCCCCTTTCAAATAAGTTACCAGTCTGAGTATCGTGGCTGCCTTAGAAATTCACGTAATTTAAGGGCACCAGCATGGTTATTAAAATGTTCATTTATTTATTTTTGGAGCTTGCTTATAAGCCACAGGTCCTGAACAAGGTTCTGGGACATGGTGAACAAGACACTCACAGACCCTATCTACATGGCATTTACAATTTGTTGAGTAGTGTTTTCAAGTAATATCAAATATTGTTAGGAGGGGAAGAGGAGAATTATTTTGAGATATGAGCTACAAGATGAGATGGAAAGGATTTTCCTCCATCGTGGCCCCCATTTATTGGTGAAACATATATAAATATATGCTATGTAGAGTATAAATTTCAAAATATATCATGATTATACTGTATATAGATAGGTGTGTGTGTGTGTGTGTGTGTGTGTGTGTGTGTGTGTGTGTGTGTGTGTGTGTGAGTGAGAGACCTATGTACCAGGAAGAGCTAATTACATTATTCTGGGTTCGCAAGATCTTTATAAGCATTATGTATGATATGTCATAGGTTGTTAATATTTTATTTTCTAACTGGAATATAATCTAAGAACAATGCTGTAGGTGTACCATATTTATATGCACCAGAGATTATAGCATATATATGAATCAGATTGTAGCTTTGTTTAAACTGAAATACAACAATTATTTACTTATAAATGTTGCTGCCCCCCCGCCCAAGTAATAGTTTACAACGGAAAATCACACCTGTAATTCAGTGACGAGTAGATACTAATGCTATAAATGCTAATTTATGGTACCTGATTTGGGGCATAATATCAGTATTACTACCAGCATCAGTATAAAGAAAAAATTGTCATATGCTTATAATCTATGTCACTTAATATTTGTGTATTTAAATCTTTCAGTTAAGAACCTTAAACCTGGAAAGAAGACTTAGATTTGGTTTCCTTGGCACAAATAGTAATAATGAGAACCAGTAATGTCTGTAACAATTAGGGTCATAAAAATTGATGTCATCTTGGGAATTCCTTCATGGTCCAGTGTGTAGGACTCAGTGCTTTCACTGCCGTGGGCCTGGGTTTAATCCCTGGTCGGGGAGCTAAGATCCCACAAGCCACGCAGCGTGGCCAAAAAAAAAAACAAATTGATGTCACGTAGAAAGGTTTGAAAGTCAAGTAAATACAACAATATAGGACCTGCAGTAATTTTAACATCCTATAAACTACTAACTGTTGCCATTGTCATAATATATTGTCAGAAAAGAAAATTTCTTAAATTGATCTTGAGCTTTAATCAAAATTTGTTAACTTTCTGGCAAAGGAACCAACAAGGTGATGAAAATAGTGTGCCAGTTCAGAGAGGGCATAAAAACAGATAGAATATATAGTTAGGAAATAGAAAACTAATTTATAAAAGAGTAAAAAAGATTGTGTGTAGTTTCATTTTACAGGGTCATTACAGACAACCTGTCCATATCAGTTGTTATAAAGGAAATCTGTATAGGGTGGTCTGAGATGTCAGGACGGCTATCAGAAGAAAGGAAAAATACACAATACACATAAAAAGCAAACAATAAGGATACATTGATGTCTGAAACTGAAATAACAGGGCTTCAGCTCTGAAGAATTATGCCTAGTAGGGCCAATTAGTGTAAAAATATGCTGTTTTATCCACCAGAACTCAGAAATTGAGTACCAAGCATCACGTTCTAATTTTAAATAGGCCATTGCCAGTAATTTTCTCAAGCAATAAATAAAAATACAAAGACAGCTCTTGTTCACTTTTAAAATTTTGGACAAAATTATTTTCCTTTGACAGTAATAAGGAAGAAAAGATACAACAGAGGACCGATTTGAATGGATTTAATTTAAAAGTCGCTCCTTTAAATTCTTTAGTTTTAGTGGCTGTGTGACCTAGACTATGTCTCAGAAAACCTGGATTCCAGTTCTAACCAGCCATTACTTTGTTCTATACTTTTATCAAGTTATTTTCCTCTGGTCCTCAGTTTCTTACCTGGAAAATGAAGAGGTAGTACAGATGTTCTCTGAGGTCTTTTCCAGCTGTGAAATTCTATAGTTATGTTATTTTAGGGTTTGGATTATGGGCATGTGTTAGTTACAAAAGTATTCATATTTCTTTCTTCACATAAAGCCTTCTATTTTCCTGTATGCTACAAGTAAAAGAGTGGATTTATTTAAGCATTTGTAGGATGCCTTCTACAGGTCTAGCACTGGTTTATTTGCTGCTGGGAGTCCTTAGCCTAGGGACCCTGAAATTATCTCCTCTTCAATTGAAACAGTCTTGTCAGGTTGGTTTCAGCTGGTAAAATAGCAGAACATTTTCTGACATTAGAAAAAAAAGACATTTGTAATCCGAAAGCATGTCATGTCACAAGGTTTGTAATTCTTTAAAAACAAAAATGTTTTTAAAAATAGTACATCAATGCTCATGAATAACACAAGATAGTGATTTAAAAAATATTTTATTGCTCTATGTGTCATTGACATTTTAATGTCAGTTAATACATGTACAGTGAAAAAAAGTCACAAAAATTATCCCTTTAATTAGTTTGTTTTGTATCTTCCCCACCCATTTTCTGTGCATTTTAAAGAGATATATATATATATCTTTGTGTGTATACAGGTACACATACGTGTATGTGTTTATGCATATGAAAGAAATTCTAGATGTTTAGTATGTGAAGAAAATAAGGAAAGTAGGTCAATAACTGAGATAAAACTGCCTTTCTAGTTCTTCTATTCAAGTTTTTTCAACATCTAATCACTTGGTACACATTTTTAAAAATTAACACTTTAAAAATATTTTTGCACGTCTGATTTTTAAAATGTTTCTCTCATCTAAGCTGCATTTTTCATTTTCTCATATTTATAGAGCTTACTGTAAGGGTAAGGCCTGCCCTTTTTGAAATATATGTGAGGTCTGTGCTCTGAACCATAGTTAGTCCAATCCTGATGAATGAGACAAATAACCTTGTTTAAATAACTAAATAACTGCCAATTTTAAGATACAGTACCATAAAACGCCCTAAGTAAGAAAGTTTTAACATGTTTTCTCTGTTATGTCTAGAACCTGTCACTATGGACAAAGTTCATTATTGTGAAAGATTTATTGAACTTATGATTGATCTAGAGGTAAGAAGTGTGCAGTGACTTCTGTTGCATAATCATTAAGGAGGCTAAGATTAAGCCTGTGACTATATATGAAATACTTCTTTATCACCTCAAGCTGGCCTTAGTTTGTTTGTACCTATTTCAAAATGTCTTATAGAGAAGAAAGTCAAAAGTGATTGTCCCTTGAAGTTTTCAGATGACTGTCAAATGGCTGCATTTGTATAAAAAACATTATTTAGTGTAGTTATTAAACACGAGTCCAGCAATGGCAATTTATTTTGTGTCATATTTAATACCCCTACGTAGAGTTTTAAAAAGGGCTGAAGTTGTAGATTTATGGCCATCGCTTTAATCATCTCACTTTTCTAAATGTGCCTAATATTATTGATGAAGAAAGATATAGCTGCTTGCTGTAGTCAATTTTTAAAATTAAGATTTTTAAAAAAGATTTCATGCTACTGGGTGCAAGATTTTGATACAGAGTTCAGATGCAGAGTTGGTATAGTTCAGATTGAATTCATTTCCATTCCTTTCCTCTCCCTCTTTAATGCAGAAAATTGAAAGAAAATCCTTTCTGTTCATTCCTTATCAGGAGAGCTAGGGTGGTTTCTAGACATGAGGATTAGAGTATTGGACTCGCAGTCATTCATGAGATCTTCATTGAGATTCCAGCTCTGCCAGTAACTGTAATCTCTGAGGATCTCAGTAACCTCCCCTTTAACATGAGGGTATTTGACTAGATTAGTGGTTTCCAAACTGTGATTGTCATAGTTTCTCAGTATTGTCTTTCTGACTGTCAAAGAATGATATGGGAAGAGGAAACTGAGAAAGGGATCTCCATTTAGGGTTTTCCACTCCCTTTTCCCCATTTTTAAACCTGCACACAATACATATTGGGATTTCATATAGGATTTTGTTTGCAAACTAGTGGCCAGGGTATCTGAGATTTCTTCCAGTGCTGGATTTTATTTAGAAACATTACCACTGAATTTATTTACAGCACGGACCAGACCCTTTGCTTTGTGCAGAGTGTCTTTCGGGGGGCTGAGGGTACTTTGTATGTGATTAGCACTTCTGCACTATGTATCAGTCGACTTCACCTGTAGCTGGGAGAGCATGCAGACTTATTGCTGTGGTGATTATTTTCTCTAGGCCCTACTCCCCACAAGACGCTGGTTTAATACCATCCTGGATGACTCCCACCTTTTGGTTCACTGTTACCTTTCCAATCTTGTTCGTAGAGAAGAGGATGGCCATCTTTTTTCCCAGGTGAGCACTGGTGGATCTGAACATATTTATTGTTTTCATTTCTAAGTCAATCTTTTCTTTCTTTGCCATGCACCTGGGAGTACTGGTAGCAACATATATTTTGCTAAATACTGAATTGAATGATGTAAATTCCTCATTAGTCATTTTAAAGTAAAACCAGGGCTTTCCTGGTGGCACAGTGATTGAGAGTCCGCCTGCTGATGCAGGGGACACGGGTTCGTGCCCCAGTCCGGGAAGATCCCATAGCCGCGGAGCGGCTGGGCCCGTAAGCCATGGCCGCTGAGCCTGCGCGTCCGGAGCCTGTGCTCCGCAACGGGAGAGGCCACAGCAGTGAGAGGCCCGCGTACCGCCAAAAAAAAAGTTAAACCAAGTCTTAATATACAAAACGGATGCCTTCTTGTATAGGTGGCCTATACTAATTTTATATTATAACCTTTTTTCTCTTCTGAATATTCATTTTATTAATGTAAACAGTAAAACAATTAAGCATTTTAAATTTGAGGCGATTAGGTAATTCAGATAAACGTTTTGTTAATCATATGTGATTTTATTATTGGACTAAATTATGTGTGATGTAGTCCCACATACTCATATATATTTTGATTCTATGTCAGTAACCACTGTGGACTATTAATAGATGATAAGCATTACTTTCGAGTGAACTGTGCCCTAATATCATGGCTCTCTTTGCATAAGACGAGGGTGACAGAGGCAGTTGATAGTGTGGAAGTACATATACACTTAGACTGCTGCCTTGAGTTGGAAGGCAAGTGAACTCTGTTTGCTGCCTTGGGTAGGAAGACACACTATTAAGGTTTCCCATTTCCTGTAATGTCATCCAGAAGAAAAGTCTTCTAACAGACTTCTAACACTCACCTTTCAGATAACAGCTGGAGATAAAATTTTCATGTGTGTATTTGCACACTGTTCTAAGAATTCTTTTGTCTTGTATCTGTGAGCATTCCTTTTTTTCCTGTTCTGTTATTAATTTTACCCCGTGATTTGTTGCATATATTAAAATACATTAAAATCCTAATATCTGGGGGGGGAATAAATTGGGAGATTGGGATTGACACATAGACACTACTATATATAAAATAGATAACTAATAAGAACCTACTATATAGCACAGGGAACTCTACTTAATACTCTGTAATGGCCTGTATGGGAAAAGAATCTAAAAAACAGTATATATACGTATACGTATAACTGATTCACTTTGCTGTACAGCAGAAACTAGCACAACATTGTAAATCAACTATACACCAATAAAAATTAATTTAAAAAATCCTAATATTTGATCTGCCATAGATTAGAATTAAGAATAATAAAAATTGGGGGCGAATGGAGCCCCAAATTCTGTTGATTCTGTTGATACTGCCAGCACAGGGGGAAAGCAGGCCTTCTTAAAGCACCAGGAAGTAAGCCAAAGAAAGCTTGATGGCCATGGAGACCGAAGAGAGGAATGACTAGCTTAGCTTTTCCCACCTTGCTGTTTTTTCTAATAGAAGCATAGAGAAGAGTATCTCTAATTGTGAATTGCAAAACCCTCATCAGAAAATTTTAAGTGGCATAAGACCTCAGGAGTTCCCTCTAATGGTATAGTTCTATATAGATAGATTATTTTTTCCATTAAAATGATTGACTTTCTTTGATTAGTTCCTTAATGTCTCTTTAGTATTGGGATTGCAGTTGAAGTTCTTTCCTGTAGAAGTAGACCATGTGTATGAAATAGACTTAACAGTCTGTTCACAAGGCATATACTTTATGCTCACATAAATAAAACACGTTTGTATATGTGCTGAAATGTTTGTTGCAATGTTTACATTCCAAAGCTCTTCAGTACCTCTAAGAAGGTATGTGGATTTTATTATTTTTAATACTGTCGTATTTTTGCTTTCTTGTTCTCATGTTTACACAGTTTATTAATTTAAATGTATCCTTTCAGCTTTTGGACATGCTTAAGTTCTATACTGGTTTTGAGATTAATGATCAGACTGGAAATGCTCTGACCGAGAATGAGATGACTACGATTCACTATGATAGAATTACTTCTCTACAGGTAATTGAAATGCATTATAGCCTTTGCGTCTGCTCCATGAAGTTGAGTCATAAATAATTTAGATTTTATGTAGTACAAATAGGAAAGGTACTAATTTCATAGTGTGTTCATCTTGAATTTTTAAAATATTGCTAATTCTGATGGATTCGTGAAAAAGAATGCTTTCTTTTATAGTTCTCAATCTTGAGACTCAGTATATTGATATTTGACACTCAAAAAATATTAGTTACTGGGCCAGTGTAGTGTGTTTAAGTATCAGTTTTATTTTATGAAAGGGTATTTCAACTTGACAAAGTATGTGTAAGTGCTTTGTACATTTTAAAGATAAACACATGTAATGGGACTGAAATTTACCAGTGCAGCTCAGATGTGCCCCAAAAGTACCTTTGTTACTATTACTGAGCACATTTTGCTCTTGAACTCAGTTTTGTCTGGTGGCAGCTTTTATTTCTCAATTTAAAGTAATTCAGTTCTTTACATTTTAAAGAGTCTTTTTTTGGGTAAAGACTCAGCCAAACTTAAGTTCAAATTGTCTTTCATGATCAGCTCAGACATGTTTTCCTGCTTTTCTCAGAACATTAGTGTTTTTGTCCTTCTGCCTCTGCCCTTGAAGTGACCACAGCGGGTGTGGTGTGTGGCTGTTCTCTCGGCCACCAGCAAGGCACAATGACTGTGCCCTTGGAGCTTGGTTGTCAGCCTACTGACAAGGCCCCAGCCCTTGTTCTTTTTTTTTTTTTTTTTTTTTTTTTGCGGTACGCGGGCCTCTCACCGTTGTGGCCTCGGCCGTTACGCAGGCTCAGCGGCCATGGCTCACGGGCCCAGCTGCTCTGCAGCATGTGGGATCCTACCGGACCGGGACACGAACCCGTGTCCCCTGCATTGGCAGGCGGACTCTCAACCACTGCGCCACCAGGGAAGCCCCCCAGCCCTTGTTCTTGATGGTGCTGGAGTCCTCCTGGGAGCTGACTCGCCTTCATTTCCTAGCTCAGGCAGCTCACTTTCAGGCTTGGTTTCAGGGTCATTTTGCCATTGCCTGTAGTTGTTTCATGGCAGGCTCATCGATAACCTTGGCAACCTTCTGTGTCATCCAGTACAGAGCACGTGAAAACTTGTGGATCTTCCCAGTGCCACATGAGCATTATGGAGGACTAAGAATGTTATTTCACACACACTTAATCAAATCAGCATGATGCTGCTCTTTCTGTTTCCTTGCAGCTTACCCCACGTTGGTTGGAGGTGTTACCCTGCGAGGTTCTCTCTTTCCAGAGTTCCAAAGTAAAGCAGGGCACAAGCACACTATGCTGTAGGCCTCTCCCTTGAGATACATCTTCATTGGGAGTTGCCCTTGAGACTTTCTTATGGTTTTGTTAGGCCAATTCTTGATCATAAAGTGTTTTGTTTTGTTCTTTCTCTTCTCCTGTCAGTGAAGCTGGCCTTCCTGGCTATTTTCCTTTATATGCAAAATACAGTTTTAGAAATCAGAAACTGAACATTGATTCTTTATACTCTCCAGCTAGAACAATTTTGTTTTTTTCCCATTGAAGCTAATGCTTTTGAATAAGGCAGAGGTCACATATGAGAAGCATATAAGAAGGAGAATTGCATTAATTAAAAAAAATTTTTTTCCATTATGCAGTATATAAGTTGTAATTTATTATATTAATATGTAGGCATTAATTAATTAGTTAATTCTGTTCTTTTCTAGAGAGCTGCTTTTGCACATTTCCCTGAGCTCTATGATTTTGCCCTCTCAAATGTTGCAGAAGTAGATACTCGGGAATCCTTGATCAAGTTTTTTGGACCTCTTAGGTAAGGCAATATGAAAGGACAACTGAATTTTAATTTTCTTTTTTGTTTTAGTTACTTTTGCACTACTTTAGGTGATGTTACTTGTTGCACTACTGTTTATTGGCAACTAGAACTAGTGCTTCTCTCTAGCATTTGTTATCTTTGAGTCACTTAAATATAATTACACATCTTCTCTTTATTTTGGTAAAATTTTTATTTTTCGTAACTTATATATTTTTCCTAGATCCCAAATTTTTTTAGAGTAGAATATAAGCTGGTATCCCATCAGTCGTAAACAACATACAACAGAAACCAGTAAATGTTCATCCTATGTGATATTAGAGGTTAGGCATAAGAAAAATTTTGCATGTTTAAAATTTATTAAATTGTAATGTTCTCTGGCATCTCTGTTAAGTATACTTTTTTGAAAATAGCAATAATAGCATATATTTATTTAGTTTGTGATAGGTACTCTACTAGTATATAAATAAGTTAATTCTCAAAATATTCATGTGAGAGGAGTAGGTACCATTTTACATATAAGGTAGCCGAGGCACAGAAGAGTTGAGTACTTTGCCTGAGTCACACAGCAAGTAAGTGGCAAAGATAGGATTTTTTTTTTTTTTATAAATTTATTTTATTTTATCTTTGGCTTCGTTGGGTCTTCGTTGCTGCACACGGGCTTTCTCTAGTTGCTTCGAGTGAGGGCTACTCTTCATTGCAGTGCACAGGCTTCTCATTGAGGTGGCTTCTCGTCACGGAGCATGGGCTCTAGACACACGGGCTTCAGTAGTTGTGCCACACAGGCTCAGTAGTTGTGGCTCATGGACTCTAGAGCGCAGGCTCAGTAGTTGTGGTGCCTGGACTTAGTTGCTCCGCGTCATGTGGGATCTTCCCGGACCAGGGCTGGAACCCGTGTCCCCCGCATTGGCAGGCGGGTTCTTAAGCACTGCGCCAACAGGGAAGCCCCAAAGATAGGATTTGAACCTAGGTAGTCTGACTTCTGAGCCCTAATTATTTTTTTTTTGAGGTATAATTGACATAAAACATTATATTAGTCTCAGGTGTATAACACAATGATTTAATATTTGTATTTATTGTGAAATTAATCACCACGAGTCTAGGTAGCATTTATCTCCATATATAGAGAACTTTTTGGTCTTGTGGTGAGAACATCTAAGATCTACTTTCTTTGCAACTTGCAAATATGCAGTACACTATTACTAATTATAGTCACCATGCTGTACAATTACATACCCATGACTTATTTATTTTATAACTGGAAGTTTGTACATTTTGATCTCCTTTACCATTTCACCCACCTTTGCCTTGGGCAACCACCAATCTGTTCCCTGTTTCTGTAAGCTTGGTTTTTTTTGGGGGGGAGGGTTGTTTTAAAATTCCACATATAAGTGACTCATTAAATTCCACATATAAGTGACCCACACAGTATTTGTCTTTCTCTTTCTGACTTATTTCAGTTAGCATAATGGCCTTAGGGTCCATCCATGTTGTTGCAAATGGCAAGATTTCATTCTTTTTTATTCTGAGCCCTAACTTTTGACCATTGTGCTCTGTTATCTCCTCATTTTCCTTAACTCTGGGGAGAATTTATGTGTAGTTAATTGGCTATTTAAACTGAAGCAAACTGAGATTGGTCTGGTCATTCATTTTCATATGAGGATATGTAATAACTTATAGTAACACACACGTCTACTTCCTTCTTTTAAATAATGGCATTGAGTTCTGTTGAACAGGTCTACCATACTTTTTTTTTTTTTTTGCGGTACGCAGGCCTCTCACCATCGTGGCCTCTCCCGTTGCGGAGCACAGGCTCCGGACACACAGGCTCGGCAGCCATGGCTCACAGGCCTAGCTGCTCCGCAGCATGTGGGATCTTCCGAGACCGGGGCACGAACCCGTGTCCCCTGCATCAGCAAGTGGACTCTCAACCACTGCGCCACCAGGGAAGCCCTACCATACTATTTTTTAATCACTCACCTATTGACGGATCTTTAATTTAAAATTTTTTGACTATAACAAACAATTAGGCAATGAACATTCTTTTTACTTATATTTTTAAAATTTTAGTACTGATTCCCAGAAGCAGAATGGCTGACTCAAAGGGGTTATGTGTTTAAATTTTGTTACATATTGCTAAACTATCTTCCAAAAAAATGCCAATTATACACTTACATCAATAGTGTTTAAAGATTTATTTCTCTCCCTTCCAACACTAGGTAAATTAGTTTTTCATTTTTGCCAATCCAAGGACAAAAAGATTCTCATTGTTTTACTTGCATTCTGTGATTGTATGTTACTTTCTGATTGTTATCCTTTGCTATTTTGTATTCCATTGTTTGTCATTTTATTGATTTGTTAAAATAAGGAACCTTTATATTATATATCCAGGAACCTGGATATTATTATTTTGTCTAGTTCTGTTGCAATTATTTTGTCTCAGTTTCTCCCTTTTAAACTTTGTTTATGGTATATTTTGTTATTACAGATGTTTTAAATTTTTAATCACATCTTTCAGTCTTCTTTTTAATAACAGTAACAAATGTTTTATTTTATTTATGTATTTTATTTATTTATTTATTTTGTGGTACGTGGGCCTCTCACTGTTGTGGCCTCTCCCGCTGCAGAGCACAGGCTCCGGACGTGCAGGCTCAGCGGCCATGGCTCACGGGCCTAGCCGCTCCGCGGCATGTGGGATCTTCTCGAATTGGGGCACGAACCTGTGTCCCCTGCATCGGCAGGCAGACTCTCAACCACTGCACCACCAGGGAAGCCCACAGATGTTTTATTTAGAAGGCCTTCTTCACCAAAAGATTACAAAAAATATCATATTTTTTAAGCACTTCTGTAGATTTTTTTTCTTACATTTAATAGCTATATAGTCTGTCCAGGGAATTTATTTTTGTCCATAGAGCTCCTTTATACTCTTACAAATCATTGAGGATCACAAAGAACTTTTTTAATGTGGATTATAGCCATTATATTTACTACATTAGAAATTAAAAGTAGAGGAATTTTAAATATTTAATTTATTTTAAAAATCAAGTAAAATCCATTGTATATTTCATACATATTGTTAATGAAAAATATATACTCCATAATGAAAAAAAGAATACATAGTGAGAAGAGTAGCATTGTTTTACAGTTTTGCATATCTTTTTAATGTCTGGCTTAATGAAAGACAGTTGGATTTGCAGATCTGTTGTTGGTTTCAGTTTGTTTTAAGATGTTATTTTGCCTGAAGTAAATGAAGATAATCCACTCTTACACAGAGGGAAGTTTATTTTAAAAGTTTTTTCATATTTAGGAATATTATTCTTTGATACATATCAAAACTTGACAGTTGATAGATTTCTTGAAAGTTTCGTTGTGGTATCTGAAACCATGTTAAGGAAGTCTGTGCAATTAAAGTGAATTGATTTTAAAAATGGAGAGATACACCTTGTTCATGGATGAGAGGACTCAGTTGAGGTGTGGATTCTGCCCAAATTGATCTATAGATATAATTCATTTCCAGTCAGAGTCACAGCAGGATATTTGATAGAAACTGACAAGCTTATTCTAAAACTCATATGGAAAGGCAAAGGAACTAGAATAGTCAAGACCATTTTGAAAAAGAACAAAATTGGAGAATTTCCACTACCTAATTTCAAGACTTACTATAAAGTTAAAGTAATCAAGACATTGTGGTATTGAAAACAGGGTAGACATTATAGATCACTGGAACAGGGTCAAGTTCAGAAATAGACCACAGGTATATGGTTAGTTGGGTTTTGACTAAGGCGCCAAGGCAACTCAGTGGAAAAGAAATAATTTCAGCAGTGGTTCTGGACAGCCATATGCAAAGTATGAAACTTGACCCATTCCTCACATCATATACAAAAATTAACTCAAAATGAATCATAGACCTAAATATC
Organism: Grampus griseus; assembly: GCF_964374135.1. Classification (NCBI taxonomy): domain Eukaryota; kingdom Metazoa; phylum Chordata; class Mammalia; order Artiodactyla; family Delphinidae; genus Grampus; species Grampus griseus. Next base: position 78,738,469 of record NC_139018.1, on the reverse strand, counting down.
AAAATTAAAACTTAGGAAATATAGGAGAAAATCTTTGTGATTGTGCTTTGTGCAAAGATTTCTGTAGACACCAGGGCACGGTCTTTAAAGGAAACAACTGATAAATTGGACTTCATCAAAATTAAAAATTTCTATTTGAAAGACATTGTTAAGAGAATGAAAGACAAACCCCAAACTGGGAGAAAATATTGGCTAAATACATATCTGATGATGGACTGGTATCTGGAATTCTCAGAACTCAATTATAAGAAAACAGCTTAATAAAAAAATGGCTGTAGATTTGAACAGATACCTCACCAAAGAAGATATATAGATTTCAATAAGCCTATAGAAAGATGCCTAACATCATTAGTCATTAGGAAAAGCGAATTTAAATCATAATGAGATATCATTATGTACCTATTAGAATTGTTTATAAAAACAACAGTGTATTAACTCTTGACCGGTATGTGGAGCAAGTGTAATTCTCATACATTGCTGATGAGAATTCAAAATGGTAGTGCCACTTTGGAAAAATGTGATAGTTTCTTGCAGAAACATGTGCTTACTGTGCGATCTAGTGTTCTCACAGACATACCCAAAAGAAATGGAAACTTACATTCACAGAAAAATCTGTACAGAAATATATATAGTGGCTTGCTTTATAGTTGTCAAAACTGGAATATATAAATATGCTTCAACTGGTGAGTAAATAAACACATTGGGAAATATCCATACAATGGAATATTAGTCAGCAATAAAAAGGAACCAACTACAGATACACACAACAGTATGGGTGAATCTCAAATGTATTATGCTGAGTGAAAGCAGCCAGCGTCAAAAGGCTACATAATGTATGATTCCATTTATTTGACCTTCTGGAAAAAGCAGATTTATAGAGATTGAAAACACATTAGTGGTTACCAGGGACAGGGATAGAGAGTTTGAGGGGCTTTGGGGGGTAATGAAACTGTATTTGAGTGGTTGAAAGCTGTCAGGTAAGTAGTGGCAAATGCAAGTTTTTCAAAATTTCAATTTTTCACTCTGAAATTCAAATTTTATCTTTGGCAACATATACTGTCAGTTATTTTCCTTGAAGTTAGGTTTATTTTGTTCAGATTTTTTGCTGTTATTCAACTCTGAATAACTAGTTTGTCAGTCGTTCTGACAAACATTCTTTTTACACAAGTAAAAATTGTGTGCAAAATGTGTACTTCCCACTCTGTCACACAGATTTTTTAAAAAACAGATACTCAAGTCCAAATTTAATAACCTTAATAATTTTTTACTCTTTCATCAAGGACATTTTTAAACAAAACTGGTGGGTTTTTTTTTGTTTGTTTCAATAACTGTGTCACATTGAGGAATGCTGGGACCACTTACTGTACTGGTTGGTGCCACTGCCTTGATCCGTGCCACCAGTTTTACCCATTATTGCACTGTCACTGTATATGTAAAGACAGTGAGAAAAAAACTTAATAATGTCTTGGTATTAATATGAAAAAGTATTGTCGGGCTTCCCTGGTGGCGCAGTGGTTGAGAGTCCGCCTGCCGATGCAGGGGACGCGGGTTCGTGCCCCGGTCTGGGAAGATCCCACATGCCATGGAGCGGCTCGGCCCGTGAGCCATGACCACTGAGCCTGCACATCTGGAGCCTGTGCTCCGCAATGGGAGAGGCCACAACAGTGAGAGGCCCGCGTACCAAAAAAAAAAAAAAAAAAAAGTATTGTCCTTGTAGCTTCCCTGAAACAATCTTGGGGACCATGAGAGGTTTGCAGAAGACAATTTGAGAATTCTGTATTAGGGGTTTAACTCTTTGCTGATTTAATATATTTGTTGCTTGTATCATAGGATTATATTTTCTACATAAAAATTTTTAAGCTATCTGTAAAATTATGTTTCAAAAATGAATTAAATTGTAATAAAATATTCTGATCTAAATATTCTTTATTCTGCAGTTCAAATACACTCCACCAGGTGGCATCATACCTCTGCTTGTTACCAACTCTTCCTAAAGGTGAAGACACGACTTTTGATAAAGAATTTCTTCTAGAATTGTTGGTAAATATTAATGTTCTTTGAATTTTGCATGTGGTTTTCCCTACTTTTTTGAATCATTCTTTTTTTTTTTTTTTTTTTTTTTGAATCATTCTTAAAGATGTAGGTTGGTACAGATTTTTTTCTGGGCTAAAAAATTGGTAGGTAATGCCTACTTGTTTGGGAACTATATCATCATTTGATTTTGTCAGATTTCTTTTTCATCTCTTAGATTTCTTTTTTCAAGTCTCTTACCTCTTAAAACTGCTTTATAGCATGGATTTGTTCCATCAGATATTTCCGAGCAACATCTGTGTCAGGCACTGGATTCAAGCACTGGAGATACAGAGATGGCCGACACTGTTCCTGCCTTTAAGAGATCACAGTTATACCTACACACACACATACACACACACACACACACACACACACACACAGATATCTATCTATTTATCTGTTTATTTTTAAGTTATTATTTAAATATAGTACCTTGAATATTAAGCCATACCTTTATCACTAGAGAGCTCAGGAATGTTTAAAAATAGAAAAAGTTATTACCGACTTAGTGGTTTAAGAATTCTAAGGGATTTCTCAAGCATTTTGGGAAATGAGTATTAGTTTGAGCATCAGCTCTTAAACTAATACTTTTTTGTGTGAGGTTTTATTTTTTTTAGTACAGTTTCAGATTCATAGCAAAACTGAGGGGAAGGGATATACTTTATTTTTTAAACTTCCGTGAGATATTTCATAAAGTGGATGAGTATTTAACCATACGCCACTATGAATATCTAGGTTGTTTGCATGCTCACTAGTACAAATAATGATGCAGTCTTAATATATGCCTCTTTGTGCCCATATGTGGACATCTAGGAGAGGTACCCAGAAGTGAAATTATTTGATGTGCTTATTTAAAAGATAAAAGATGCAGCCAAACTGTCCTCCAAAAGCTGTATGTTCCCATCAACAGTGTATTAAAGTATGTCTCCTTAAGCTTTTTTCGGCATTGGATGCTGAGTCGCCTCAATTTTGCCAGTCTCATGGGTTAACAAAAAAACTTGTTTTTTGTTTGCTGACTGCTATAAGGTTGAGTTGTCTTTTATACGTTTCAGACATTTTTTATACCTATACAAATGTACACTGCATGGATTTGTAAATACATTTTTTTACACATATGGAACAATAATGGGCACATGTTTTTGTAACATATTTCAAGCTAATACTTCTAATACAGGGTATAAAATACAGTTCCTTACTGTAGAGAGGAAGATAATATGCTTATTTTGGGGTAGTAACAGGAAACTATTTGTAGCAGGTGTTTTAAGCCTGGTGACAGGTGTTTAAGTGCCATTTGGAGAGAAATCCTTGGGAAGGGTTTTAAATTAACTCAAGTATAGAAAATACTTTTTTATCGATATATTTACTTGCATGAAATGTATGTCTTGGGTCACTATCTTTCCCTTCCTTCTTACAAATCACTTTTTGTTGTCTCTGACTACAAGTACTTTCTAAAAATTCCTTGTCCTGTTTTCTGATAATGTAAAATCTTCTCTGGTAAGTCAGGTTTTGGAGATTAATAATAAATCCTTACTATAGAAAGAAATGGGGACTTTTCCAGGAACCTTTCTAATGGAAAATAGGTTTGAGTATAAAGTTGATCCTATCTATGCTTTTTAGGGTCTTATAGCTAAGATTTCATCCTTAAAATTTAAATAGTTACGTGAAAAGAAAACAGTTTTAAAAATTTATAGTGCTACAGCATTATCTTTCATTTCCTCCCCCTCTTAAGGGAGTTTTTTCAGGCTTTGGAATCTTCTAATATCCAACCAAATATGATTAAAAAATTCAACTATGCATATTGTTTAGATGATATCACACTGTCTTCTTTCCTAAAACAATACTATCTCTACTGAAAAGAACGTGACACATTTTTCAAATATATCATTATTTTGGCATCTCTTAATTAGGTAACAAACTTATTTCTGTATTTGAGGTAGATCACTGTAGTATTAACAATGGAGGGGTACATAGAGAACACCAAGTACAACTCTCTCGTTTTACAAAGAAGACTGAGGCCAAGTTATTAGTAAACTTATCCAGATTATTTAGCTAGTTAGTACAAGAATGAAAACTGTAACCTAGGACTTAGGGCTCCCATTTTTTTTTCTTACATTGGTGAATGCTGTGTTGCTGTGGGTTTTAAGGTCTTGGCATGTGCCAGACACTTTGACATTATTTTACAATATTCCACTTCATTTTCATAAGAAACCTAAGAAGGGAGTGACATTTTAATCTGCTTTACTGAACAGGAAACTAAAATCAGGGAGTTTGAAGTAACTTGCCCAGCTTTCACATAGCCCATAAGTAGAGGTGCTAGGTGTTGAACTCAGATCTGTCTGATTCCAAAGTCCATCACAATCAGTACCTCTTTCTTCTTTGATTTGTGGAGAACATGAAAAAAGGAAAAAAAAAATCTCTGTTAAGTGCTACAATAACTCAAAGACATGAAACTTCTCATTCCATACTTTGTGTTGAATTTCTCCATAAATTATTTTGATTGAAAAAAGATACTTCTGACTTTCTTTCTAAACCTGTTTCCTTTAGGTATCTCGTCATGAGCGTCGAATTTCTCAGATTCAGCAGTTGAACCAGATGCCTTTGTATCCAACCGAGAAAATCATATGGGATGAAAATATTGTCCCAACTGAGTACTATTCTGGGGAAGGTATGGTAACGACGTACAGTATTCAGATGTAACATGAAACTTAGTTTAGAATTCATCATATATAACTGAACATGCTCCTATCTGCTATATACATTAGGGTAATTTTCTGGTACCCTCAAGTTCAACTTTAGAAGCTAGAAACTATTCAGTGTTTTGAATGCTTAACATTAAGGATTTTTATTAAATTTAAGCATTGCCTAATGAAATGTGTGTTTGTGTGTGTGTGTGTATCATCCTGTATAAAATGTGCCCGTAAAGCTGTGTGTTCAGGAGACCTAATAATACAAGAAGTGTAGCTTTCATTATGTCACTGTAACAGGCTTTATTTGGTAGTGTTTTATTTTTCAAAGCCTTTTCTAGAGGCTCTTTTGAATTCCTTGTAGAGCCAGCTAATGACCTTCAAAAGAAAGACATTGTCATTAGTTAAGATAAATCCTTCGTTTTGATCCAGAGTAGTATTGCCTAGTATGTTCATCCACCTCTTTCAACAGATTTGTTTCTAAATGCTTATCCTCTAATGATGAGAATTTGCCACAATTCAGTATATGCCAAAGTGCATTCTGACACATTTTGAAGGCATATTTAAAAAAAAAAATTTCTGGAAGTTTTTTGAACAACAGTGTCATGATTAGTAGAGATGTGGCTATTTTAAAGAGATCACCAATATAGGTATTGGTATATTTATTTAAAAGAAAATTGTCTCTTCAGAGTCATATCCTAGAGCCATAATTCCAATAAACCCAGTGCACTAAAATTGTACTAGATTTCAGAATAATCAGTCTTCATATCTTTTTATATTCTGACAGTGATTAATGCATTGCTTTCTCACTTTTCTAATTTGTTCATACTAAAAGCATTTGTGATCATATATGTATGAATAACACTTAAGAATATTTTGTCTTTTTAATGAAAAGTTTGTGTCCTTGAAAATGTAAACAGTCTTATATCTAGCTTTTGGTACTATTCAGTGATGTTGGTCTGAGTTTAAAACATATTTTGCTTAGTATAAAGTGTTGCTTTTCTTTCGCTCCTATGATTAATGAAGTTAAGTTAAAAGAATTACTTCTCAAAATTTGTCTTTGTACCTGTCTCGCCATGGTTCTTGACTGACCATGGGTGAAACTGTGCTTGTGGGGCTCTGTATTCAATGCTGTGAGATAGGCAAAGATCAAAGCCAATCCGGCACAATTATGCAAGCTGCTTCCAGCTCCCAAGGAGAGAAAATAAGTGTGAAATTGGGGCAGATATTTAAAAAATATAGTATAAGAATTGTAAAGAAAGTCTTTGTAAAGTGTTGCCTTTTTAAAACCTTTTTATTGTAAAATAAACAGAAATATAGAAAGCCCACACAAAATAAAGATAGAGCTTTACTAATTATCTTAAGGGAAATACCCTAAAACCCTTATAATCACCTTGTCAGCTATCCCAGAATCCTCCTGTGTACCCCTTCCTACTTACTGCTTTCTCCCTCCACTGGAAAGTAACCATTTCTTGACTTATATAGCAATCACTGTCTCACTATTTCTTCATAGTTTTATTACCCAGTTGTGCATCCCTAGACACCGTAGTCAGTCCTGTACATTTTAAGATGCCTTTTATTTTACGGGTACCAACTGTATCCCTTTCTTTTGTCTGTTGAAGACCCTGAGTTGTTTGATCTGTATAGTTTTCCACAGTCTAGATTTTTCTAATTGACTACTCACAGTACAGTTCAACATGTCCCTCTGCTCTTTATTTATTTTTTCTACAAATTGGCTTGATCAGGCAGAGGTATTCTCTCTTTGGCAAGATCCTTGGTGGTGGTGTATTCTTTCATCAAGAGGCACGTGATGTCTAGTTGTGTCTGTTTTTGTGATATTGCTGTTTAATACCTAGATTTGTTAATTCAGGGAGGGTTACAAAATAGTGATATGTTAATTTTTTTTAATATAAGTATGCCATCAAAAGAGATGCTTTCAGCTTCTGGCTTGAAAGAAATTGAATTAGATTATAAGTCAGAGTTTACTAACAAATGATGTGAAATTTTTGTACATTGATGTTTCTTGCTTTTAGGTGCATTGTTTCTGTGGTAAGTATGGATAGGGATGATGAAAATAATATGATTTGCTAGTAAAATGTGTTTGGGGTTCTTCTTTTTTAAGATTTTTTTGATGTGGACCATTTTTAAAGTCTTTATTGAATTTGTTACAATATTGCTTCTGTTTTATGTTTTGGTTCTTTGGCTGCGAGGCATGTGGGATCTTAGCTACCCGATCAGGTATCAAACCCGTACCCCCTGCACTGGAAGGCGAAGTCTTAACCACTGGACCACCAGGGAAGTCCCTGGGGTTCTTCTTTTTTGACCTTTTTGATATTGGTGCTGAGTGCTTGGTTACTTATTATCCCAGGGAAATAGTGTTAGGTGAAGGTAATGGAAGGAATATGGTTCGTTAATGTTGTCAGAGAAGGGAAATAACTCCAGGAATAACATACAATCAATGCCTTATCCTTAAAGGCTAGCAAAACGGCAAAGGTTCAGAGCACCATAGTGATCACTGAAGATAGAGTTGTGTAATGTAATATACTAATTCAGTTTTCTTGGTAAATTTGGTCATGGGCTATGTTTATGGTAGCATTATTTACTTTGAGATTCACCAAATACAGATTAGGTGGTAAAGAAAGAATTTTTAAACTACTTGTGTTAGTTTTAAGTATCTTTAAATACTTTTTAGAAGCACTGTTTGCATATGAGTCATTGATGTGCAGATTACATGTATTAATGAAATTCATCCTTTATTCCCAGTCTTAACAGATGGCATTTGTTAACTTGGTTTCAGTTTCTGTGTGGAAATAAGAATACGACCTTATCAAATATGCTGTATTTTAGACACCAGTAAACTAGATTCTTAACAAATTTGTGCTGCCTTGTTTTAATACATAAAGCAGATGTCTGATTAAAACAAGTAATTCAAATATGGATGTTATTTTCCTTTTCAGGTTGTCTTGCTCTTCCCAAGTTGAATTTGCAGTTTTTGACTCTTCATGATTACCTCCTAAGGAACTTTAATCTCTTCCGCTTAGAATCAACTTATGAAATTAGGCAGGACATCGAGGATAGTGTCAGCAGAATGAAGCCATGGTTAGTAAATTGGTTCCACTTGCAATGAAGAGATGCAAACAGTGACTGACATACTTCTGTCAGAAACCTCACACGTGTAATTAGAAATAATATATCTGTGGTGAAGATGCCCTTTAAAATATGAGATATTTACTCTGTGAGAAGTTCTTGAATGTGAATTAGATATATCCAAAGTGCTAAAATAGAAAATATGTATCTGGGTCGTTGGAAGTGGGGCCGAGGGTAAGAGAAGAGAGGTCATTGTTCTGGGAAGTGGGGCGGGAGGGAGAAATGTAGGGGGGAGGAGGTTGGGCATTAGTAAAAGGGTAAAGAGGGAAGGGTATGGGCTGGCCAGCAGGCCTGTACTAGGCAGGGCAGCTTAAGTCCTGGGAGAAGCTTATGATAAAGGGGTATTCTGTTACTCCAGCCGCTCTTGTGGCTGTCACCACTAGTCTCAGTCAGCCTCTCTAAAGGACCTGGCAGGAGATGAGGGGCATAGCTGAACATTGCACAGAGTGGAACATTGGAACATCTTCCCTGCCCTCCATCCATAGGTTGCCTTGAAGAGACTAAATCATCAGCATTTACTTTTAGGGCCTGTTGAGTAGGTTTCGTTATTTGAAGAACTTTTCTGCCTAAACTCAGCTTTCCACCTGCTAGCTTCTGTCTGGAACTCCTTTAGCTAAGAAAAGACTTTCACTCTGTTGTAGGCAGCTCTGCATTATAAGATTTGTGAAGGTTCATTTTGCTTTTTAGACATGACTAACTTTGGGTAAATGCCCTTCGTTCACTATTTCATTCTAGGTATGAAATTATTGGAGATAAGTTATATATCACAGTTGACTGTAAATGAGTAAAATAATTCTGTAAAATGAATTTTCATTAAATTATTGTCACACCATGCATACATATGTACAATTATACTACATTCTGTGTGAAAAGCTTAACATATTTTGAGTGTGAACTGATTCAGGTATCTTCCAGGCTTCTCTCCTTACTAATTACAGAGAGCTGCATGGACACTGTGATTATGATGTTTTTTTCATTTCCATATTTTATTTCATACACAGTTCTAGTTTTTAATTAATTATTATGTGAAAAGTTATTCTGGGTGAGAGTCTAAAACACAACAAAGTATTTTTGACTTAATAATCAGTTGAGTCAGTGGGCAGGCTAGCACTGTGCAATTTGTATACCCACTGGCTGATCGTCTCTGCCCACAGCTTTGCTGAAATTATTGCCCATTGTTTGGACCCCAGGGGAGTGCTTGATCAGAAAGCTGCCTTATAATTTATGGTTACCTTGCACTTATATGCTCAGACTCTGGACCTAATTTTGGTCATTTTGCAAAGTAGGGACTTAGTAACCAGCAGCTCATCAAGTAGAATTCATTTATATTTTACTTAAATGCCAAATAAAGCAGTAATACTTGGAGTTCTTATGGTTTATTAATAAAATATATTTTATTTTTTCTTGTGTTACGCGGGCCTCTCACTGTCGTGGCCTCTCCTGTTGCGGAGCACAGGCTCCGGACACGCAGGCTCAGCAGCCATGGCTCACGGGCCCAGCCGCTCCGCGGCATGTGGGATCTTCCTGGACTGGGGCACGAACCCGTGTCCCCTGCATTGGCAGGCAGACTCTCAACCCCTGCGCCACCAGGGAAGCCCCATTTTTTTTTAATTTACATTATTTTCTGCTAGTGGAAGAAAATGTTACGTTTGGGAGATAACTATTGATAATAAATTTTTCTAAATTTTCATTCCTAATTGCCCATTATTGGAAACTGTTAAAAAATTATGAGATCTTGAGGGATAGGGCTTCCTTCTGTTTCATGTCTGAAGGTGGAAAAGTAACAGAGGCATTTTTACTTATTGTGTAGTTCTAATCATGTTTTTAGGCTACTGAAACTACTGAGCAGTGTAAAAGAGGATGTGCTTATGAGGATCAGAAATCTATACTCTTTTAATGCCTCGTGTTGCAGGTAGATTTTATAAAGGAGGAAAGAATTGGGGAGAGTAGATTAGTGGTTGCTTGGGAGTAGGAAGGGTTGACTGCAAGTAGACAAGAGGGATCTTTTTAAAGTATGATGAAGATGTTCTAAAATTGGATTGTGGTGACGGGTGCGCAACTTTGTAAATTTACTAAAAGTTATTGTACATTTACAGTGAATGAAGTTAATGGTATATAAACTATATTGCAATAAAGTTGTGAAAAATGGGGAAGGTGATAGAAAGTTATTACAAAAGCTTTTAGACACAAGGTAATGCCTTTTAGAAATTGTTTTAGTACTGACCAAGTCATTGGATTGCAGAACTTTTATTTTTAATTAGTTTCACTCTTTGATGTTATGAAGTTTTATAATTTTCTGTTATTTACAAAAGCCTTTACTTAGGATATAGGTTTTCTTTATCTTTGTAAGCGTGTCATTTTTGGCAGTACTTTCCAATTTTGGCGTGTTGCTGCAGTTTTTGTATTACAGATTTCCCCAATACACTATTTAATGTAAAAGCTAAAGCACCAAAATAAGAAGAAAGAATGAATATTTGCTTGTTAGTGGTTCTGGTTATTACAGCTAGCTTGATGATTCCCCACACTGCCATCCGTAGCAGTGTCTTTTCAGTGTTTTAAATATTGTGCCCTAAAGAAAGCATTTGCATAGATATTGTCATTTGCTTGTTTTTAATTTCTTAAGGTCTAGCTTGTTCTAAAAGATTTTTGAAGCAACTTATAGAAGTATTTATAATACATAAGATAAAATGTAAACAGTTGAGGCTATCCTGATGAAGAGGGGAAGAGGGTAAGAATATAAAATAAAACTGAATGTGCTGGATTATTTCATTCTTTGACAAAATGGCTCATCTCTTACGTACATAGAGTTATATGTTTTTCTGGGAGTGTGGGGGACATTCCTCTACTTCCCTTTCTTTTGTGGGCCATGTTTGCCTGTTTCATCCTACCATATATACTTCCTAAATATTGAGACTTGGGGGTTTTTTTTTAGTTTAGAAATAAGAGTTACTAATGTTAGGGCTTAAATACTAGCTAACCATGTATTCTTAGTTACTAGTTTAACTTGTCCAAAGTTGAGCAAAAGTTGATCTTTGCTTGGGTAACCAGTCTTCTGCTTCTGGTTTCCAGGCAGTCTGAGTATGGCGGGGTGGTATTCGGTGGCTGGGCGCGAATGGCCCAGCCCATCGTGGCGTTCACCGTGGTGGAGGTTGCCAAACCCAGCATAGGCGAGAACTGGCCAACCCGGGTTCGCGCAGATGTCAGCATCCATCTGAACGTCAGAGACCACATCAGAGATGAGTGGGAAGGTAACTTTGCCTTTCAAGAAGTGGTCACCTTTTGCCGTTACAATTTATAGACTTTTACTTAGAGCATTAGCAAAGCACATTCACCAGATATTGCCCTTTTAAATTTATTAAATTTTATCTTTAAAATTTGTTTTAAAGAATGGCAATTGATTTATAGTTACTACTAGTAAAAATACCAAAGATCATACAAGAATAATTAAATACTTTCATACTCTAATAAAAAGCATAAAATAGCACGTATATCAGTGTTGTGAAAATTGCAGTTGGCAGAGCTGAGAGGAGAGCATTTTAAATCATAAAATTTAGGAAGATAATGTTTATGAATTTATAGGATTACTATAAAAAGAATAAAATATTTGTGTTCACTAAAGGAAGGGGGGAAACCCACATATAACTTGCACACATGCAAAGCAAGTAAGGAAAATTGGTATTTTTAAGAGATAAAAGCAGTCAAAGTAAAGTGAATAGGGATGCATACAATTTGTACCAAAGAGAAGAAGTCAGATAAAAAAATCAGTGAAATCAAATGTATTCAAGGACAAATAATAATTGCAGGGAAGTTATTTTCCCTATTCTTTACTAAGCAAGATTTTAGGGATGGGAGTTCTATGTCACAATTTTATATAGAGGCAGATATCTTCTAAGTTACTAAGTCAAATGGAGTTAAAACATCAATACCACCCACCTGTGCCAGAAATGGCATGTAAACTGATTTTTAATTGGCACTTTTGTATTTTTCTCCCAGCTGTCTATGAGAGCTCTTGCTGTCCCATTATGAGAAACAGGAGCTGGTAGGTTTTATCTCCTTCTACCTTCTTGGCATGCCAGAAGGAAAGGGATAGTCCCTTAATGGATCAGTTTTCAGAAATTATTGCTCTCAATATAGCTGTTTATAACCATAGGGTCTGTATGATATATTTATCAAATAATTCTGAAGGAAGCCAGCAACAAAGCTGGCCAAATGTTTAACAAATGGCCACCATAGTTGGTATAGTTTGTGACAGATTGTTTTTTTGGCTCTTGTATCCTTCAAAATTGTTCAAATCTGGTGCATTACACATCTAGAATAATAGGTACCCTTATTATTGCTGAATTGTGAGAAAGTCATTCAGTTGCTGAAGAAGGTTTTACATTTATCGCCCCTTGGAGCTTAAGGAGGTATTAAAATAAACACTGTTTTACATAGTGGGTAATGAACTGAAATAACTTATTGGCCACCCCTAGAAGCAGTGATGGCTAGAAGTAAAACTTGAAGGAAAAAAAAGACCCTTTGTAGAAATGTATAGATGACAGATGACAAGCCTGCATTATAGTGTTAAGGAAAAAAAAGGATTTGTTATCCCAAACCCCTTACGAGTCTCTTACCTCCATTACTTTGGAGACTGGTAGTCAGAAGGCCATCAAGTAGTCTTTTTTGTTTTTTTAAACATAGGCCTCTGGTAGATGAGAAATAGAATGGGTAAATTTTGATGGGCAAGATAGGGAACAATAGGGTATTGTGGGACAAGCGATTCATCTGGGGCATGGTGGGGAGAAGAGTGTTTTCTGGGAGGCCAAAGCCAAAATGCAGGCCCTTTATTGATTCCAGATAGAGCAACCAAGTAAAAAATGAGAGGGAGGTTCTGTAAATAGCAATGAACACTGTCCTGTAAAAACAGAAAATTTCTGAAGAATTTAAGCTAAATGCTGTAAAACATTGTTGTCCCTTCAAGAAGGTGTGAAGCTCAGGCCCTTATCTTCTCCATTACCCCATTTAAAATTAAGGAAACAGAATTAGTGAAACTGAAATGTTGGATCCTGCCCTAGAAGGCACAGCCAGGAGTAAATGCAAATGGTTGAAAGGAGAGTTCAGCTTATTGTAATACAGGTATTTTTAACATGGATGTAAGACGTCCTACAGCATCCCTCTGTGATGCCAAAAGGTAACATTGGTAGGGATTAAATTACTTCTCAGGGCCACTTCTTTGGCTCTGAGACTGGGAGGTTTTAATGAGTTGTGCAGATCAGAAGTCATATAGGTGGTACAAGTCACATAGTCGATCATTTCCCCTTAGTTTTCATTGTTCTCCTGCTTCTTCGCATAGAATTTGTTGGGAAATAAACAATGAAGTCACAATTGTGAATCAGTTACTATTTCTAGCACACTTAAACCCTATTCCATATTGAAACAAACCAGAATGGTGCTAATTAATACTATTAGCCACGCACTTACATGGCTGATTTGATTTAGTTGTATCTCTTATTACCAAGGTTATGAGCAAGCAGACTGTTTAAATTTGCATTTATACTATACAATGACTAACAGAAGTGACTTGGGGGACTTCCCTGGTGGCACAGAGGTTAAGAATCCACCTGCCAATGCAGGGGACACGGGTTCCAGCCCTGGTCCGGGAAGATCCCACATGCTGTGGAGCACCTAAGCTGGTGCACCACAACTACTGAGCCTGCGCTCTAGAGCCTGTGAACCACAACTACTGAGCCCGCGTGCCACAAGTGCTGAAGCCCGTGTGCCTAGAACCCGTGCTCTGCAACAGAGAGAGGCCACCACAATTAGAAGCCTGCAACGAAGAGTAGCCCCCGCTCACTGCAACTAGAGAAAGCCCATGCACAGCAACGAAGACACAACACAGCCAAAAATAAATAAATAAATAAAACTAAAGAAAAAAATGAATCGGGGGAAAAAAATGAAGATTAAGTGGTGTAACATTATATGCTGTGTGGTCTAATTTTGTGTCCCTTGTCTTCCAGTGTGTATTTTTAATAGAGCTGGGAATCCAGTTGAATCCATAATTTGAGCAATGACTGAGAAACTACAGACTTTGTCACAAGTCTCCTATTTCTTGGCATTTGCTTATAAAAATTTCAGCATTTGCCAACTGAAGCAATATATAGTCAGCTGCCTTCTCAAGATGCTATCTATAAACAGTGCTTTTGTGCCTTGATGAATTATTCTAGACTTGACCTCTTCTGGTGAAATACAATTAGACTGTTGTTGAAATGACACTGATGGACAATTTAAACTGATGTTTGAAACCTGCTAAATATGATATAGATGGATTACATGCCAACCATATTTTTGGTTACTTATTAAGAATGTTATAAATAAGAATGATGACAAGCATCCAGTTTTGGAGCTGTAGCATGATCTGGAGGACTTATTCAGTAATGTATATACAGCATAAAAGTTTCTAATTTTAATATAAAGAGAAATTTTTATTTAATTATTGCTGTCAAACATTGAGTATTGAAGGTTATAAGAAAACCCATAATTGTATTACAAAGCACATATAATCATTGATCACCTCTGATATTTTAAATGCTTTTTATACCTTTTCAAAAGATAAGAGGATGAGAATTTGCCAACAGGAGACAAAGCAATGTCATTCTATTAAGTGGAAATGTCTTTTGTGTTTTACTAGGACTTCGGAAGCATGATGTATGCTTTTTAATTACTGTACGTCCCACAAAACCTTATGGTACCAAGTTTGACCGGAGGAGACCTTTTGTTGAGCAGGTTGGCCTGGTTTATGTCAGAGGCTGTGAGGTCCAGGGCATGCTGGACGATAAAGGGCGTGTCATTGAAGACGGTATGGTGATATGCATGTTTGAAAGAGTGTGTATACGTAATGATAAATGTCTTTGCCGTTTTTCCTTTTTGTGTCCTAGGTGATTTTTTTAATTTGTTTTATATACTAAGTCAACACAAAGAATTACATATAAAAGTGTGTAGGGTACCTACCACCCAGTTTTAGAAATAAATAATATGGTTTCTAAACTTCTGTTTTAGATATTGGACAGGATCTTTTGGAATTGCCAATATTTAAAATTCTTCCTTATATGATACTTTACAATATTGCTTTTAAGAACCTCTAAACACCTCTTATAGTTGTTCAGTGATATATTTTTCTCATTTTTCCTTTTTAAGTTTTACTGATTTGATTCATGAGAGCAGTGGTTCTCAAATGGAAACAGCAC
The DNA here is from genome assembly GCF_964374135.1 of Grampus griseus. NCBI lineage: Eukaryota > Metazoa > Chordata > Mammalia > Artiodactyla > Delphinidae > Grampus > Grampus griseus. Next base: position 78,723,342 of record NC_139018.1, on the reverse strand, counting down.
TACCCTGTGTTTCAAAATACATGGTGGTATGTCATATGGCTGGGGTAGAGGAAGGGGATGGTGAGCTCTTGGTGTTTGATGGATGGGGGTCTGGGATGTTGAGTACCTTAGCAGAACCGTCTTCTAGAAGGGATTGTCCTGCCCAAGATGCCAGCATTACCCTATTTAGAAACGCAGTTTGATTTCTTAGACTTAACTGATTGTTTTTTGAAATTCTTTCTTTTGTTGTCCTGACTTTTTTGATAATACTATTAAATTATAACTGCATCTACGTCCAGTGCTTATTTTACAATTTGTTTATGAAACTTCTATCAGAACTTGAATCAGCTTCTACTACCTGTGATTTCAAGATTGAATCATTGCTAAGGGGCTGAAAATTAGGCTACCTTTATCACTAGAATAAAAGAAAAAGGAGAAGAGAATGGAGGACGGGTAGAATAAACATAAGGCCATGTCCTGGGACCAGAGTTGGAGGTCTAAGGCAAAAAGAAAGGAGAGAGGGCAAAGGGGCAAGAAAAAGCGTCTGAGCTTTCAGCCACTAGTATATGAAATTTCCTGTTATACTAGTGATGTTACACATGGAATATGGAAGGACAAAAAGAGTAATCAGACGAGTATGTACTATATGTATGACGATAGGAGGAGCTATGAGTAACTGACACAAGTAAAGTTCTTTGACCTCTAAGGATCCTATTCTAGTTGAGGGCATACACAAATAATTGCAATTCATGGCATTGCACCATAAACGTCACATGACTTTTCTGGGAAGAAATAGTGACAGTTTAGAGAAAGGAGAAAATATTTTCAGCTTGGAACTCAAAATGGATGAGTGGAAGGCATTCTAGTTGGGGGAATTGCTGGAGTTAAATCTGGACACTTTACTCATCATTTCTAGAAAAGGAGTTCTGCTAACTTACTATGATATTTGAAAAGTATATATTTCATTTAATAAACTTTAAAAAAATGTCTAGGACCTGAACCCAGACCCAATCTTAGAGGAGAATCAAGGACATTTAGAGTGTTTTTGGATCCAAACCAGTATCAACAAGATATGACCAATACGATACAAAATGGAGCAGAAGATGTGTATGAAACTTTCAATATAATAATGAGGAGAAAACCAAAGGAAAATAACTTTAAGGTAATTTGGGGGCTATAAACTAAAAGTAGTATTTCATAATTTGAATAACTTTTAAGACATAAATATGTAGATCCTCGGTTAAAAAAGATTTGTTAAAATAACGATCACTGCTTTTGTTTAGATTCTAAACAAATCTCTTAAATTCTTAACATATAGATTAAATATAAAAACTTAAGTAAATTTATTTGCTAAATCTTACTTTGTCTTTTGATGAGTTTGGAAACTTAAAATATAAATTAATCCAGGTGTTATTTTAAAAACCAGCCTCCCTTCTTGCTTTTGTATATTAGATACTCAGTTTATGCTTCAGTCTGAGATGAAGAAAACTGCTTGTTTGTTTACTGAGACTTCTTTTTTAAATCAAATGTAGGTGTATTTTCAAATTACTTTAAGAGTACAGATGTGGAACCTCAGAGTTCTAAATTACTCTGTGATATTTTGTATTTATACTTTACTCATTAGTGGGAAAAGGGAAGTTTGGAGGCTAGAGAGTTTTACCTTTATAATAACTTTATGGAGAGAAAAGGAGTTTTAGTAAGGAAGAATTTGAAAGTATTATTTGAAGTTATACTATAAAACTTAAACATTGAGCAGTTCTAGCATTTGATAACACTAGCTTTTGCACAAATGCCTTTCTTTTCTCTCTCCCCCAAAACAGTGCTTCTTATACATTATCACTTTATTACCATTTTTAAAAAAAGAAAATCTCATATACAAAGGAATTTATTTTCTATCTCACACTCCACATCCAATCCATCAATCAGTCTAATTACCTCACCACCTCCACTGATGCCATGTGCAAGACACCTTCATCTCTCACATGCCTGCTTCTCTTCTTGACTGCTCCTCCCCTTATATTATTCTCCACATAGTGACTGAATGTGAATTATACCTTGGTACCCCTGTTCACACTCTTTAGTGGTCTCCCATCACAGTAGAAAGTTGTTACCGTAATCCAAAAGTCCCATTATTATCTGTCCTCTGGCTGCCTCTCCAACACCATTTTCTAACACTTTTTCCTTATTCACTCCATGCCAGTCACACTGACCCTTTTGCTCCTCTTTAATAATGCAGGCTTCTGTACATGGTATTTCCGCTTACCTAGACAGTCTTCTCCCAGGTATCTACATGGTTTTTCCTTTCACTTTACATGGGCAGCTCTGTTTAAATGTCACCTCCTAAGAGAAGTCCTCTCTGACAACCTTATCTAAAGTAGCATTTCCCTTTCTCATCGTTCCTTATCCAATTATGTTTATTTTTCCTCACAGCTTTTATTATACCTGATGATTATATATTTGTTAGTTATCTGATTTTAGAAGGACTTTATATTTGTTAATTCTCTAGCATTAGAATGCAAACTTATGCGGGCAGGGCCTCTGTTTGGTCTGTCTCTGTTTTATTGCTCAGTAATGAGTGAATTTCAGTTAGTTTACTAAAAGAAAAATAGTTTCTTTCTTATATTCATTTCTTTCACCATTTTATTTAATGTCTGTTGTGTGTCTAGTATTGTGATAAGTTATATGGAGCTAATAAAGATGAGTAAGACACAGCTTATACCTTTAGGGAGCCTAGACTACTAAGAAGAGAAGTTAGAAATATAAACGGGTAACTGTTGTGAAAGGTTAGAAGTCATAAGAAGGATGCATGGAAGTTCAGAAGAGGCATTCAGTTTCTGATTCAAGGAAGAGAGGGAATGATTAACTTGCCTATGTTGGGAAAAGGAAGAACACTCTTTTGGTATCTTTGGTGTTTCACTATATAGCTGGGCAACATCCCTCATCTATTTCCTTCTCTCTTTCAGTATCCTATCCTAGCCTGGATACTCTACCTCTTGCCTAAGTAGTTGCATTAAATAGCCTCCTCTGTCTCTGCTGTTATTGTCCTCATAGTCAGTCACCTGTTTTACATTCACTTCTCCTGATCATTTCACTGTTTCTCAAAACATTTCTGTGACTATCCATTAATGGTGAAATAAGCTTTTCCACAAATCTTTTGCTTGAACTAAATTGAAATGCCACTGTCCTGCTTGAAACCTTTCCTAATATCAAAAGTCTCCACTACATCCATTTCTCACTGACTTTGAACTGTTTTCCTATTGTATTTTATAATATTCTTTACTATTTGCCACTTTCTGCTGCTTTGTATCATTGGGAAAGACATATTTTATCTCCCTACTAGAATTGTAATTACCTTAGGGAGTAGAGCCCTCATCTGGGGGCTCCATTATGTGAACATACTCATTTATCTGTCCATCTATCCATTTACCTACCCCATATTTAAGCTGTTCTAGATCCCTGCTCTCATTGGAAATTGTATTCTGATGGGGATTAGACAAATGATAAACAAGTAACCAGTTCTCTTATGAATAAGAGAATTTTAGGTAGAGGTAAGTGCAAGAAAATAAAATAAGGCAATATAAGTGTGATTAACATCACTATCCTGTTATTTTATTATCTTGTTAGATGTGTAGCATTTATGATATAAAAACGTCTGGTTTGGTTATTTTATTCTTTGAAATTAATAGCCTAGCCTTCTGATTTCCATATGTGGCATAGATCACTTTGTTGAAATAATTTTTGGAAAGCTTAAGAATTTGCCTTAACTTTTAGCAATTACTCTTGACAATGTATATATTAACTGCTATAATGACCTTTCATTGTAGTTCTAATTCTTTCATTCTGAAATTTTGACGTTTCATTTTTATCATCGTTCACTTTATATTTTATTTCTTTTTTCTAACAATGTTAATTTTAGTATTTCTAAACCATATGTTTCACAATCGAGGCATACATTAAGTGCCTCTGGTTGTATGTGGTCTTAGCATTGAGGAACTATGGGCTATAAAGAGGAGAAAACTCCAGTAATTTCTAAGAGGAAGCATTTTTTTAAGGGTTTGTTCTATAATGGTCTATAATTATAGACCACATCAGGTCTATAATGTGTAGACCTGATCAGATTTTCATCCTGCTCAACAGAAGTCAAGTGGTAAACTCGTCTATGACGTTCTGTCTCAATGAACTACTAATGGATAAACTGTTCTTGCTGAGTTTGGTCTTTTGTTTAACTCACGGTATGATATCAGCTGAAAATATAGCTGTTGATTCAGTCTAGCCAAGCACCTGTCAGCAGAAAATAGCTTCTTGCCCTGAAACACTCAGGAATTCTGGTTAGTGCAGCCAGCTCGGCATTCCATTGAAGTGCAAATGTTTGAGATGTCTTCTTCACAAAATCCGTTTTTGTCCTCTTACTGACAGGCTGTGCTGGAGACTATTCGGAACCTGATGAATACTGATTGTGTGGTACCTGACTGGCTGCATGACATCATTTTAGGTTATGGGGATCCAAGTAGTGCACATTATTCCAAAATGCCCAATCAGATCGCCACCCTTGATTTCAATGATACATTTTTCTCCATTGAGCATTTAAAAACCAGCTTTCCTGGTCATAATGTTAAAGTAACTGTGGATGACCCAGCTCTACAGATACCCCCTTTCAGGTAAAGTCAAAACTGGATATACTCCTTTTAAGCTTTCTGTAGTCAGTCTGAGTTAGGCCATCAGGACTGTAGCTAAAGTAAGTTTTGAGTATCATATCTGGATTATGTTTGGATAGTCTTTACCCTCACCATGTAATCACTGGGATAAATTTATTTCTAATTCTTTGTGTAGTAGCTATTTTAAGACCACAGTAAAAGTAGCCTCATGTCTTACAACGGTTCAGTAAATGCTTTTTGTCTGAAGCGTACTATATAAACGTAGCTGTAGCATTTGACTGAAGAAATATGTGCTAATTAATACACATAGCCATGTGATTTTGAACTTTCTTTTGTTTTAGGAAAAAATTCTCTTTTTTTCTTTTAACCCTGATTGCTTTTACAAATTTTAAATATTCATAATATAGTTATACTCAAAGTTAAAGGAGCTTTGGTTTAATTTGAGTAGGGAAAGAACAAAGTACCTGAAGTGCTGATTGCTTCATGAATTCCGTCATATGGATTAGTGGTGAAGCACTAAGTATACCTTGGTGGTAGCAGAGGACTTAATTACTTTCTTAGTTGCAAATTAGAATGTTTTTAATTAACTGTTATATATAAATATAATAATTCTGCATATTAAAAGCATGTATGCTTTATAACTCCCAAACCTAGTCTTCCTCTGTACTTTCCTCATCTTGTTAATGGCAAAATCATCTTGAAATCTCAGCAGTGTTTTTTTTGTTTTTTTTTTTGTTTTTGCGATACGCTGGCCTCTCACCGTTGTGGCCTCTCCCGTTGCGGAGCACAGGCTCCGGACGCGCAGGCTCAGCAGCCATGGCTCACGGGCCCAGCCGCTCCGCGGCATGTGGGATCCTCCTGGACCGGGGCACAAACCCGTGTCCCCTGCATCGGCAGGCGGACTTTCAACCACTGAGCCACCAGGGAAGCCCAACACTTCAGTCTTTATAATGGCAATGTCTTTGCTCCCTCTGTCTCCTTGCTTAAACCCATTACATGCCTTACTGCTAGAGTCATTCCATTGTCTAACAGTTTAATTTTAGGGTATTCATTGACTTCCTCAGGTACCTATGGGAAGTTGCCTGCTGAGGTATCCCTGACCCCAGGCTAAGAACTTCTGCCTTAAAGGCTTGATATTCCAAAGGTGTCAGAACAAGGCTCCAGCCTTTCTCTCTAGCCCTTATTTTACTCTATTGTATCCTACACTTCAGCAGAACTGGCTACTTCTTTCTTCCTGGAATGTCTATTGAAATTCATTTTAGATGCCACCTTTCCCATAAAGCCTTTTCTGATTAAATGAAGGGCAGTGTGTAAGGCACTTTACAGTGCATGTGCTGTAAGCATATAAATTTTCTTTTGTAAACATGCTAAGTGAAAGGAGCCAGACAGAAGAAAACAAATATTGTATGATTCCATTTACATGAAATGTCCAGAATAGGACAGTATAAAGACAGACTGATTGCCAGAGGCTGGGTTTAGGTTGGCATACAGAGTGACTACTTAATTGCATGGGTTTTCCTTTGGACTGATTAAAATATTCTGGCATTAGAGAGTAGTGATGACTATACAACATTGTATAAAACCCATTGAATGAACCTTTAAAATGGTAAATTTTATATTATGTGAATATTACCCCAATTAAAAAAATAGTTAATTATTTCCCCTAAAAAAACAAAATAAATATATAAATAAATGTTTCTTCTTTGATTCTCCTTTAATCAGATGACTTTTTTCTTAATCTAAACACCCTTAACTGCATTTTAATGCTTTTAAATATACTTTTTTCAAAATTTATATGCAGATAGTAAGTTCCTTTATAAATGTTTCTTACTCATCTGATTATCCTCTATACAATGTCATGCACAAGATAGGTGCTTGGTAAATTGTTGTTAATTGTAGAAATGAACAAGGTTTTGGTCTTGTAGGATAACTTTTCCAGTAAGAAATGGAAAGAGGAAGAAAAGGAAAGATGCAGAGAAGGAAGATGAAGACACTGAAGAGGCAAAAACCTTAATTGTTGAACCTCATGTTATTCCTAATAGAGGTCCTTATCCTTACAACCAGCCCAAACGGTAATTTCACTATTTCTGCTAATTGTAATAATGAATGATAGTTTGCTATTTCAAGTGGATTAGTAATATTTAAAAATTTTTCTGATTTTAAAAATTATTTAGAAACTTCTGTTTCTGGACCCTGTTTACTTCTCTTCTGTTAGTTTTGGCCATTTGTAGTAATATTTTTGGCCATTCTGTAGTAATATTTCAAAAAGAAACATTTTCAGGTACTATGAGAAATAAATATTAACAGTCTACCTTAATGTGAGCACAAGGTTCTTACTTCATGACCATGTGTTGCATTTAGCAGCTACCCTTGTGCTTGTGTGCCATGACTAATAAAGTGGCATTGTATTCAGTGTTAGATTTGGAACTAGAATTTTGACACTCTTGTTAAGATCTGGGCTGGGCTAAACATATTGGAAAATAACTGTAGTCTTTTCTTTCCACAAAATTCATTCAGTTTTAATTGGTCTGTGGAGGGGCGGAGGTAAAGAGGGTCATTCAGAAGAGATTGGGCCAGTCATGTAGGATGTAAAGTTCTTGAGATCTGTGGGGAACATTGTGCTTATAGTTAACAACACTGTACTGTACATTTAAAATTTGTTAAGAGGGTATATCTTATTTTATGTACTTTTTACTGCACACACACCCACAGAAAGGGCTGGATTGGGAGGAGGAAGAAATTGGGAAACAAGGGGTAAATATAGAGCAGATGTTCAGACCTCTGGTCATTGTTGTCTAAATTCTCACTAATGTCATCCATCATTATTTTTAACGAACTTCTTATCAACTCTTATTTGAAGGAATACAATTCAGTTCACTCATACACAGATAGAGGCCATCCGTGCTGGAATGCAGCCTGGGCTAACTATGGTAAGATAGTCACTGTTCTACAAGTTCTTAAATGGATTCAGACTAGAAGTGTCAGATTTTCAGCGTGTATTCTGTTTTAAGCCCAAAAACCCAACTGAATTAAGTGTTTAGAAGTAATTGTGGCATCTTATGTGTATGGACACTACTCATTTCAATGTTCATAAATAAAGTTTTGTTAGAACCTCGCTGTGGCCATTCATTTATGTATTGCCTATAGCCATTTTTGTGCCACCACAGCAGAGTTTAAATACTTACAGCAGAGACTGTATGGGCCACAAAGAGTAAAATGTTTACTTGCTGGCCCTGTACAGAAAAAGTCTGTTGACAATGCTTTAGAAATGTGTTTAACTTCCAAGTATTTGAAGGTTTTTACTGATTTCTGGTCTAAGTCCATTATGGTCAGAGAACATACTTTCTATGATTTCAATTTTTTTAATTTATTAAGGTTTGTTTTATGGCCCAGGATATGATTTATTGGTGAATATTCTGTGTGCACTTGAAAAGAATGTGTGTTCTGTTGTCTTGGGTGGAGTGTCCTGTTTATGTCAATGAGATCCATTTGGTTGATGCTGTTATTCAATACTTGTCTATCCCTGCTGGTATTCCACGTACCATTGCTGTTGCTGACTGAGAGAGGAGTATTGAAGTCTCCAACTATAATTGTGAATTTGTTTCTCCTTTCAGTTCTGTCCATTTTTGCTTCATGTATTTTAAAGCTTTATGGATATGTACATACACTTTCAGGGTTGTTGTGTCGTCTTGGTGAATTGACACTTTTGTCATGTATAATGTCTGTCTTTATCACTGGTAATTTTCTTTACTCTAAAGTTTACTTTGATATTAATATAGCCACCACAGCATTCTTTTGATTAGTGTTTACATGATATATCTTTTCCCATCAGTTTACTTCTAACCTACCTATTATATTTGAAGTGAGTTCCTTGTAGACAGCATATAGTTGGTGTGTGGTTTTTTTTCTCCATTCTGACAAGTCTCTGCTTTTAATTGGTGTGTTCAGTCCATTTACATTTAATGTACTTATTAATGTGTTTGGGTTTAGGCCTACCATTTCATTATTTGTTTTATGTTTGTTGCCTTTTTTGTGTGTTCCTGTTTCCCTTTTCCTGCCTTCTTCTGAGTTATTTGGATAGTTTTTAGTGTTTCATTTATATTTATCTATTTTGTTCTTTTATTATATCTCTTGTATAGGTTTTTCTTAATGGCTGCTGTAGAGAATTACAATATACATACTTACTCTTTCACAGCCTACTTAGAATCAGTATTCTGTCTCTTAAATTGATTGGAGGATCCTTGCTTCTGTATAGGTCCCTTTACCTTCCCCTTTTATGTTGTAGTTGTCATATGTTTTACCTGTAAATACACTGAAAATACCATCAGGCAATATTAGAACTTTTTCTTGCAGACATCAAACATATTTTAAAGAACTCCAGAGGAGAAGAATAGTCTGTTATATTTACCATTTATCCTTTATTCCTGATATCTCAAGTATCCTCTGGTATCATTTCCTTTGTCTGAGGATTTCTTTTACCAGTTTTCTTTTTGTTGGGTTTTTTTTGCGGGGGGGATAGGCGGGCCTCTCACTGTTGTGGCTTCTCCCGTTGCGGAGCACGGGACGCGCAGGCTTCGGACGCGCAGGCTCAGCAGCCATGGCTTATGGGCCCAGCCGCTCCGTGGCATGTGGGATCCTCCCAGACTGGGGCACGAACCCGTGTCTCCTGCATCGGCAGGCGGACTCTCAACCACTGCGCCACCAGTGAAGCCCCCTTTTACTAGTTTTAAGAGCAGATCAGCTAGCAATGAATTACCTTTATTTTCCTTCATATGAGAATGTCTCTAATTCATCTTCATTCTTTAAAGATATTTTCACTGGACAAAGAATATTGCATTGATAGTTTTCTCCTTTCAGCACTTTAAAAATGTTATTCCACTTCCTTTTGGCTTCCATATTCTGATGAGAAGTCCACAGTCATTTGAAACATCTTTTTGCTATATGTAATATATCATTTTTCTCTGGTTGCTATTAAGATTTTTTTTCTCTGTCTTTAGATTCCAACCATTTAATTATTATGTGTCTGGCCTTAGATTTCTTTGGGATTATTCTGTTTATGGTCAAACGAGCTTCTTGAATCTGCGATTTATGTCTTTTGCCAGATTTGGGAAATTTTCAGCCATTATTTCTTTAAATACTTTTTCTACACTGCATGCTTTTCCCCTTCTTTCTAGGATTAGAAAGATATGTTATACCTTTTAATATTGCCTCATAGATTCACAAGGCTGTGTGTATTTTTTTTTAATCTTTTTTTTTCTGCTTGTTGTTCAGGTTGGGTGATTTCTATTGATTTGTCTTCAAGTTCACTAACTCTGTCTTGTCCATTCTGCATTGAACTTACCCAGTGAATTTTTACATTTATTTTATCTTTCAGTTTTAAAATCTCCATTTTCTAACTATGCGATAACTTAGTAGTTTGCTATGTGTTCATCTGCTTTTTAGGTTGTGGGCCCACCAGGTACAGGAAAAACAGATGTGGCAGTCCAAATCATATCCAACATCTACCACAATTTCCCAGAGCAGAGGACTCTGATTGTTACTCATTCCAATCAGGTAAAAGAGAGAGTGTGTATGTGCGTGTGCATGCATGCACTCCATACATGCATGTATGAAGTGGACATGCATGTATGGAGTGGGAGATGCATGAAAGCACAGTGGAGATTTCTGCTTATATGATAACCTGATTATGGACTCACAGAGTACCAGGAAAGGCTGATGAGCATAGTGTTTGTTATTGAGTTAATCTTGGATTATCTCTGGTCATGACCAGACCATATTGAGAAAAATATAAAAACAATCTTTTATTTCGAATAGAGGCAGTCCAAATGTGGAAAAGCTGAGAAGAATATTTGGATATGTGGTAATTGCCTTTTTCTCCTATCATCCATGCTAAGCTAGACCTTTTACTTTGAGATCAAAAGCATTACCCTTTACTAGTAGTATTTTTCTACTAGTAGAATGGATATTCCTAAAAGACTAAATCCAGATCATATTAATACTGGATTAAATTTTAAATCCTTATAAAATATGCATATGAATATGTATATTACATGGAAGGACAATTTTAGGTTGCAGGTCCAATACATAAGGCATTTATAAATAGCTAAAACAAGGAAAACAAACTCCTTTCTTGTAAATAATGGATGAAAAATGGTCTTTACATCTGTATGTGTGCTGAGGTAATTATTCTGAAGCTGTCACTACCATAGAAATGAAAAAGAACAAGTGATATTAACTCTAATGTAAAATGTGACAGGGAACTAGCTCTCAGAACATTCTGAAACATGTTATGAAACTCACATGGTAGTCTAAATCTCCAAAGGTACTTGTTTTCTCTGAATACATATTAACAATAGTGATTTCAGTTGACCAATTCTTTAAAAAAGTTGGTCTACAGAGAAACACTGAGTTTTTAGAATGCTAAATGTTATTTACGGTTATTCATCAACTTAATCTCAGAATTTTAAAATTAATACTATCCAATTCCTTCACTTATGTTTTTATTTCTTTAAAGTTTATAAGTAACTGGCCTGGTGTACTAAAATTGTGCACAAGAGAGGGTTAAGACTTTATCTTGATAAAAGAAACAAACTGTGTAAAGACTTCTTTCATCTATTTAATAAAATTCAGTCTATAATAATGTTACTTATTAGCAGGTACTTAGAATGAATAAGGAATTATTCAGTGTTGTTTTAACATAATATTTTTTAGTAAATTTTGTCATAACTTGATAATGACTTTCTATAGTATCCTCTACTTATGACTGTCTTGTGTAGCACAATTATAGAGAAGGTTATTTTGCAAAAATAGCCAAAGATTTCTTTGCTCCTTTGATAATCAGACCATCCTCTTAAACGCAAATTGTTGATATTTCACAACTGTTTTGTTTACCAGATCTTGGTTCCCATCTATAATTCTAGCAGTTCTCCAACATCACTTTAATTCACGATGAAATCTTGCAGTTTTTTCTGAGATTGCAATGTGCTAGTATTTTTTGTCCCCTAAATCTATGTGGTTTGTGAGTTTGGATAGGAAAGGTTTGGACAGTGAGTAATGCCATGTGGTCTGATCTATTGCATCTCAAGTTTTAGATGGAAAATACCAAGAGTTTAGATAGCGTGTATTTTTTTCCTGAAGATTTATGTTTATCTCATCAGTTTCTGAGCTCTAATTGCTAGAATTTTGATAGCAAAGGATATCTGTATACCTTACGTAGCCTGGATGTTTACAAGACTGGATGCTGACCTCATGGGCGGGGTTAAACTAGTGGTAAATTGGGAGAAATATTTGAGTGGGGGCTAATTTTTAAATGTCATTTTATTAGCATATCTTTCCATGCAATGAAACTTTTGCCTTTCTGCAAAACCTTATAACTGCAGATGTTCAGATAGTAAATACTAGGATTTCAGGGAGCCCCAAATACGAACATTTCATAGGTAAATGGCTTTCATCAGAACAGTTTGCAATGAGTGCTCTGCTTCTTAGTGTATAGAGAGCTAATTTAGACTTTCAGTCTAAGGTTTGAATGTTGCACTTTACCTTTCCTCTCTGTGATCCTTTTGAAGTATTCTACCCACACATCTCCTAAGAGGACTTCTCCAACCACAAAAACTTTTCAGTTTTCTGCAACTCATGGAAATTCTGTTAAATAAAATGAAACTTAATGTGATTGTTAATTATTTTACTAATTTTTACTACTTGAGAGAAATATATACTGAGCCAAAGCCTTCTCTTTTCATAAATTATCAGAGATGTAATGGATAGATGGTTTTTATGATTTCCAGTTACTAATTTGACCAAGTATATGTATGTAGCAATATCAGAAATCAATAAAAATACTGTTTTGTTTAAATTATAAATGGCCTTAATATAAGATGTTTCCTTCTGTGTTTTTACTTTGATTCTTATCTGACTGGGCAATGCTCATTCGTTTCTATCCTTCTGATTGTTAGTTTTTGTTACTTTTAAAGGAGCCTACCGATTCTATAAAATTCTCCATCATTCTTTTTTTTTTTTATTCTCCAGGCCCTGAACCAGTTGTTTGAGAAAATTATGGCTTTAGACATTGACGAGCGTCACCTCCTGCGTCTTGGTCATGGAGAAGAAGAGCTGGAGACGGAGAAAGATTTCAGCAGGTGAGCAAATGGGGATTAGTTTTGAAATGGTATATAAAGAATTTTTAACCTTCTCCTCTTTTTCTTTAATAAAGAACAGGAAAAGAGAGCAGTGAATACTCCAACTGAATTCTGAAGGGTTCTAGTGTAACCTACTTAGGCTATCCTAATTGAACCTAAAGTCTGTTCAGGATTTCCCTCTGCTCCAGTTCTGCATGTTTATGCCATTTTTTTCCTCATACAGTTATTTCAGTGAAGAGAGTTATCTTTTCATCTTGTTTAAGTTGCTTATATCCATTTGCTTTCTATTTATTGAAGTAATTTTTAATGTTGCCAAGCCCAAACTGTACAACGTTACGCAATTCCTGTTCACATTTCATCTGCACATTTAATTTGCATATATTTTAGGCACCAATTAACTGGATTCATTTAATGAAATGCAGTTGGAGATTAATGATAGTATAAGCTTTGGGGTTGTAAATATTAATTCAGGAACTTATTGCCAGTTTAGCTGGATTTTATGCTTAATATTACATATTGTAAGGTGACTAAAACTTTAGAAGTCAAATTTCTTCTGCTGTTAGTATTTTGGGTTTTTCCTTTAAAGTTGCTTTATGATAGCTCATTTCATTTATATTTAAATTCATTTTTAAAGCATAGTTTCAGTCAATAGGCATAATTAACAGCTGTACATAATAAATACAGCCTTTGACTATTGAACATTACTTTTGACTAAATCGATTATAGACATCAAAAGAGCTAAAAGAGTGTTAACTTATTATGTTGCATTTCTTTTGAGTTCTTGTATTAAAGAGATCACGCAACAGTTTTTCTTTTTAACCTCTTTATAGGAGTATAATTGCTTTACAGTGTTGTGTTAGTTTCTGCTGTATAACAAAGTGAATCAGCTAAATGTATACATATATCCCCATATGCCCTCCCTCTTGCGTCTCCCTCCCACCCTCCCTATCTCACCCCTCTAGGTGGTCACAAAGCACCGAGCTGATCTCCCTGTGCTATGCAGCTGCTTCCCAATAGCTATCTGTTTTACATTTGGTAGTGTATATATGTCAATGCTACTCTTTCACTTCATCCCAGCTTACCCTTACCCCTCCCTGTGTCCTCAAGTCCATTCTCTACATCTGCATCTTTATTCCTGTCCTGCGCCTAGGTTCATTAGAACCATTTTTCTTATTTTTTTAGATTGCATATATATGTGTGTTAGCATATGGTATTTGTTTTTCTCTTTCTGACTTCACTCTGTATGACAGACTCGGTCCATCCCCCTCACTACAAGTAACTCAATTTCGTTTCCTTTTATGGCGGAGTAATATTCCATTATATATATCTGGCACATCTTCTTTATCCATTCATCTGTCGGTGGACATTTAGGTTGCTTCCATGTCCTGGCTATTGTAAATAATGCTGCAGTGAACATTGTGGTACTTGTCTCTTTTTGAATTATGGTTTTCTCAGGATATATGCCCAGTAGTGAGATTGCTAGGTCATATGCCAGTCCTATTTTTAGTTTTTTAGGGAACCTCCATACTGTTCTCCGTAGTGGCTGTATCAATTTACATTCCCACCAACAGTGCAAGAGGGTTCCCTTTTCTCCACACCCTCTCCAGCATTTACTGTTTCTAGATTTTTTGATGATGGCCATTCTGACCGGTGTGAGATGATACCTCATTGTGGTTTTGATTTGCATTTCTCTAATGATTAGTGATGTTGAGCATCCTTTCATGTGTTCGTTGGCAATCTGTGTATCTTCTTGGGAGAAATGTCTATTTAGATCTTCTGCCTATTTTTGCATTGGGTTGTTTGTTTTCTTGATATTGAGCTACATGAGCTGTTTGTAAAGTTTGAAGATTAATCCTTTGTCAGTTGCTTCATTTGCAAAATTTTCACCTATTCTGAGGGTTGTCTTTTCGTCTTGCTTATGGTTTCCTTTGCTGTGCAAAAGCTTTGAAGTTTCATTAGGTCCCATTTGTTTGTTTTTGTTTTTATTTCCATTTCTCTAGGAGGTGGGTCAAAAAGGGTCTTGCTATGATTTATGTCATAGAATGTTCTGCCTATGTTTTCCTCTAAGAGTTTTATAGTGTCTGGCCTTACATTTAGGTCTTTAATTCATTTTGAGTTTATTTTTGTGTATGGTGTTAGGAATTGTTCTAATTTCATGCTTTCACACGTAGCTGTCCAGTTTTCCCACCACCACTATTGAAGAGGTTGTCTTTTCTCCATTGTATATTCTTGCCTCCTTTATCAAAGATAAGGGGACCATATGTGTGTGAGTTTATCTCTGGGCTTTCTATCCTGTTCCATTGATCTATATTTCTGTTTTTGTGCCAGTACCATACTGTCTTGATTACTGTAGCTTTGTAGTATAGTCTGAATTCAGGGAGCCTGATTCCTCCAGCTCCGTTTTTCTTTCTCAAGATTGCTTTGGCTATGCAGGGTCTTTTGTGTTTCCATACAAATTGTGAAATTTTTTGTTCTACTTCTGTGAAAAATGCCATTGGTAGTTTGCTAGTGATTGCATTGAATCTGTAGATTGCTTTGAGTAGTATAGTCATTTGCACAGTGTTGGTTCTTCCAACCCAAGAACATGGTATATCTCTCCATCTGTTTTTATCATCTTTAATTTCTCTCATCAGTGTCTTATAGTTTTCTGCATGCAGGTCTTTTGTCTCCTTAGGTTGGTTTATTCCTAGGTATTTTATTCTTTTTGTTGCAATGGTAAATGGAATTGTTTCCTTAATTTCTCTTTCAGATTATTCATCTTTAGTGTGTAAGAAGCAAGAGATCTCTGCATTAATTTTGTATCCTGCTACTGTACCAAATTCATTGATTAGCTCTAGTAGTTTTCTGGTAGCATCTTTACGATTCTCTACGTATAGTATCATGTCACCTGCAAACATTGACAGTTTTACTTCTTCTTTTCCAATTTGGATTCCTTTTATTTCTTTTTCTTCTCTGATTTCTATGGCTAAAACTTCCAAAACTATGTTAAATAATAGTGGTGAGAGTGGGCAACCTTGTCTTGGTCCTGATCTTAGTGGAAATGGTTTCAGTTTTTCACCATTGAGAATGATGTTGGCTGTGGGTTAGTCATATATGGACTTTATTAGGTTAAGGTAGGTTCCCTCTCTGCCTCCTTTCTGGAGAGTTTTTATCATAAATGGGTGTTGAATTTTGTCAAAAGCCTTTTCTGCGTCTACTGAGATTATCATATGGTTTTTATCCTTCAATTTGTTAATATGGTGTATCACATTGATTGATTTGTGTATATTGAAGAATCCTTGCATTCCTGGGGTAAACCCCACTTGATCATGCTGTATGATCCTTTTACTGTGCTTTTGGATTCTGTTTGCTAGTATTTTGCATCTATGTTCATCAATGATACTGGCCTGTAGTTTTCTTTTTTTGTGAAATCTTTGTCTGGATTTGGTATCAGGGTGATGGTTGCCTCATAGAATGACATTTGGAGTGTTCCTCCCTCTGGTATATTTTGGAAGATTTTGAGAAGGATAGTTGTTAGCTCTTCTCTAAATATTTGATAGAATTTGCCTGTGAAACCATCTGGTCCTGGGCTTTTGTTTGTTGGAAGATTTTTAATCAGAGTTTCAATTTCAGTGCTGGTGATTGGTCTGTTTATATTTTCTATTTCTTCCTGATTCAGTCTCGGAAGGTTGTGCTTTTCTAAGAATTTGTCCATTTCTTCCAGGTTTTACTGGCATATAGTGGCTTGTAGTAATCTCTCATGATCCTTTATACTTCTGCAGTATCACTTGTTGCTTCTCCTTTTTCATTTCTAATTCTGTTGATTTGAGTCTTCAAATCATTAGCCAGACTCAATTCTGTTGATTTGAGTCTGTTCATTTGAGTCTTTTTTTCTTGATGAGTCTGGCTAATGGTTTATTAATTTTTTTTAATCTTCCCAAAGAACTAGTTTTTAGTTTTATTGATCTTTGCTATTGTTTCCTTCATTTCTCTTTCATTTACTTCTGATCTGATCTTTATGATTTCTTTCATTCTGCTAACTTTGGGGTTTTTTTGTTCTTTCTCTAATTGCTTTAGGTGTAAGTTTAGGTTGTTTATTTGAGATGTTTCTTGTTTCTTGAGGTAGGATTGTATTGCTATAAACTTCCCTCTTAAAACTGCTTTTGCTGCATCCCACAGGCTTTGGGTCGTCATGTTTTCATTGTCATTTGTTTCTAGTTATTTTTTGGTTTCCACTTCGTTTTCTTCAGTGATCTCCTGGTTATTTAGTAGTGTATTGTTTAGCCTCTATGTGTTTGTAGTTTTTACAGTTTTTTTCCTGTAATTGATATCTGGTCTCATAGCTTTGTGGTCGGAAAAGATACCTGATACGATCTCAGTTTTCTTAAATTTACCAAGGCTTGATTTGTGACACAAGATATGGTCTATCCTGGAGAATGTTCCATAAACCTTTGAGAAGAAAGTGTATTCTGTTGTTTTTGGATGGAATGTCCTATGAATATCAATTAAGTCCATCTTTTTTAATATGTCCTTTAAACCTTGTGTTTCCTTATTTATTTTCATTTTGGATGATCTGTGCACTGGTGAAAGTGGGGTGTTAAAGTCCTCTACTTTTATTGTGTTAGTGTCAATTTCCCCTTTAATGGCTGTAAACATTTGCCTTATGTATTGAGGAGCTCCTATGTTGGGCGCATAAATATTTACAATTGTTATCTTCTTGGATTGATCCCTTGATCATTATGTCGTGTCCTTCTTTGTCTCTTGCAATAGTCTTTAAAGTCTATATTTTCTGATACAAGAATTGCTACTCCAGCTTTCTTTTGATTTCCATTTGCATGGAATATCTTTTTCCATCCCCTCACTTTCAGTCTGTTTGTGTCCCTATGTCTGAAGTGAGTCTCTTGTAGACAGCATATATACGGGTCTTGTTTTTGTATCCATTCAGCCAGTCTGTGTCTTTTGGTTGGAGCATTTAATCCATTTACATTTAAGGTAATTATCGATATGTATGTTCCTATTACCATTTTCTTAATTGTTTTGGGTTTGTTTTTGTAGGTCTTTTCCTTCTCTTGTGTTTCCTGCCTAGAGAAGTTCCTTTAGTGTTTGTTGTAAGGCTAGTTTGGCAGTGCTGAATTCTCTTGGCTTTTGCTTGTCTGTAAAAGTTTTAATTTCTCCATTGAATCTGAATGAGATCCTTGCTGGGTAGAGTAATCTTGGTTGTAGGTTTTCCCTTTCATCACTTTGAACATGTCCTGCCAGTCCCTTCTGGCTTGCAGAGTTTCTGCTGAAAGATCAGCTGTTAACCTTTATGGGGATTCCCTTGTATGTTATTTGTTGCTTTTCCCTTGCTGCTTTTAATATTTTCTTCTTTGTATTTATTTTTTGATAGTTTGATTAATATGTGTCTTGGCATGTTTCCCCTGGGATTTATCCTGTATGGGACTCTCTATGCTTCCTGGACTTGATTGACTATTTCCTTTCCCATGTTAGGGAAATTTTCAACTATAATCTCTTCAAATATTTTCTCAGGTCCTTTCTTTTCGTCTTCTTCTTCTGGGACGCATATAATTCTAATGTTGTTGCTTTTAATGTTGTCCCAGCGGTCTCTGAGACTGTCCTCAATTCTTTTCATTCTTTCTTCTTTATTCTGCTCTATGGTAGTTATTTCCATTATTTTATCTTCCAGGTCACTTATCCCTTCTTCTGCCTGTTATTCTGCTATGGAGTCCTTCTAGAGAATTTTAAATTTTATTTATTGTGCTGTTCATTATTGTTTGTTTGCTCTTTAGTTTTTCTAGGTGCTTGTTAAACGTTTCATGTATTTTCTCCATTCTGTTTCCAAGATTTGGGATCATCTTTACTGTCATTACTCTGAATTCTTTTTCAGGTAGACTGCCTATTACCACTTCATTTATTTGGTCTGATGGGTTTTTACCTTGCTCCTGCATCTGCTGCATATTTCTCTGTCTTCTCATTCTGTTTATCTTACTGCGTTTGGGGTCTCCTTTTCGCAGGCTGCAGGTTCATAGTTCCTGTTGTTCTGGTGTCTGCCCCTAGTGGCTGAGGTTGGTTCAGTGGCTTGTGGAGGGGTCTGGTGCCTATGGTCTGGTGGGTGGCGCTGGATTTTGTCTTTCTGGAGGGCAGGGCCGTGTCCATTTGTTGTGTTTTGGGGTCTCTGTGAACTTAGTATGATTTTAGGCAGCCTTTCTGCTAATGGGTGGGGTTGTGTTCCTGTCTTGCTAGTTGTTTGGTATGGGGCATCCAGCACTGGAGTTAGCTGGCTGTTGGGTGGAGCTCGGTCTTAGCATTGAGATGGAGATCTGTGGGAGAACTCTTGCCGATTGATATCCCATGGGGCTGGGAGGCCTCTGGTGGTCCAATGTCCTGATCTCAGCTCTCCCCTCTCAGAGGCTCAGGCCTGACAGCAGGCTGGAGCACCAAGACCCTGTCAGCCACATGGCTCAGAATAAAAGGGAGAAAAAAAGAAAGAAAGAAGGAAAGAAAAAAAATGTATATATATTTTTTTAAGGTATTAAAATAAAGAAAATAATAAAAATAAAAAAGAGAGCAACCAAACCAGGAAACAAATCCACTAATGATAACAAGCACTAAACACTAAACTAAGATAAACATAAAAATCAGAAACAAATCAGTCGCAGATAGCAAACCCCAAGTCTACAGTTGCTCCCAAAGTCCACCGCCACAATTTTGGGATGATTCATTGTCTATTCAGGTATTCCGGAGAGGCAGTGTACATCAAGTTGATTGTGGGGATTTAATCTGCTGCTCCTGAGGCTTCACGGAGAAGTTTCCCTTTCTCTTTGTTTGCACAGCTCTTGGGGTTCAGCTTTAATTTTGGCCCACTTCAGCATGTAGGTTGCCCTCTGGCATCTGTTCACCACCCAGACAGGAGGGTGTTAAAGCAGTGGCTGATTAGGGGGCTCTTGCTTATTCAGGCCAGGGGGAGGGAGGGGTGTGATAGTTACAATTGGAATATGGGGTGAGC
The DNA here is from genome assembly GCF_964374135.1 of Grampus griseus. NCBI lineage: Eukaryota > Metazoa > Chordata > Mammalia > Artiodactyla > Delphinidae > Grampus > Grampus griseus. Next base: position 78,703,588 of record NC_139018.1, on the reverse strand, counting down.
CTATGGCGGCAGAGGCTGGCGTGATGTTGCAACAGCCTGGGTGCGCCATGTGGTCTCCCAGGGAAGTTGTCCCTGGATCACGGGACCCTGGCAGTGGTGGGCTGCACAGGCTCCCAGGGGTTGGGAAGGGGAGGCGGGTGTGGACAGTGACCTGTGTTTGCACACAGGCTTCTTGGTGGCTGCAGGAGCAGCCTTAGTGTCTCATGCCCATCTCTGGGGTCCGCGCTGTTAGCCGCGTCTCGCACCCGTTTCTGGAGCTCGTTTAGGTGGTGCTCTGAATCCCCTCTTCTCTCGCAGCCCAAAACAGTGGCCTCTTGCCTTTTTTTTTTTTTTGCTGTACGCGGGCCTCTCACTGTTGCGGCCTCTCCCGTTGCGGAGCACAGGCTCAGCACACGCCGGCCCAGTGGCCATGGCTCACGGGCCCAGCCGCTCTGCAGCATGTGGGGTCCTCCCGGACCGGGACACGAACCCGCATCCCCTGCATCAGCAGGCGGACTACCTCTTGCCATTTAGGCAGCTCCAGAGTTTTTCCCGGACTCCCTCCCGGCTGTGGTGCACTAGCCCCCTTCAGACTATGTTCACGCAGCCAACCCCAGTCGTCTCCCTGGGATCCGACTGAAGCCCGAGCCTCAGCTCCCAGCCCCCACCTGCCTCGGTGGGTGAGCAGACAAGCCTCTATGGCTGGTGAGTGCCGGTCGGCACTTATCCTCTGTGCGGGAATCTCTCCGCTTTGCCTTCCGCACCCCTGTTGCTGCGCTCTCCTCCGCAGCTCCGAAGCTTCCTCCCCTCCGCCACCCGCAGTCTCCGCCCGCGAAGGGGCTTCCTAGTGTGTGGAAACTTTTCCTCCTCCACAGCTCCCTCCCACTGGTGCAGGTCCCGTCCCTATTCTTTTGTCTCTGTTTTTCCTTTTTTCTTTTGCCCTACCCAGGTATGTGGGGAGTTTATTGCCTTTTGGGAGGTCTGAGGTCTTCTGCCAGCGTTCACCTGTTCTGTAGGAGTTGTTCCACATGTAGATGTATTTTTGATGTATTTGTGGGGAGGAAGGTGATCTCCATGTCTTACTCCTCTGCCATCTTGAAGGTCCCCCTCCCAAAATATTTTAGCTTCTGAAAAGTCAGAGGGCAAGATCAACACACATTAATTTATTTAGGGCTGTAGATTCTTAATTTTGGATCAGCTTGTAATGCTTCCCTGAGTTCTTCCCATGGGTATTTTTTATTATTAAACCTAACTTACACAAGTGGGCTCAACTCTAAAATCTACCAATCCATAATTCATCGAATGTATGGGTGCTCATGGTATGCTAAATAGTGTAATTATAAGTGTGGTACAGTTCAGTTCCTGGTATTTAAAGATATTATAATAGAAAAGCAGCAGAATTTTAAAAATGATTTCAGGTGCTACCATGTTTCTCAGGAAAAACGTACTTTTTGCTTTCTGATAGGAAAGTCAAGCTCCAGATCTTGTTAATAATGTGTGTGCTTGTTTGTTCATTTATTTCATATTTCTCTCTTTGTCATAATTAAAAAGAAAAATAGTGACTATTGTTTCACAATAAAATTAATATCACTTTCCCTAAACAAAAATTTTCGTATCTAGTAAGATAGCGGAGAGGGAGTGATCACTCATAATGCTACTTCTCCCAAACAAGTTTTTATTAGTCTCTTTTTCAATAATCATCTGTAACTATGCTATTGTTTATAATTGTGTACAGGCATACCGCAGAGACTTTGCAGGTTCAGTTCCAGACCATCGTAATCAAGTGCATATCACGATAAAGCGAGTCACGTGGATTTTTTGGCTTCCCAGTGCATATAAAAGTATTGTTTACACTATACTATAGTCTACTAAGCATGCAATAGCATTATGTCTAGAAAAACAATGTACATGCCTTAGTGAAAAAACACTTTATTACTAAAAAATGCTAGGCATCATCTGAGCCTTCAACAGGCTGCAATCTTTGCTGGTGAGGGTCTTGCCTCAACGTTGATAGCTGCTGACTGATCAGGGTGGTGGTTGCTGAAGGTAGGTGGGGGGGGGGCGCTATGGCAGCTTACTAAAATGAGACAGCAATGAAGTTTGCCATGTGGATTGAATCTTGATTTCTCTGTAGCAGGCAATGCTGCTTGGTAGTATTTTACCCATGATAGAACTTCTTTCAAAATTAGAGTCAATCCTACCAAACTCTGCTGCTACTTTGTCAACTAAATTTATGTAATATTCTAAATCCTTTGTGGTTATTTCAACAGTCTTCATGTCACCTTCACCAGGAATAGATTCCATCTCAAGAAACTTCTTTCTTTGCTCTCCCATAAGAGGCAACTCCTCATCTGTTAAAGTGTTATCTTGAGATTGAGGCAATTCAGTCCCATCGTCAGGTTCTACTTCTGATTCTGGTTCTCTTGCTACTTCTACCACAACTACAGTTTTTTTTCCTCCACTGAAGTCTTAATCCCATGAAAGTCATCCAGGAGGGTTAGGCTCAACTTCTTCCAAACTCCTGTTAATTTTGATATTTTGACCTCTTCCAGTGAATCACGAATGACCTTAATGGCATCTAAAATGGTGAATCCTTTCCAGAAGGTTTTCAGTTTACTTTGCCCAGAACCATCAGAGGAATCACTGTCTATGGCAGCTATAGTCTTACAAAATGTATTTCTTAAATAATAAGACTTGAAAGTCAAATGACTCCTTGATGTATGGGCTGCAGAACAGATGTTGTGTTAGCAGGCCTGAAAACAACATGAATCTCATTGTACATCTCCTTCAGAGTTCTTGGGTACCAGGTGCATTGTCGATGAGCAGTAATATTTTGAAAGGAATCTTTTTCCTGAGCAGGAGGTGCAAACAGTGGGCTTAAAATATTCAGTAAACCATGTTGTAAACAGATGTGCTGTCATCCAGGCTTTGTTCCATTAACACAGCGCAAGCAGAGTAGACTTAGCATAAGTCTTAAGGGCCCTAGGATTTCTGGAATGGTGAATGAGCATTGGCTTCAACTTAGAGTCACCAGCAGCATTAGCCCCTAACAAGAGAGTCAGCCTGTCCTTTGAACCTTTGAAGATGGGCACTGACTTCTCCTCTCTAGCTATGGAAGTCCTAGATGGCATCTTCTTCCAATAGAAAGCTGTATTTTTTCCACACTGAAAATCTGTTGTTTAGTGTAGCCACCTTTGTTATCACAGCTAGATCTTTTGTATAACTTGCTGCAGCATCTACATCAGCACTTGCTGCTTCACGCTGCACTTTTACGTTTTGCAGGCAGCTTCTTTCCTAAAACCTCATGAACCAGCCTTGGCTAGATTGAAACTCTTCTGCTGCTGCTCCCTCACCTATGTCAGCCTTAGTAGAATTAAAGATAGTGAGTTATGGCCTTGCTTTGTCTGGATTAGGCTTTGGCTTAAAAGAATGTTGTGGCTAGTTTGATCTTCTGTCCAAACCACTAAAGCTTTTTTCATATCAACAATAAGGCTGTTTTACTTTCTTATCATTCATGTGTTCACTGGAGTAGTACTTTTTTAAAATTTTATTTATTTATTTATTTTTGGCTGTGTTGGGTCTTTGTTGCTGCGCGTGGGCTTTCTCTAGTTGCGGTGAGCAGGGGCTACTCTTCATTGTGGTGCGTGGGCTTCTCATTGTGGTGGCTTCTCTTATTGTGGAGCATGGGCTCTAGGTGCACGGGCTTCAGTAGTTGTGGCACATGGGCTCAGTAGTTGTGGCTCATGGGCCCTAGAGCACAGGTTCAGTAGTTGTAGTGCACAGGCTTGGTTGCTCCATGGCACGTAGGATCTTCCCGGACCAGGGATCAAACGTGCGTCCCCTGCATTGGCAGGCAGAGTTTTAACCACTGCGCCACCAGGGGAGTCCCTGGAATAGCACTTTTAATTCCCTTCAAGAACTTTTCCTGTGCGTTCACAACTTCACTAACTGTTTGGTACAAGAGACCTAGCTTTTGGCCTGTCTCAGCTTTCAACATGCCTTCCTCCCTAACCTTAATCATTTCTAGCTTTTGATTTGAAGTGAGACATGCAACTGAACACTGAGAGGCCATTGTAGGGTTATTAATTGGCCTTAACTTCAATATTGTTGTGTCTCAGGGAATAAGGAGGCCTGGGGAGAGGGAGAAAGACGGGGGAATGGCCAACTGATGGAGCACCTCAGAACACACACACAACATTTATCGGTTAAGCTTGCCATCTTGCATGGTCATGGTTTGTGGCACCCCAAAACAATGACAATAGTAATATCAAAGATTACATATCACAGATAGCAAATGTAATAATAATGAAAATGTTTGAAATAGTTCAAGAATTTCCAAAATGTGACACAGAGACATGAAGTTAGCAAATGCTGTTGGAAAAAACAGCACTGATAGACTTGCTCAATGCAGGGTTACCACAAACCTTCAATTTGTAAAAAATGCAGTATCTGCAAAGTGCAATAAAGTGAAGCACAATAAAATGAGGTGTTCCTGTACCTTGCTTTTAAAATGAATTAGTAGACTTTTTTTAGTACAGTTTTAGATTTACAGAATAATTGAGCAAATATTACATAGAATTCCATTGTATGTTGCTTTTTTTTTTTTTAATTAGTGTTAAAGGATTGAAGGAGGCACTTTTTATAGTGGAAAGAGTATACATAGGCTTTGGGATCCAATTCTGGTTCCACTTTTTTTCTTAACTACCTATCTCTGGGCCAGGTACTCTCCAAATTTTAGTTTTCTTACTCATTCAGCAAACATTTATGAACATACTTGATCCAGATGCCAAGCTCCATGCTCTATGCCAAAGAATGATCAAATAAATTTTAAAATTACTTTTCAAAACCTTTAGAGCTAACCTACTTTTATGATAGTGCTATTAAGAGTAGCTAATCTGTAAACTATATTCTGGTCTGTTATGAGATGAACTAGCACCTGAATGCACTGTAGTGTTTCCTTTTTTGTGAAGGTCTTTTTATGAAGAAAAAAAAAAAAAGCCAAACTAGAGGTGTGTTTAGTAATGTAGTTGATTTTCCTGTCTCACAGACCACTAACACATTTGCAGATCAGCCCTGATCCATAGGGTACATTTTAAGTAGCTTTAGTATAAAATAACTCAAGAACTGTTACTTATAGTAAATATAAACTTATGTTTTCTACCGTTCTTTTTTTCTCTTTGGCCATTTATCGTTTCTATTATGATTTTCTTCAATATTTCGCTGACAGTTTCCTTGCAAGTCTCTTCATTATGTAATTTTGCCTTTTTGCTTAATTGAAATTTTTAGGTATGGAAGAGTTAATTATGTCCTAGCTCGAAGAATAGAACTTTTAGAAGAAGTCAAACGATTGCAGAAGAGTCTAGGGGTTCCAGGAGATGCGTCATATACTTGTGAAACTGCAGGCTATTTCTTCTTATATCAGGTAAGAGATTAAGGGTTTTAAAATCACACTTTATTGTAATATGGTCTTCAGCTGGAAACTGGGATGGGTTCTGGAGATCCTTTCTTGAAAGCTTACTTTTTTATTGAGTAGATTAAAATATATGCTATTGCCAAAGCTATATTTGTGAGTGTTAAATGTTTGTATTTCCTGTTCCCTTCACTTTTCTTTGCTAAATAACTTTGCTTGATGACTCATTCAGTGAAAGGCCAATGTTGCTACTTTATAAATATATATTACATTTTCTTCTTGCTATTGACAAAGTTTCTAGTCTCTCTCTCTCTCTTTTTTTTTTTTTCATTTTTTTCCATTACTATAGAACTATAACCAAACAGTCTACCTACCCAGTGGTAACAAATACAGTTCTTTAACTTGCTTTTGCTATGCATATTAATCAAGTAATGAAGAAAAACATACTTCCTTTTTAAATTTCTAGAAGTACATTTTGTTTTAGAATTAATTTCAAAGTAGGAGTTTAAGTTAAAAATTCTTTGACTTCAATTTAGAGGCATGTTTTTGCTTTTGTTTGGGGGTGTGAAAATTAATGAGAAATGTAAAGCCAAATAAAATAAATAAAAATAAACTTTAAAAGTCAACTGGTTTACTAATAATTTTAAATGGATTAAACATAAATAATGAAGATTTTTGTATAACTGTATTTGTTCTCTTTGTTCTAATGGTATTTGTATGTTTTAGGTATAAATCATAACACTGAAATGGTAAAATATATATGAAAAAAGAGTTTATGCTCATTATAAGCAGGTAAACCAGTTGAGTCCGTTCAGAATGAGCTGATTTCATGGTTCCTTGTGAAACACAGGACATATGCATGATCTTGCAAAGTTGTCTGCATTAGACTCAGACTGTTGAGAACTTTGAATAATGGAGTAAAGATCATGCTTAAATGCATGTTTGTCACAAAATAAAAATCACTAGGCTCTCAGTGAAAACTAGTTTTAAAAGTAATAGAAATAATATATAAATTATAGAACCTTAAGTAATAAATTTGAGAAATATGAACTTGAGGCCTCAGAAGGCCTCACAGTTTTGAACACACAATAATCACATTGGGAAAGTTGTTTAAAAAGGGAATTCTCAAGCTCTGTCCCCAGAGACTTTGTTTTAGTAAGGTGTGGCACCAGGTATCTACATTTTTATTTAGCTTTTCAGATATTCTGCCTAAGGACCACACTTTGAGAAACACTGAAATTATAACAGAAAAATTGAGAGAATTACAAAAATGGAGATTAAGTAGGAACTGAGTAGAGCCATAGTTAACATTTATAGCAGGAGGTAATTGAACTACTTATGTCACAAAAGTCATAAAATGAGCTTTCAAATATATACGCAGCTTAACCAGAAGTTCTTTATAAGTATACTACAGAGAATTGGAAAAATTATGAAGGTCTAGGAGAAGGGTTGACAAGTGCTAAATTGATTAAAAAGCTACTAGAGCTGAACTTAACCATATATGGAGAGAAACTGAGATAGTGAAAAAATGAGGAATTTCTTTGTCCAGAGAGGTTTGGTGGGTTTTTTTTGATCATCAGTCATAAATTGTTTTGAATATGCATAGAAAATCTGAAATGTCTGAGATAAAGTCCCATGGGATGATCCTGAGGTTCTTACCCATCCCATCCGTACATTTTTTATCAAAGAGGTTTTTTTCCTACAGTCTTAAAGGTTACTTTTATAAAAGAAGGGCAGTCTGTCAGTGACTTGGATAAGCAATAGTCCTGTTGGGTCAAAGGTTGCTTTTCTTTTCCTTTCCTTTTACCTACCAAATCTTATTTTCACTCAATTCGTTTTTTATTTTATTATTTAAAACATAAGAGCTGGCAAATTTAACCTCAAGTCTCTTTTGTTCTTACAGGTAATGTCTCGTTGGGAAGAGTATATCAGCAAAGTGAAAAATAAAGGTAACACGTTGCCAGATGTTACTGAAGTCTCCACTTTCTTCCCTTTTCATGAGTACTTTGCAAATGCCCCTCAACCCATTTTTAAAGGCCGATCTTATGAAGAAGACATGGAAATTGCTGAAGGATGTTTCAGGCATATTAAGAAAATCTTTACTCAGCTTGAGGTAAGGGTTCTCAAGTTCTTTTAACTTTCCTTTAAAGGTTTTAAGCTTAGTTTGTTGTTTTTTTTTAAATGTAGTAAGTGGAATATTCAAATCTAGCAAACCAGATTATTACTTTTAAGTGAGATTATTGGAAGCATTTATTTTTCTAGTTGAAGAAATAAGTAAAAATTAAGATATGAATTGAATCCCCATTTTTCTGGTGTGAAAGTCTTAGTATTAAGAAAGGAATGCTTTCATTAGGAGATTTAACAGTGGTTCTTTGATTTGGAATTTGGCCATTCTAAGTTCTTTATGCCTTTGATCTGTAAACAAAAAATGAGGTTGCTATGTTAGCCAGGATGACTGTTCCTGATTATTAAGGTGAAATAAGAATCACCACTATATAAAGGGGACAGAGAAGAATATATTTGGAACCCAGGGAGCCCTGAGATGCTTCATAGTTTTCTCATTCCTTATTGGAAACATCATTGGAAGACTACAGCAATGCTGTAGAAGGATCACATTCAGGCTCAGATTCCTCAGTAAGAACATTTAGGATTACTTCAGATAAAAAGGGCAAAGACTGTGTCTTTTTTAAAGTCTTTGTACCTTTTAGATATGATTTTATCCCTACTTCCTACAACAATATGTGGCACGTAATAGATGTTCAGTAAACACTGATGTATTGTGTGAGTTAGGTGGCTAGAGATGGATGGATGGTAGGTACAGAATAATAAATAAATAATGTATATACATATGTAGTATGATAATGATAAATAAAATTTTAAAACCTGCAAAACAGTATTATAGTATGTTTATGATTACATAAATAGAATGTAAAAGGATAAAAACATATAATTTCTAGTAGCTGCCTGGGGATATATACAGGATACCTCCACCTGTACCTGTGATGCTTTAATTATTTTTTAAAAAACAAAAAAAAAATGGTTAAAAGTCTGAAGTAAGTATGATATAATGTTCCGATGTGATAAAACTTGATCTTAGGTGCTCTGCACCGGCTTGTTTGCTCCTCACGTCCATCTGCTGTCCATTCCCCTCCTCTCCTCTATGGGGATCCTCTGCCATGGTCAGGGCTGAGACTGGTCCTTGGAGTTTTAGTTTCCCAGCCTCTCATGTCAGCTGACTTTTGTCTGGGTTTAGCCAATGAGAAATGTGGCAAAAATAGAATAAAGAGAGAAGCCAGGATATTTCTGCACCAGCTCTCTCGGCCTGAGGTTTCGTCTCTTCCATGGCTCCAGTTTCTGCTGGCCTGGCCCACCGCAGTTCCAGCTTATTCTGGTACCCCAGTTTCTGGGCTCTGATAGCACTTCCTCCTCATTATCCTTCCTAGCCTAGGAATGGTCATAATTTCCTGCTGTTGCCAGTCTCTGGCTTACTTCGCCATTCCCTGGTTGGCTTTTCTGCTCCTCCATCACCTGTATAACGAGCTCCCTCAATAAATTCCCTTTGTTATGAATGCTTGAAGTAGTTTCTGTTTTCCTGGAGAGACCTTGAGTAATATAGACACAATGGTGTTGGATATTTTATTCAGTATTTTTGTTGATACTGTAAATATTTTATCTTATACCAAAAAAACCAGTCCAAATTGTAGCTTGACTGTCAGTTATTATTTGAACTCAATTAGTACCTTATTAATTACGGACAGAATTACGATTCTTTAGGCTTAGTTTATGAGATATTTATATTAATTTCTCATATTGTCTCATAAACTGGATTGTATGAATATATGCATGAGCTGTTTATTTTCCTAAAATAATATCTCATTGTTCCCCCACTTCCATAGGAGTTTAGAGCCTCCGAACTGCTTCGAAGTGGACTAGACAGATCTAAATACCTTTTGGTGAAAGAAGCCAAAATCATTGCTATGACCTGTACTCATGCTGCCTTAAAACGACATGATTTAGTCAAGTTAGGCTTCAAGGTAAAGACTTATATTTTAGTTCCTTAATTCATCTATGCAGCTGTTAGTTCTCTTACCTTCCCCTCCCATCCCCCTCCCCTGCCCGTCCCCCACTCCTCCCCTCCTCTCCCCTCCCTTCCCCTCCCCTTCTCTTCCCTTCCCTAGGCCATTTCCCTTGGACATCTGCTTCTCACTGAAGTTTGCATTTATAATTACTTTAAAATGTCTCTTTTAAAAGTGACGATAACCTCCCATGTTTATGTGATTAGTAAACTCTAAATCTAATTTTTCTAAATTTAGTTATCAGACATATGTCTTTTAAGTAACATTATAACCACATGATTGTCTAACTTCTAATACTTGTTAAGGTACATTAATTTATTTTCACTGTGTTAAAAAAAATCTCCAAACAGAAGTAAAAGCTTTATACAAATAATATTTGACGTTTTTCACCTATTAGAAATATGTACACTTGTTTACCTTTTAAGCACACATACACTCCCAGTTATTTGTTCATTCAGTAAATAAAAAGCCATCTATGTGAGGATGTGTAATACAGTTACTTATACTGTCAAAGGAGATATTTAAATGACTTCATCTTAAGATAAGGACTGGAGAGCTAAAGGGCAAGACAGCCTGTTACTCAGTTGAAATGGAATGTAATAATTGAGCAGTAAATTTGAATTTGCAGACACTTTGTGACTTTGCTATTGATACTGACTAAACTCTGATTTTAATGCACATCATTTAACTTGCCTCAACTGTTTCATCTGTCATTAGTTATAGTGTTTGTGTACTGGTTTGAATTTAAAGTTAGCAAAAGCATTTGTTGTTGATGAAAATAACTGACAATTTTTAAATGTTATGAGCTCACTGGAAGATAGGTGCTAAATAAATTCAAGGTGATAGAATTATTGTTATCTTGGATGAAAGTTTCCTCAGTTGCAAGGTAGGACAAATATGATAATTTATTAAAAGGTAGTGTGAACTTACCTAGTGGTGTGAACTTACCTTTTGCAAATTTTCACCTAAATATTTTTTTCTTGGGGCTGACACATAAAATATACTTTGGATTGATATTAAAGTATATCAGTTTAATAATACAGGGAAATGATGCAGTCTAAATAGAGCATTTTATGCTTTCATGCAGCTGTTCACATGCATATTTTACAAAACATTACTTGTAGCTTATCACATTTCCATTGATCATTTTCTTACATTGTGTTACATACATCTAAAGATAGTTAACATGAGTGCTGATAGTATCCCTTACATCTTTTATATTTTTAATTTTGAAGTTTTATTTTTATCAAACTAACACATGCATCTGATGTAAGAGCTTAAAAACTTTGTAGCTCTACTTAATGTTAAAAAAAAGCAGTCCCCTACTCCCCTGTTACTCTCTAATTAATCTTTCAACTCTTCTAGTATTTCCTTTGTCCTTTCATTTATATCAATAAAGAATGTTAAATTTCCATTAGGCATATGTTTTGATTCTGTGCTGTCCCCAAGGAGACATGCAAGCACATTTGTGTACTCTTTTCCTTCCTTAAAACACCCAGTATAGTTGTGTCATAATTTTGCTTTGTGATTAAAATCTCCTTTTCAACAGAATCTATAGATATGTTTTTTTTTAATTAGAAATAATTTTTTAATTTTCAAAGCAGAGCCACAGTAAATTCCCATAAAACCTATTCATTAATCATCCAAGTTTAAGCAAAGACAACTTCTCAGTAAATATTCTAGGGTGTTAGTTACTTATGAAATGTATCTGGTGCAGAGAATTTTTATTATTTTATTTTATTTTTTTATAGATATGTTTTTATAAGTTAAATCACATTAGATTTGCAGAATTATTTCTCAGGAAAGAGGCTCTTTTATTTTTTTTAACATCTTTATTGGGGTATAATTGCTTTACAATGGTGTGTTAGTTTCTGCTTTATAACAAAGTGAATCAGTTATACATATACATATGTTCCCATATCTCTCCCCTCTTGCGTCTCCCTCCCTCCCACCCTCCCTATCCCACCCCTCCAGGTGGTCACAAAGCACCGAGCCAATATCCCTGTGCCATGTGGCTGCTTCCCACTAGCTATCTACGTTACGTTTGTTAGTGTGTACATGTCCATGACTCTCTCTCGCCCTGTCACAGCTCACCCTTCCCCCTCCGCATATCCTCAAGTCCGTTCTCCAGTAGGTCTGTGTCTTTATTCCTGTCTTACCCCTGGGTTCTTCATGACATTTTTTTTTCTTCTTAAATTCCATATATATGTGTTAGCATACGGTATTTGTCTTTTTCTTTCTGGCTTACTTCACTCTGTATGACAGACTTTAGGTCTATCCACCTCATTACAAATAGCTCAATTTCATTTCTTTTTATGGCTGAGTAATATTCTATTGTATATATGTGCCACATCTTCTTTATCCATTCATCCGATGATGGGCACTTAGGTTGTTTCCATCTCCGGGCTATTGTAAATAGAGCTGCAATGAACATTTTGGTACATGACTCTTTTTGGATTTTGGTTTTCTCAGGGTATATGCCCAGTAGTGGGATTGCTGGGTAGGAAAGAGGCTCTTTAAGCTGTCGTCTTTGAGCTGTTCCCACACTGTTTTCCATATTGTGTCTATCACCTTCAGAGTCCACGTGGGAACTTCTGAGAAAACATGGCTTTTTGAACCTCTCCCTTCTCCTAGATTCCTACCAGGATGACCTAATTAATCATTGTAATAGGGAAATTTAGCATTAGATAGAGCTAGAGAAGACACCCATCCACATGCCTAAAACTTTCAGGTAGTTTCGATAGAAACAGTGCAGAACTGAACCTTAACTTTATCATGTACAGTGGAAATCCAGCTCAGCTACCAGTTTTGAACAAATATAAGCATATTTTGGTAAAATGAGTAGCACAGAAATTAGAGGATATATGAACACAGTTAGTTTAAAAGAGTTAATTAAGTATTAAGAGCAAATATGCTCCCCCTACCTTCCACTTCCTTAGAAAACAAAATAAGGGGAGAAAATTTTGAAAATAGAAAATAAAGGAACTCTAATTGTTCTAGGTGAAAGTCTCAAAGAAAGTATTTTACCGATAAAACAAGGAATAGGATATCTTACTATCATAAGTAGCAATCAGAATTAGAAGTGGAAGGGATAAGATAAAACCTGTTGAGAATAAATCTAGAAGAAAATTGGGCACATCGAAGAGCAGGTACATGAAAGAAAGAATGAAATTTCCTTAGGTTGGAGAAAGACTTGACTTTTCATTATTTTACAAATGTGCAGTGCCTAACATTCCTGGAAACTGGGCTAGAGGGAAGATTCAGGCATCAAACAAGTACATAAATATACAGATAGAATTATAAATGTGATGTGCCGTGAGACAAAGGCACAGAGTACTGTGAAACCCGTTTTAGATTGAGAGGTCAGAGAAGGCCTGGATAAAGTGGGTTTTAAGCTGATACTTTAAAAATGAGAAAGAGCCAAGCAGACAAAAAGTGAAGAGAAAATAGCATGTTCAGAGGGCCTGAGGCATGAGTGGTTTTACCATTTCTGAGAAAATGAAATAGGTCAATGTAGTTGAAGCTTAGTGAGTAAGGAGGAAGGTGACATGTAAAGTATGAGAGGAAGGCAGGGGCCAGCTTGAATACAGGCCCTAGTTAACACATCTCTTACAGTCCACATTAAGGGTCTTTTTTTCCTAGGAAAGATGGAAACCAATGAAGGGTTAGAAACCAGGTGACGTGATGTGATGACTTGTTATATGAGTGGTTTAGAGGAGGCAAGACAGGAAGGAGAGGGACTAGTAAAGAGATTGCTGGCAGTAGTCAGAGTAGCAGCTTGGATTAGAGTGGTGGTGGTAGTAGAAATGTAGAAAAACGAATAGATTCTAGAGGGAGTTTTGAAGGTAAAATTGACATGCTTTGGTGATGGATTGAATGCCTGGGGTGGGGAACAAAAGGAGATTGTTGAGTGCCAAGTAGGATTCATAAGGGAAAAAAATTACTGCAAAATACTACCTAGGATAAGAGTACCAATGGAAATGACCTCATATATGATCATAGGTTGATTCTTGCTTATATAGAACTTCAAAACTGAACTAAAAATAACTAAATTGATAATCTCAATCCAAGAAATGATAAACGAGGCTTCCTTAATGTAGAGTTGTATGTTTAGGGCACTTCCTTAAAGTTAAAGACTTGAATTGGAGAAGCGGTAGCGTAATGGTAAAGAAGATCATGAACTTCCTGTTTGAATAATCTGTTGTTATTTTGATCTGAATTATTTGAGGGGTTTGGGGATGCTTATTACGGTCATGGTGGTAGCTGTTTGGCTTTCAAGCTCTCTTTTTGACAAGCTTTCTTTTTTCTCCCTTTCTCAGTATGACAACATTTTAATGGAAGAGGCTGCTCAGATTCTGGAGATAGAAACTTTTATACCTCTTCTTCTACAGGTAAGATACTGAGATTGAGACAAAGAAAGTAGAGTTTTGGGCTTCCCTGGTGGCGCAGTGGTTAAGAATCCACCTGCCAATGCAGGGGACACGGGTTCGAGCCCTGGTCCGGGAAGATCCCACATGCCACAGAGCAACTAAGCCCGTGTGGCACAACTACTGAAGCCTGTGCGCCTAGAGCCCGTGCTCTGCAACAAGAGAAGCCACCGCAATGAGAAGCCCGCACACCACAATGAAGAGTAGCCCCTGGTTGCTGCAACTGCAACTGCAGCTAGAGAAAGCCCGCATGCAGCAACGAAGACCCAACACAGCCAAAAATAAATTTATTATTAAAAAAGTAGAGTTTTAAGAATTCTGGGGGGTAGCATCAGAGAACTACCCAGTTTGGGGGTGCTAATTGCTATGATTATGTGTTCTCCTTAACTTCATTATGTTTGGTATTCTATTTTAATCTATTCACTGGTTATTGAGTAGTTTGTATTGTTTGGGAGCACTATTTAAAAATTCATAGTTTATCTCTAAGTTTTAAAAAGACAGTAATTTTAATCAAGAAAATTACATTGTTAGGCAGTTTGGAGGGAAGATGAGCTTCTTTTTCATTTCTTTTATTTAGAGTTGTTTCTGGAATTGTTTTTGATCCCTGGGTACATGGCTTTTCTTTATTTTGTGCCCGAATTTTTTTAGATAAGTGATGTTTAAGAATGTTTTCTTATTTTACAATAGTCTTTACTATGGAGCATAAAAAACAAAATGTGGAATTCCTAATTGAAGAATAGAGGCTACTCTAATTTATAGATAAATTGGGTTCCGAAAATTGTTTTATACAGCCAAGTTATTTGGGACTTGTATTTTATCAGAATATGTTACAAGGAACAAGGAGACAGAGTAGGAAACTGAAGTATTAGTGTAGGAAATTAAAGAAGGTATAATTTCTACTGCCTTGGGGGGTTCGCAAACTGGCTCTTGGCGTAATTGTGATACAAGGTATTTACTTTGACATCTTTCCATTTCCCGGCTTGGGCATCTGTTTCTTTCTGTGCACCCTTTGCCTAATTATGACCTAAGTCTCCCAGGCCTCTTTGGGTTACCCTGCATATTAAAGTACGGTAATTCCATGCTTGCCTCTCAATCCCTCCATCCTCTCTCACACACTGTCAGCCAAGAGCAGTGGTACCCATACAAGTCGCTCTGTAAATTTGCCAGATTCTTTTCTGTGGAACTGGGGAAGAGCAAGAATTAATAAGCTGTTAAAGCCATCTTGTGAATAGCAAGAATCTTGTGCAATAAATTGGAGATTAACAGGGTAATATATTAGAATATTTTGCCATTTCCTCACTTTTTATTTCTAGAATCCTCAGGATGGTTTTAGCCGACTAAAACGTTGGATTATGATTGGTGATCATCACCAGTTACCTCCAGTCATTAAGAACATGGCCTTTCAGAAGTATTCAAACATGGAGCAATCTCTCTTCACTCGCTTTGTCAGAGTTGGAGTTCCTACTGTGGACCTCGATGCCCAAGGGAGGGCCAGAGCAAGGTAAAGGAGACAGGGCAACGGGGGGCAGGGAGGGTGGATGGTAGGGATATTATTTCTATTTAAGGACATCATTTTGATGATCCAAGTATTCGATAACATCTTCTGTATAGACTCTTATCTGTTATCCAGGAACTTGCCTGGATACAAATCTACAAATTGGAAAGTACCTTTATTACCTTCAGCATGGGGTGTGAATTGACCAAATTATATCCTTCATTTTATTCATTGAGATTAATTTAAGTAACTTCTCAGCTAAGAGCTTCTTTTCACTGTCACCTCCCTTTTTTTCATGCCCCCAAAAGATATACGATTAATATCATTTTGAAATCTAAAGCTAGAGGTGAACAAGAGGAGAACCCACTAATTCTTAGTTCATGAAATGTACAGGTCCCCTCTCATAGTTACCTCAAAATTTTTTTCACTGTGCAGACTCTTCCCTGATGTTTTTACTTAAGGAATAAAGGTAGCATTTACCTCAGAGAACGTAATGGAGCTATCATTTCTTGTAATATCAATCTTCTGATTTGGTTACTTACAGGGAGACAAAGGTTGCAAAAGCATTATTGTTAAAAAGAGCACAATGTGGATAATATGAAAATTAACAGGAAGAGCCCATCCCTTAGAAACCCCCTTATATATATTAAAAGGGGATTTACAATGCTAATATTTCCTGTTTTGGGGGGGATTTGTCTTTGAAAGCTTGTGCAACCTCTACAACTGGCGATACAAGAATCTAGGAAACCTACCCCATGTGCAGCTCTTGCCGGAGTTTAGTACAGCAAATGCTGGCTTGCTTTATGACTTCCAGCTCATTAATGTTGAAGATTTTCAGGGAGTTGGAGAATCTGAGCCTAATCCTTACTTTTATCAGGTAAGAAAAAATAGGAAACTTTTAAGTTTATTTTGCATTTTCCTGGCTGAATTACTACCTAAATCAGTATTACTGAACCACTTGGACAAACCATTAAATAAAGCAAAGTTAGATCTCCACCTCACACACAACACACAATTTTCCATTTCAGATGGATTAAAGATATATACACCAAAGAAAAGAAACTTATATAAACATACTAAAAAAGAAGAAAATAATGATGAATATATAATGTTGGGGTAAGAAAGGTCTTTTTTAAGCTCATTACCAAAATCATAAAGAAAAATATTGCTTGATTGAGAGCAGAATTTATTTTCAGCCTTTAAAAAACAATGGGTTGAAGTCTGGATGTGTATAGAACTCTTTAAAATCACTTATAAAAGAATCAACCCCCCAACAGAAAAATGCAGTAAGGACTAGAATATGCAATTCACAGAAGAAGATATAGATTTGTAGCAAGTATAAATCACTGGAATATATTTTCACCTCTGTTGGGTTAGGTTTGGGAAACTATATTCATGCAATGCTAGTAGGAAAGTAATTTGGTGAACATATTGTTAGTATGTATTAAAAGCAATACTCTCACTTATAGGAATTTATCCTTTAAAAAATGGATAAATTTGCAAAGACTTACATGCTAAAATGTTCATCACATCTTTTTTTTATCGCAAATTATTTTTGAAAGGAGAAACAACCTTAATTACACTTTTACCTATTCCATATAATACTGAATAGCCACTAAGGGTGACATTATAACTTGGTTTACTGACAGGGAGAATTTTTATGCTATATTAATGAAAAAATCAGCTTGCAATGTGTATCTATAGTATCCTGTTTTGCTTTTTAAAAAGCAAAACATACATATAGAAATATGTACAGATAATCTCTACAAAAAGATCTGGCAGCATATGCACCAAAAGATTTGTTCTTTTATCTATATTAGCTGATGCTTAGATAAATGTAGTTTGTTATCAATACAGAAAATGGAAAGATTTACACAGTCATGTGGCTCCTGTCTTCCAAAGAACGAGAAAATTTGGATGAAGAGTTAACTGAAGCTGTGTGTCACCAGAATACAAATGATTTTTCTGAAGGTCTTCCTGTAATTTTCCTGTTGCCTTTACATGAAATCCAGCTTCTTGTCTTTTTTGATTTTCATGTTATGTTTATGTTCTCATTTTACTTTCTTCTCTCATCTGTTACTTTCAATTTAGTCTCTGTTGAACTGTACTAAGCAGCCTTGTGTATGCTTTCTCACTCTCAAGTAGTGTATTTAAGTCTTGGTATTAAACTCCTTCCCGTCCATCTTTACCTAGACCCTCTAAGGTCACAGCAGGCCAGAATGATCAATTTGAGGCCACATCCTCTTCCCATCTGAAGTGGTCTGGTAGAGGTGGCAACCATTAGTAAGAGAACGAACGTAATACACACACAAAAAAACTAAGAAGTATGAAGGAAAAAGGAAAAACATTGTGTCAAAATTGAGAGCCAACTACGGTACTGCTGGATATATATGTTAGACTGGATTTTCTGCTGGCTTCTAAGATAGTTACCTTGCTTCCTTATGTTAATATTTCTTTCCATAACTATAGTTGCAATACACTGTAACAGGATATTATTGATCTGTATTGTGATTGTTGTGGTCCCAGAAATATTAAGCCTTTAAGTTGGTGACTCTTATTTTATGATTGTTCCATGTATTGCAAATATATTGCAAATGTTAAAGGGAAGTAATTACCACATACTCTATTTTTATTTATCGTTGTTAGTTTAGGATAAGTTATTGCTCAGTTTTATGAGAGGTATTCACTTGTCCAAGATATTAACTGTTCACTTCTTGAGGTGTGATAAATGAACAAATTGTGCTAGTTAACTGTTTTTTCTATAAAGGGAAATAAATACACAATCTGATTAATGTTTTCATTACAGAATCTTGGAGAGGCAGAATACGTAGTGGCACTTTTTATGTACATGTGCTTACTTGGTTACCCTGCTGACAAGATTAGCATTCTAACAACATATAATGGACAAAAGCATCTTATTCGTGACATCATCAATAGACGATGCGGGAGCAATCCATTGATTGGAAGACCAAATAAGGTAGTTTTACAAGTATAATATGTTCTCTTATTCATGTTGTTGGCAAGATGGAAAGATTTATATTTATTATGAGTAATTTATGTTGTTCTACCTTGTCTCTTTGCTATCTCCTTTTAAAATATGTGAGAAAATGAAATAATAGGAACTCTATAAATCATTCTCTGGCAATTCTGACAGTGTTATTAGTTTGCTGTGAACGTCTGTCTCAACTATCACATTGAAGATTTTTGTTGACAGTAGTCAGAAATAAATGCTTCTGAAACTTTTTGTTGGTAAAATGATGTCTAATGAAATTATTTATGTCCTTTATAGTAGAAATAGGAATTGTAGCATTTTTTTATTTTGTTTGTCTTACAGAGGTATAATTTGTACTGCTTCTTATTGTGTGTGTGTTTAGGGGGGTGTTTTTTTCTTGAGGCTAAAGGAAAATCATAAAGTACATTCAGAACTTAGGATTTTTTTTATACTTCTTTATGTGATATGATGGAGTAATTGCAAATAAAAATGAAGATGCTTGATTTTGTCAATTAGAAAGAATAACAAACATAAATATAGTATTAGTAATGATGCAATTAGGACTTTGGCTGTGAACATAGCTATATAAAAGCTCTTTTACCTTTTCTTGGAAATCATCCACAAGTAAGAGAAAAATGGGAGGAAGAAAAAACAAATTCCATTTTTAGTGAGAGGACATGTGACTAAGATCAAGAAGAAAAAATGGGAAGAGAATTTAGGGTCTTGAAAGTGCCAGCAAAAGCACACTTTCTGAAAGTGGTGGCATACTTTGAAGTATAAGAGCCACATCCCTATTATTCAGCAACGGATATGGGTATTGGGGTGAGCAGAAGCCTTCCTGGTTCCACGCTGATTCAAAGAAGACTACAGATGAGCTATATTTGAAAAAAATACACCGTCTCTATAGTAACAGTGAAAAAGAGAACCATCTGTTGTTAAAATCACTGAGCCTTTAGAAGAAAGTTCTGCTCACCCTAACCTAACCTCTTGTGCATAGCTAATCTGAGAAACCCGCCTAATCAGTGGTAAAATAGAGGAGAAAAGGAAACTAGCACAAGCTCAATTTATAAATGAGGGAAAGAGCATCCGAACAAACTAATTGACAAGATAACATTCTCCAGAAAACATGTTGGCCTAGAATAGATGAAAATTTTGAATGCATATTTGGGTATGAATTTTAAGATACTTAATGAAGTATGCATTTCTGTGAGGGAAGGCTACAAAACAGAGAAATTGAAGAACCCAGGAAGAGATGAAATGTGAACTGGCAGAAAATAAAACAAAATCAAAGAAATGGAGACAAAATTAAAAGGAATGGGGAGGAACAGGCACTGTAGAACACTCCATAAGGGATATAGAGAGTGAAAATGAGAAACTAATAACTTTGAAATATAGGAAGTTTAGAAATAGAAGAACCTCAGTGTCTGAGTCCTTTTATTTATGAGTAATAGAAAAACTTAAACAATAAGGAAAGTTACTCTCTCTCATAACAAGAAGATGAAAGTAGTGTGGCTCCAGGTTAGGTTACAGTGTGACGCAATGATGTCATGAAAGACCAAGGTTCATTTCATCTTTCTGCTCTGCTGTCCTCAATCTGTGAGCCCAGTTCTCAGACAAGCTCTCCACATGGTCAGGATGACAACAGAATTTCCAGGTATAATATCCATACATAAGAGCAAAGGACTATATCCAGAATATATGAACTCCTATAAAAGTCATTGTAAAATATAGACAACCCAATACAGAATTGGCAAATGAATTGGACAGCATACAAATGGACAATAAGCACATGAAAAAATGCTTACCATCACTAGTTGTCAGGGAAAATGCAATTAAAACTACAGTGATGCACCACTACACATCCAACAGAATGGCTAAAATTATAAAGATTGACAGTATACCACGTGTTGGCAAGGACGTGGAGCAACTAGAACTCTGGAACTGGAACAGTGCTAGTGAATGTGTGTACAGCAACTTTGGAAAACAGTTTGACAGTTTCTTATAAACACCCACACAGTCCAGCAATTTTACCCCCAGATATTTATCCAAGAGCAATAAAAATGTATTTATACAAAAGTATTTGGACATGAATATTCATTGCAGCTTTATTCAAAATAGCCCTAAACTAGAAACAACCCAAATTCCGTGAACAAGGGAATGAATAAACAAATTGTAGTGTATTCGTTCGGTGGAATACTATTCACCAGTAAAAAGGTATGAACTTCTAATTTATGATTCCATTTTTATGGAATTCTAGAACTGGCAACAAAATAATCTATAGTGACAGAAAGCTGATCAGTGGTTGCCTGGGGCTGTGGGATACAGATTTGATGACAAAAGGGACTGAGCTAATGGAAATTGTGATTGTGGTGGTGGTTATTTGGGAGTATATATTGTCAAAATTTATTAAATTGTACATTTAAAATGTTGCTTATCAGGTATATAATTAGCTGAATCCCAGTCCCTGCTTTCATGGAGCTGAGTAGTCTAGTAGGGGGAAGATTGTTAATTCCACAAATATAATAGTTACTTAGGTATCTGCAGAGTTAAAGATGAGTGCTATAAGTGTGAATAACATAGGGACATAGCCGAATCTGGTTACCATGGTTTATTTCATAGTGTTCATTAACTTGTTCTTTCGATTCCAAGTATATAGTCATGTTCTTTGGGGATTGATTATTTTAAGGATAAGATTTTTATTTCTAGCACTTTATTTAAATGATCTCTCTAGAGTTTTTGCTTTTGAAAATATACCATATCCCCCCTTTATTTTGGCCTCAGGTGACAACCGTTGACAGATTTCAAGGTCAACAGAATGATTATATTCTTCTTTCTCTAGTACGAACCAGGGCAGTGGGCCATCTGAGGTATGTAAGGAAGCATTTTCATAATAGTGTTGAACTTTACTGTATGCTTTAATTTTGAGCTTCTGTGGCTAAGTAGTTTTAAATTTTATGTTGAAAGTTTAATTAATTAACTTTTGGTGCTTTTTGTTGGACTGTAGCAGTAGCATATTCTTTGTATAGTTAGTTAATCATTGCCATTGCTTCTGAATTTTTTGAATCTTAAATGTTTCAGTAATTTTAACTTTTTTACTCTTCAGGAACAGTCAGAGATAGCATTTAATCATAATATATATATATATATATATATATGTATGTATGTATGTATGTATCTCCTATGTCTGTTTGAAACTTAATGTCAGAAATTAAAGGAGGTAAAGTGGTAAAAAGTCTAAGAGTAAACTTTGCATTGCACAGGATTTCTCACTTTTCCCTACACAGTCTTTTAGCTTCAGTGTTAGGATAAAGGAACCATTTGTTCTCCCATGATTAAGAATTGTCAAAACGAACAGTAATATATTTTTATCATTTATTGTGATGTATTTATGTGCTGGGGATTTATGGGAATAATATCTCCTTGTTACAAAGCAGCCATTTAGTTTATATAAACGTTCATCTCATATGACTTACTAGCAAAACTATAAGGAGAGTTCATTTTATTATTCTATTTGATGAATATAAAAAGAAAATTCTGCAAGCTCTCATAATGTTGTCATTAAGTCAAGATCTATTTGGTGCTTAACCCAGAGTGATCAGGTTCCATTAGACCGATAACTTTTACGTAAGAGTAAACAAAGATGTAATGTTTCAAGAAATTGTTTCAATACTATAGCATTCTAAAATACAGTGTGTTTTTACTTAAGTGTCAAACATGTTTTGGAGACTAACTTTTCTAAAAAGCGGTTTCATTTCCACATTGAAATTTATAGCTGCTGCTGCATAGGGTATCATTATGATTTACATAATTAAAATCTCTTACCCAAACTCACAGTATGAATACGTGAATACTGCTTCTTCCTCTTCCCTTTTTCTTACTCTGTAGTGCTTTTTTTGTCTTTTTCACATTCCCATGACTTTATTTCTATGCTGTTTTTTACCTGACTTCTGGAAACTTAAAAAAAAATAAAGAGAAAGATGATGATAATAAAATGCTTATAAATGAAGGCTTAAAAAAGAACCTGATCTCATTGTTGTCTTACATATCTAAATTTTCTTTATCCAGATAAATTAGTCTTCTTTGTATTTGCCAAACTTCCCTTTTGGAAGTCTACCTTCTTCTTCGGGGGCTGCTGGTGGTGGTGGTAGTGTTATTAAATCATAGAGGGGAAAAAGTCAATTGACCTATGATTTACAATTCAACTCTCCAGATAGGTTAGGTATCTTAGCTAGAATTTTATCAAACTCCTCATAGAAGTTTTTGGTTTGTAGATACAATCTTTCATATCTTTCTTTTTCTAGGAAGTAGTAAAATATTTTGTTTTTCAAGTCTCAAGAGACCAAGGAAACCTACTTTCTTCCATATTTCTCTTTTTACTAATAGCTTTATTGGGATATAATTCACATACCATACAATTCACCTATTTTAAGTGTACAGTTCAATGATTTTTAGTATATTCATAGTTATGCAGCTATCTTCACGATTTTAGAACATTTTTATCACCCTATACCTGTCAGCAGTTACTCCCCTCCCCTCTCCCCTAAGCCCTTGGCAGCCACTATTCTACTATATGTCTATAGATTTGCCTATTCTGGACGCTTCATATAAATGAAATCACTTAGCATAATGTGTTCAAGATTCATCCATGTTGTAGCATATGTCAGTACTTCATTACTTTTAATTGCTAAATAATATTTCATTATTTTTTGTGTGAATTTTTTACTTTTTATTTATCCATTCATCACTTGGTGGACACTTGGGTTGTTTCTACTTTTAGGCTATTAGGACTAATGCTGTTGTGAACATTCATGTACAAGTTTTGTGTGGAAGTATGTTTTCCTTTCTCTTGGGTGTAGACCTTGGAGTGGAATTGCTGGGTCATATAGTAACTCTGTGTTTAACCCTTTAAGAAGCTACTAAGCCGTTTTCCCAAGTGCCTGCCTTTCTTCTTTTACCCACATCTTTTTTTCATCCAGGATAGACTAATCAGGTGATTGTTTAGGAGCCAGGCTATTGAGCGTCAGTTCCAGAGACCTGTTTTAGGACACTGTGGAGCTGTTTAGAAGCTAGAGTAGTGAGACATTTCTGGTTCCTTTTCCAACATTCATTGTTCTTGTCCCTACTGACTTGAATAGCCCAGCTACAAATAGAAATGCTTGTGACTTGTTCAGAGCAAAGCAGTGAAACTGTAACTTTCCTGCGTTGTCTCCTTGTAGGGGCTCTATCAGAGTGATGGCTTGTTGTTTAACAGTGCTGTTTCTGTCCAGCCATCTTCTGGGGACTGTGAAAGGTGGTAGTTCTCATTGCCCTGGTTTCAAGATACAGCTCCAAGGAACCCTGGCTTTTCATGCTGCCACCCTTTGCTTTTTTTCCCTGGTAGTTTGTTATGTTTATAGTGTTTGCTCATTCATTTAACAGATGTTCTTAGATCCTTTTATTATTTGGCAATGTGATGGGTTCTTGATATATAGTAGTAAATCTAACATTCATTATCTCTGTCCGCATGGAGCTTAGAATCCAGTGGAGGAGACATTAAACATGTCCTTGGAAAATACCTACATTTGATTCTGCAGAAGATTTTAGTCTAATTCTCCTCATGTACAGTGGAGATCGAGCTTAGTAGAGCCACTTAACTGTCCTACAGTACTAAGGACTGGAGGGAAAAGTTCCTCAGAGGAACAGGTTCATTGTCACTGCTCTGCCTAGAGATAGAGCCTTCTGGATGAGAAAGGGAGAACTGAATATCATAATACAGGGATTACCATGAAAACAACAGCTTAGGTCACCTCCTTCCACCATGCCCTCCCCACCTTTTTCCCTGACAACATTGTTTTAACAGTGTTTTTATTAAGTTTATAATACTTAGGTGAGAACTCATGCTAAGTATTTCCAGCATTGTATATCCAGTTACTAGTTTTGGAACCACCCACCTATAGCGTGACCCCTCGGGCTTCTAAGGGATGTGGAGGAAGTAAAAACAATTTGGCCTGCAGTGACCTAGAAGGTGACATTTCCTTCGTGAATCCAGGGTGTCACAAGTGTAGAAATTCCTCAAAGCTACTGCGAATGGGTATGCTTTCTCCTCATACCTAAATGAACTTCTCTTAGTTTGGGTTGCTGGGAGGTGGGGATACCCCCTCAACATAACTGCTATTATATATGATGTTGCACAGTCCCTCCTGATAAGGGAAACTAGATCCTTATCAAGGCCATAAAACACAATAGAAAATGAGGCTGAATTAGAGATATTCCCCAAATATCTTGCATTATGCAGAGACAAAGAAAAGCCATTTGATAAATATTCCAATTCCCGATTCTCTGTCTGGTTATTATATGATCTTTGTAACATTTGACCTCTGTAACACTCTTTAACACTTTCTTTCAGGAGTTAGGGATGACTGTACCAGATTTTATTATTATTCATGAACGTCTTCTCTTTTGTAGAATACTCGCAAATTTATAATAGCCATCTGAGCATCTCAAGAAAACAAGCTGTCCTCTGTATTTGAAACCAAAACTATATTTTCTTACTAAAACACATTCTAACTAATAGTGAAGTGAAATTAAACTTACATAGCCACTCTTTTATAATTTTTTTTTCCTTGTACACATAGCCACTCTTTTGTAATTTTTTTTTTTTCTTTTTTACATGGTCCTTGTTGGTTATCTGTTTTAAATATAGCAGTGTGTACCTGTCAATCCCAAACTCCCAATCTATCCCTCCCCACCCCACTTCCCCCCTGGTAACCATAAGTTCATTCTCTAAGTCTGTTTCTGTTTTGGAAATAAGTTCATTTGATTCAAGTAAATTCAGATAAAGTTTTAAGAACGTATTCTTTCTGAAAGATAAAGAAAGCTGCTATCGTTCATCAGATAGACAGCTACATGTATAGCTGACTCATGCATTTTGGCATTTTTATTACTGTTTATGTGAACACTGGGACCTAGTATAGTCCAGCCATTGGGCGTAGGTACTAGAGTAAATGCATGAATAAGAGATGGTATTATTATATCATTCGTCATACTGTATTTCTGTTTGTATTTGTAATTATTATTATAAATAAGTATAAAACAGTATGATAAGAGTTATCTAGGAAGTAAAATTTGACCCATTAACTTTGACAGAGCATGGGAATTTGGTAGGTGA
Source organism: Grampus griseus (assembly GCF_964374135.1). Classification (NCBI taxonomy): domain Eukaryota; kingdom Metazoa; phylum Chordata; class Mammalia; order Artiodactyla; family Delphinidae; genus Grampus; species Grampus griseus. The sequence continues at coordinate 78,678,062 of NC_139018.1, read as the reverse complement.
AATGGAGCAAGGGCTGGTTTGAATTGACTCAATGGTGGTGATACAGTAAATTGGTAACTGACAACCGAACTGTATCGTAATACTAGTATAGCAACTTACATCTTTTTAATCAGTCATTGGTTATTTTGTGATTCTCCCCACCCTCTCCCCGCAAAAAAAACATAGAAGTTGGTAATAAAGCATTAACTTCTTACTTGGTTAACTAGTTACATAACATTGATTAACTTAATGTTTATTCTCTTAAATTTTTAAGAAGCTTAACTCTTTTTTTTAATTGTTTTTTTTCCTTTAAATAAAAGAAATGCTGCTGTGGAGGAATAGAAGGGAAAGGATGGAACGATACAATGGGGTGGGGCCATGTGCAGCCTTGAGTGTCAGGCTCTGAGGTCTGGACACAGTCCTATAGCTATGAGGTTCTCAATCTTTTGTGGACTGATTATTAAACAGGCACATTGCTGATGAGAGGTCTGGGGCAGAGGCTAGGTGTCTTCAGGTTTAACACACTCTCCAGGTGCTTCCTAGCCAAGGGCTGCAGACACACCTGGAGGCAATACCAAGGAACAGAAGGTTTGGAAAGTGGTGCTCTAGGCAGTATTGCCACAGCTTAACAGGAATATTTAGTGGAATATGTTTTAAAAATAAAAGGCTGCATAAATATGTTACTAATCTTGATATGTTTTAATTCATTTTATTTGTTTCTCAAAGGGATGTCCGTCGCTTAGTGGTGGCCATGTCTAGAGCCAGACTTGGACTTTATATCTTCGCCAGAGTATCCCTCTTCCAAAACTGTTTTGAACTAACTCCAGCTTTCAGCCAGCTCACAGCCCGCCCACTTCATTTGCATATAATTCCAACAGAACCTTTCCCAACCAGTAGAAAGGTAAGCCTACAGGTGACCACATTAGCAAAGAGCATCATCACATAAATCATCTGAACACTGGTTTAGAGTGCTCCTTACACTAAGGAACTGAATTAATATTTTCTATGTAAAAATAATACCAGCTAACATTTACTGAGTACTCACCACATATCAGGCAACTTCTCTGATCCAGTCTCCAACATATGGAAAATGGGGTTAATAAAACCTATTGAACAGGTTACTAATAGGAAATAAAATAATGTATGTCAAAGCTAATAGCCTGATACATGGTGAGTACTCAATAAATGTTACATTACATACATGATCTCATTTCATCTCAGTAACAGCCCTGTTCAATAGGTTTTCTTATTAACCTCACTTTCCATATGTTGGAAACTGGGGCTCCGAGAAGTTAAGTAGTTAAGCCACACATCTGAGTAGATGGAGAGTCCAAGATTTAAAAACCCAGACAGCCTGACTCCAGAGTCCATGTTAATCATCATCATACTATACTGCCTCTCTTCAGCTTTGTAAGGAGAACTTAACTAATTACTTGATAACAGAGTAATAACTGGTTTAACTCTTGGAGAACCCTCAAGAAGCTTGCATTCTGAGGGAAGGTGTCAGGGAATAGCACAAACACTTAACTCAGAAGTGCCACTCTCTCCTCATCCCTGCTACCCATCTCCTATCTCCCCTTCTTTCTTCCCTTTCCCACCCTCAGCTCCCAGAGGTAACATTATCCCTTCAGTTTCTGGCTTAGCCTTACTTTTGCACAAAGGAGCAGGTAACTTTATTTTCTTACGTTGTTTTCTTTCTTACATGAAGGTCAGCATACTATAGACTTTTGGGCTTTGTGTTTTTCATTTAATGAAATGTCTTGGAGGTCCATTGAATTTTAAATAAAACTGTCTTAAATGTTCACAGTATATTTCTTTTCCCCACCTCTCTTTTTTTTATTTTTAAAAATTTTTTTTTATTTTTTCATTTTTTGGCCTCACTTGTGTGGCTTGCAGGATTAGTTCCCTGACCAGGGATTGAACCCAGGCCCTCGGCAATGAGAGCATAGAGTCCTAACCACTGGACTGCCAGGGAATTCCACCCACCCCTCTTTAAAAAAAATAATAAAGTTAAATTCTGTGTGTTTGTTTTGTAATAATGTTAAGAACTTTTTTTTAATTGTTTTTTTTTCCTTTAAATAAAAGAAATGCTGCTGTGGAGGAATAGAAGGGAAAGGATGGAACGATACAATGGGGTGGGGCCATGTGCAGCCTTGAGTGTCAGGCTCTGAGGTCTGGACACAGTCCTATAGCTATGAGGTTCTCAATCTTTTGTGGACTGATTATTAAACAGGCACATTGCTGATGAGAGGTCTGGGGCAGAGGCTAGGTGTCTTCAGGTTTAACACACTCTCCAGGTGCTTCCTAGCCAAGGGCTGCAGACACACCTGGAGGCAATACCAAGGAACAGAAGGTTTGGAAAGTGGTGCTCTGGGCAGTACCATGGACTCAAGCCCTGGGGGCTGAGGGCTGGGAGCATCTCCCCATCCTCTGCTCAGGAGACAGTGTGAGGGGTGAGGAGGACTGCGCAGCCCTGAATCTCAGGAGAGGCTTCTCCCAGCAAAGCCGCCAGAAAATATGCAAATACAAACAAACAGAAAGACTTCCATGCTTTAAAGGCAATATTCCGTAGTTGTAACAGCATGGCAGTCTTTGCACACAGAAGTTGTGACCGTTACAGGAAGTGACCACCGTCCAAAGAACACCTGCTTATGTGCAATACCACCGTCCTGCTTAATTCTGAGAAATGCTATTTAATGTACTAAATATTTCTAACTTTATGTGCTTTAAATAATTTGTCACTTTAAGGTGAAATCCTTTTTCTTGATATGTTTTTTACCTCTATGATTTTCTGAATTGTACAGTAAGATAGGATGAGACTTTATAAAAATTTTACAATTGACTTTAAATAGGAAAGTTCTTAATCTTTATTCTCAGATGGTTTAGAAGAAGTGCACATTTTCTGTTTTCTTCATTTGCTTTACCACTTTACCTACACTGATAGAGTGGTGTTTCTCAGGTTGTTGTCAGAAGCTACTGCATCAGAATCACCTCGTTCTCCCTCAGACCTACTGAATCGAAATCACTGGGGGGCTACAGCCCAGGCCTCTGTTATTTAACACTTTCCCCACATGGTTCTGATGGGTACTACAAAATTTACACCTTAAACTACTATTTGCCAACATTTTTGACCATACGCTTTATTAGTAAAGAAAAAAAAATCTTGCCGGAATTCACTGGGGATCCAGTGGTTAGGACTTCATGCTTCCACAGCAGGGGGCACAGGTTTGATCCCTGGTTGGGGAACTAAGATCCCACAAGCAGCATGGCATGGCCAAAAAAAGAAAACTGGCAAATATTAACCCTCATGACTAACAGTCTATATATTAAGTAATAATAAATGATAGCTTCTTATTTTTTAGAAAAACATAAATGGGAATAATAATTTTAATATTTTCTTTGTGAATAGTCTTGAGACTTGCCTTTGGAGCGTATGTGGTATTGGAGACCACTACTTGAGACCATGTTGATGGTTTTTTTCTATTCAAATGATTGCTTATTTGTTATGAATTTTCTACATTAGTTAGTAGACCAAGACTCATGTTTTACTTACCAACTTGAAATTATATTAAAAGCTAGTGACTCTTAGCTCTCTCCTCATCTCTGCCTTTTCTCAATTTAAATTGAATCACTTCTCTTCATGAAATCCTTATTCGACTCTAACACTTACATCTTAATGTCCTCTTACTGTTCTTATTTCCTCCAAACCCTAATAGTCAAATAGTGTTCATACGTAAGATGGAGACATGGGCTTCTGTTGAAGTGTTAGCTTTCAGTGTCTTTCACTCTATACTTAACTTTCTTTTTCTTTTTTTTTTTAAATTTATTTTATTGATGTATAGTTGATTTACAATGCTGCGTTAGTTTCTGATGTACAGGAAGTGATTGAGTTATACAAATATACACTCTTTTTCATACTCTTTTCCATTATGGTTTATCACAGGATATTGAATATAGCTCCCTGTGCTATACAGTAGGACCTTGTTGTTTATCCATTCTATACATAATAGTTTGCATCTGCTAATCCCAAACTCCCAATCCATACCTCCCTTACCCACCTACCCCCACCCCCCCGGCAACCACAAATCTGTTCTCTATGTCTCTGAGTCTGTTTCTGTCTCGTAGTTAAGTTCATTTGTGTCATATTTTAGATTTCCACATATAAGTGATTATACTTAACTTTCTTTTTGCCGTCTTCTAGAATGGAGAGAGACCATCTCATGAAGTACAGATAATAAAGAATATGCCCCAGATGGCAAACTTTGTATACAACATGTATATGCATTTGATACAGACCACACATCATTATCATCAGGTAAGTTTTCTCAAAATTGACTCTTATTTTTCTTGCTGGAGAATCTTCTCTGTTGCCGAATAAATCTTTAACATATTTGATTCCTTGCAGGAAACCAGCTAAACCAAAGTAGATTACTATTCATGTAACATCCATATTTTAAAAACATCTTTTGTAGATATAATTTGGCATACAATAAATTCCACATATCTAAAGTATACAGTTTGATATGTTCTGATATTTGTATATATCCATGAAACCATCACCATAATCGAGATGATGAACATATCCATTATCCCCAAAAGTCTTGCACGTACACCTTGATAATCCCTCTCCTCCCTCACCAGTTCCTTTTCCACCTTCTCCAGGAAACCAAGGATCTACTTTACGTCACAATAGATTAGTCGCCATTTTTTAGACATTTATGTAAATAGACTCATACAGCATGTACTCTTTTTTCCTACTTTTATTCAGCATTATTTTGATATTCATTTATGTTTCAGAATGTATCAGTAGTCCTTTTCCTTTTATTGCTGAATAAGTAATCCATTATACAGATTACCAAGTTTACCCATTCATCCAGTGATGGACATTTGGGTTGTTTCCAATTTTGGCTGCTACAAATAAAGCTACTATGAACGTTCTCCTACAAGTCTTTGTACTTTGTCTCGGGTAAATTTCTAGGAGTGGAATGGTTGGATAGTATGGTAAGTATGTATTCAACTTCTTTTAAGAAACTGCCCACCTGTCTTACAAAGTGGTTGTACCATTTTATATTCCCACCAGCAATGTATGAGAGCTCACACACACTTACTATGTTTGGTCTTTTTATTTTAGCATTCCGGTAGGTGTGTAATGGTCTCGTTGTGGTTTTAATTGGCACTTCTCTAATAACAATTGATATTGAACATCTTTTCATGTGATTATTTACCATCTGCATATCTTTGAGGATGTGTCTGTTTAGGCCTCTCACTCACTTTTTTGGGTTGTATTATTGAGTTTTGAGAGTTTTAAAATTTATTCTGACTACAAGTTCCTCCTCAGATGTTTGTTTTATGAATATTTTCTCCTAGTCTGTGACCTGTGTTTTCATTTTTAAGTGTCTTTCAAAAAACAGTTTTAAATTTTGACAAAGTCCCAGTGTATCAAGTTGTTCTTCTGTGATTCATGCTTTTTATGTTCTAAAAGAACTTAGCCTGACCCAAAATTACAGGGATTTTTTCCCCTAATGTTTTCTTCTAGAAGTTGTATAGTTTAATTTGCTATTTAGAGGTATGCTACATTGTGGGTTAATTTTTTTTATATGGTGCAAGGTAAGGTTGCATTTTACTCATTTGCGTGTGGATATCCAGTTGTTTCAGCACCATTTCCTGAAAAGGCTATCTTTTCCCTCTGTTGACTTGCCTTGTCATTTTTTTTTTTTTTTTTGAGATTAAAAAAGCAGTTTTTCAAATTGAGATATAATTGACATATAGTTTTAGTTTCAGGTGTATAAAATAATGATTTGCTATTTCTATATATTACAAAACAATCACCACAATAAATCTGATTAACATCCTTCACCACACAGAGTTACACTTTTGTTTTTTCTTATTTTGAGAACTTTTAGGATCTCACCTTGTTTTAGTAGAAAAATCAATTGGCCACGTGTGTGAGAGTCTACTTCTGGGCTTTCTATTCTGTTCTGTTGATCTTTGCATCTTTCCTTTTTGCCTTTACTACACTACCTTTATTAGAGTTTCTTTATCGTAAATCTTGAAATTAGATAATGTGAGTCCTTCAGTTTTGTTATGTTTCAAAATGGTTTTGGCTGTTCTAGTTCCTTTGCTTTTCTGTATATATTTTAGAATCAGCTTGTCTATTTCAACCCCCCAGAAAAAGCATGTTGAGGTTTTGATTAGGATTCTGGAGTATTACTGCTTAGGATCAATTTGGGGAAATTAACATCTTAACAATATTGAGTCTTCTTTCCATGAATATGATACCTCTCTCCACTTCTTTAGGTCTTCTTTGAATTCTCTCCTCAGTGTTTGGCAGTTTTCAGCATACAGGCTTTATACATATGTTGTTAGTTTTATTGCTAAGTATTTCACATTTTGTGCTGCCATTGTGAATACTACTTTAAAATTTTTTCAGTTTCCAACAAGAGAAACAGTTCCTGAAGAGAGAAGCCCAGCTTTAGCTCCAGACTGCCATGGGGTAAAAGGGAAGCCAGGCATATAGAGCTGCTCCAGTGTTCTGGTTAAGTGGGACAGGAGCCTGTGCCCTGCTGCTCTCTCCCTGCCATGGCCTTGTCTCAAGGCTTGGTTCCTTCTCACCCCTCACAGGGCCCCTTGATTGAAGTCGGTCCTTTCTTGAGTTGGTGTGGCAGTCAGTCCTAATCAGCCACTGTTTTTCCAGAGTGTTACAATAAATTCCTTTGCTAAAAAATTTAATAGCTTTTGATATTGTTTTTCTCCCTGAGGATGTAATGTATGATCTCATCATTATTATCTGATATCTAGGCAGGCATATTCCATGGAGTCAGTAAAACTTAGGCCATTATCATCAGAGTTGTTACATCTGTAATATAACATGGCCAGCAGTGTTTTGGAGAATTCTACAGTGACAGTATCAATTAGGAAGATAATGTGAGAACTTAACTTTATAAGCCAGTGTCTTTTTATTTGGATTCTTTGATGTCTTCCCTCTCTCTCTCTTTCTTTTTTCTTTTTTTTTCTCTTTAGACTTTATTACAGCTACCACCTGCTATGCTAGAAGAAGGTGAAGAAGTTCAAAGTCAGGAAACAGAATTGGAAACAGAAGAAGAGGCCACGCCTGCTCAAGCTGACATTGTACCTAGTCTAACAGATGCCAGCTCCAGTCAAGAAACCTCAGCCTCTCAGACTGAGACCATCCCCAGTCACACAGGAGACAGTTCCAGTTCAGAGGCCATCCCTACTGAATCCGAGATCACTGCTACTGTGGCAGAACCTGTAGCTGTACCAGCGGAGAATAACACCCCTCAAGATGCCACATCCGCCCCCAGAGAAACCAAGTAGCCAAACTGTAGCCCTTCTTAGGGAGGACATTTCATTTATAAAGTCTAGGTAAAGTTACCTTTTGTATTTTACATATTCTTCTGCCATTTTAATGGCACTAATTAATATTCAGTCCTTATTTTTGTTAGCTGATCTCAATGTTTGTCTTCTGGTATATATGAAAAAAGAATGTGTGTGAACAACTCCAACTTTATTTGTCCAGTCAGAAGAATAAATAACCATTCCTTTGATATTTTGATTATTAAATAACTATATCTATAATCATACCTACATTAAAAGAATTTTCTACAGAGTAATAGTTCACATTTTTAGTGAACTTCGCTAAAGAAAAGGACAAAATATACTGGAATTAACTACAAATGACTTCAAGCAAGTGTCCAAATTGGGGAGGAAATCATTTCTTCTACCATAATGTAAGATGCTCAAGTCATGTTTCTTTCTACCCCTCCTTTCTTTGCTGTCTTCCTGGATGGAAAGGCGTCAACACCATAGGATATAAGTTGCTCCGATCCATTAAAGAAGGCATGCATTTCCTTCCCCCAAATCTCAGAATGTGTAAAATCACCTAGAATGTCTCTTTATTTTGGGGGCCACTCCAGGCCTAATGAATCAGAATCTCAGGGTTAGGGCCTAGGAACCTGCATTTTTATTTTTGCAGGTGCTACACAATTAATGTTTGAGTTGCTGGCCGAATGATATCAGATAAGGCTGGTGAGGCTGGGCCAAGATTTGTCATTCATCTAAGCAAGAAGGATCTGGCAGATCCATTTGGGCAGGAACAAAGGTCCAGGGTCCGGGCAGTGAAAATCAGTGAACTTAATTAATTCCTGTATTCAGGATGGATTTCTTCCAATGCAGAGCTTCTGAGTTTTCTGCCCTGTTTAGTTCTCTTGATAGATAACCAGCCATAAGGAGACCTTAAGGTAAAAACGTGCTCCAGATTTGGGAAGGCATCTGTACTAGGACCTTGCTACTCAGGTGTGGTTTGCAAATCAGCAGCATCAGTGTTGCATTGAAATTTGCTAGAAATGCAAAAGTTTGGGCTGTACCCCAGATCTGTTAAATCTCAATCTGCATTACAGCAAAGTCCCCAGGTGATTCAAATGCACTTTGTAGTTTTAGGAGCGCTGTACTGAGATTACTGTGCCGTCCTCACATCAGTGAGAGGTTGAATGGTGATCCTATGATGGTAGAGTTTACAGTGAGTATGACTGTTTTCTGACAATGGACCTCTGCTTATAAGGTCCCTGGGCATGGTGACCAGAGAAGAGATGAATATATGTATGTGGGAAGGGTGAACTTGTCCACTAGTTCTCTTCCGCATTCCCACATCTGCTAGAGTGGCTAAGGGGAGCATTTCCCCAAATCTACTGCATCTACCTTTAGGCTTGACCGTGTCCAACGAACTTTTGAAGAATTAAGCAAGAATTGCACACTGCCAGTGACCAGACCAGTGTTTCTCATCTTGATATTTTGAAGCAATGATGAATTCATAAGGAAATTAAACCCAGAATGTCAAGTCAGTGATGTTTTTGAGTGACTAATGTTGGCTTAAGTTTACCAGTCTGTGGTGGGTAACATTCAGACTCCTGTCTTACAGTGCTTCTTGCAGCATCAACAATTGTGTCGGGTGGGGAAGGGGACGATGAAAGTGATGGGATAATAAGGGGAGTGAAATGCCAAGGAAACGAATGTAGGAAGCCTAGGTCTGTTTGTTATCAGAGTTAGGATGGAGCCAAATGGTCTGTTACATAATTTCTCTGAGTGTAAGAATTTGAAAGCAGGTGTCATGGGCATCTGTATGAGGACTTGCACTCAGAATTATGTTCATCTGTGAATATATAGTATCAGGCTAAGCAAGAGGGAAAGAAGCTTTACCATATTACTGTCTTTCCTGGAAAAGATTGATTTTTCCCTCTGCCCTTTGGAGGAAATGACTCATGAGACCTGCAACCAAAGTAAAGCAAAACTGTTGTGCTGCTTTCTCCTTAAATAAACCATTTTCCTAACACTGTATATCACTCTGTCTAGCTGGGTGGCTGAACGTTTTTCTTTGCTGCTTGGTTTTCTATCACACTAAAAAGAAAATTTTAACTGCAAGATGAATAACTCCTTTGCCTCTGTCAAATTAAGAAAGGGATGATGAAAGTGGGACTTGCATTATTTTAAATTGTTTATTCACTGGAAAGGCCAGTGAACTGCAGTTGACTATAGAATTGTGGAATTTTTAAAGGAACTTAAGAGATCTTTTCTAAACTTAAATAATGAGGAAACTGAATCAGATGGTCTTAACCAGGGTGGCAACTGTGGGAGACTGGGGTAGAATCCAATCTATAGTCCAGGGCAGTTTTGTGCCTTTTTTTTTTAATCAACCACACATGAGTAATTGCTTCATAAATTCAAAATTTTTCCATTTAATTTGGGATTACTACAGACACAGGTATTCTAGCCAGGTGACCATTTCAGATTAGTGTTCCCATTGCTCTCCATCCTGTTTTTCATATCTGAATATGTCGTGATTTTGGAGTTTATTTTTAAAAGCAGACCAAAAAGTCACATGCCAAGAGAAAGAGCATGAAATGAAGCAATTCAAGTATTTAGACTTTTTTTCACAAAATGCTGAGTTAAGAAAGTACATTACCAGCAGTTGGGAATAAATAGCTCTATTGATTTGGGCAAATGAATGAGAAGATCTAAATATTATCAGGTCTCTTGAAGTTAGTGCGATGATAAAAGTTGATATTTTGCTAGATACTGAGAGAAATGGTATACATGGGCCATTTGTGCTCCTATAAAAAATGAAGTTTTTATGATCAGGGGACAACATGATATTGTAAAACAGACTTTGGACTCATCCAGACCTGACTCAAATTTTACGTAATTTGCTCATCAGCATTTGGTTTGACCTTGACAGGTGTTATAACCTCTGTAAGTCACAGTTTTATCTACAAAATGGGGAAAAGATCTGTTTGTTTGTTAATGGGGTAATGTTTATGAAAACATCTGGCACCTGGTTGCTTGGTAAATACCAGTCCCACCCTCTGCATTTTCCCCCAAATCTTTGAGACAGTGTAGGATATTGCCAGCCAGTCCTCTGACTTGGGTGCGTAGCTATGCCCCTATCCAGGGAGTATGGAGGAGGATTAAGAAGGGAACACGTGGTGGCAGTTGACCTTTGAAGATCAAGGGTCAAATTTACTGATTGGAAACCTGGAAATCAGCGTATGGCAGCATTGAGGATGGTCTCTGCTGAAATTAAAATTTCTAGCAGAACAGCATACCCAGATGGAGATAGTAGGTACCATTGTGCTTGGGATATATTGGTAACATCAATTCTGTATCCTGTACTCCCCCACCCCGAGATCATCTATATTGTTGCACTTACCTAGCTTGAATGTGCTTTTTCCTTTTTATCTTGTACTCACATGGTATTTTAGAGGTGTTTCTTCAATTAAAATAAGATAAAAAAGATTTTTTAAAGAATGCTGACCCTTTTGCATGCACCAGAAGAGCAGTTAAAAACAAGCAGTGCCTTGCTTCCTGTGAAAAATGCTTGGCAGTTAGCCTTTGTAATTATGAAGCAATCATGTTAATAGATGTTTAAGAATAATACAACTGGAGCTGTACAGAGCCAAGGATGGAAATGAGCACATGAGACCATTTTTTCTTTATCCATTGCTATTCTTCAGTGCCCGAGAAGGGGTTTTAATTCAGCGGTAACCAGAAGCTTTGGACACTTTTTTTCTTCATAGGGACAACCCTGAGCTCAGTCCCCTGGAGCATGACTCAGAATGCAGCACAGTTACTGCTGACTGCCACCTTTATTGCCAGCTCTACCTTTTGGCTTACACTTATTTCATTAGCTACTTAAACTTCTGCACTTTCATATAAAAGATGGCTAATCCCAGTATTTCTCAACATATGTTACAAAACCACCCGTCTTCAAAAATACTTTGAAAAACATGTTCCATGGTCAAATAAGTTTGAGGAACACAATTAATTATCATTCCCCATTTGCAGAATAACAATGCATTGTTAGCTAATTAAAGGTTCTTTCCTGCAGGAAAAAATCATGTTAACTTTGTTTAATCTAGCATTTGATTATCGCAAGCTTATTTGACCATAGAACTCTTTCTTTTTCTTTTTTTTTTTTTTTAAATAAGACATTCTAAAGAACTAGTTCCTCAGAACAGTTTGGGAGCCAGTATTTTTACATTAGCAAGTGAACTTTGATTCCCCCTTAGAAAATTAAGGGGATAAGAATATACCAGCTCCAATACGCTACTTTGTCATAAGGATTATTTTGAGCTGAAGGCAGTTGACAAACAGCAGATGCAAGAAGTATTCTCTGTCCTTGTGCTTCTGCCTAAAAGCAGGGCATAAATTTCCCTTTGTAAAGATGACATAAATTTCCATTTGTAAAGGTATCCTCTCTCTCCTGTACCAGGAAGAAGACAACAACCCTTATCATGGGACACAGAGATGATGCTGTGAAATGAGTCTGCATAAACAAACCTTACTAAAATGACCCTTATCTTCCATTAATTTCCCCGTGTATTTACTTGCCCACAATCTACCACCCCTAAAAGCCCAAACTGCCCCCCTTATTTTTTTGCCTATTTACTTCTCCATAATTTATTGTCCTTTGTTAAAATGATATATAAGCTTCAAAGCCTAACAGCTTTTGGGGGGAGTTTTTACTTTTCTGTGTAGCCCCCCTGGAAGTAAAGTTAAAAACATCAATTAAATTTGCATGCTGTTTCTCCTATTAATTTGTCTTTTGACAGTTTAATTCACAGGCCCCAGGTACAGACCTAAGAAGGTAAAGTCTTCCCTCCCCTACAAAAATAAGACTTTAATACATCGTTTTTCCATTAAGTAACCAGAGGCTAAAGTAGCACAGCTGAAGAAGAACGTAGAGGTGAAGTGATTTGTACAAAATATCGTATTATAGTGTAATTAACTTTTGAGTGTCACATGGTATTAATAGCAACATCCTGAAAATACAAATGAATAGAAGTTTGATCAATGTACCATGACATTCGTTCGTGTGAGCCTTCTAAGAAAAGGTCACTGAGCATTCTCTGTTTACATTTTAATTTTAGAGTCCAGGATTTCACACTAACCTTTTCTCATTTCTTACTGTGCAGTAAAAGGACAGTCCGTATTTCCAGTGTGTCTTGTTTTCTCAGTTCTCTAAATGTTTGTTTTCTTTAAAAGTCTGTTTCAAAAGGGGAAAAGATTTAGCGTGGTAAATAGGGGTGGACAAGAGATAATAGAAGAAAATTTAGGCAAATATGAAGAAAATTTCCTTAAAGAAGAATGTAAGATAAAGGACCCCAAAAGTTACCTTGCATAGGACATGTTGAATTGTCTCTTGGTTGATCTCCAGAGATAATGGTCCCCACCATCCTCTCTCTATCTTTGACTTACGTCGTACATTGACCCAACACTCTTCTTGCAGTAAATCTAAGTGCAAGAACCTCAATGGTAACTGCTTCTCCTTGGAAGATACCTTGTTTAATATAAATGGCTCTTTTGAGAAACTGATTTTATTGACCTTTTTAAAAAAGTCAAGAGTTCTTGATAGGAAGTGATCGTATAAAATACCTTTTTCTACTCTCATTGATTGGTTCATTTTGAGGGGAGTTTTCTTCTGGTTTTTAGTTCAGTTATTTACAATAAATGTGGTTACTGTATTATGGTATTTTCATTACCCATTTTCTTCTAGTAGCACTTTCCAGTGCTGATTTCTTCTAATCCCAGACTTCCCCAAGAATAGTAGTGGAACAAGAATAGAGCTAGTTAATTTGCATTTTATTTTGCTGGTTGACTACTTTTCACAGAAGTGAATTGAATTAAAAATAGTAAAAAGTTGGGGCTTCCCTGGTGGCGCAGTGGTTGGGAGTCCCCCTGCCGATGCACGGGGCACTGGTTCGTGCCCCAGTCCCGGAGGATCCCACATGCCGCGGAGCGGCTGGGCCTGTGAGCCATGGCTGCTGAGCTTGCGAGTCCAGAGCCTGTGCTCTGCAATGGGAGAGGCCACAACAGTGAGAGGCCCGCGTACTGCAAAAAAAAAAAAAAAATAGTAAAAAGTTGGAAGGTGTCTTTGAAACTATCTAATTCTTGTGCATTCATGGACTGAGTACCTACTGTATGTCAGGCAACAATGCCATAGTTCGTAGGTGAGAACACTGAGGCATTGGGTGGTTTGCCTAGGACACTATGGTTCGTTGAACTGGGACCAGAACCACCATCTGACATTCAGGCAAATTCCTTACCTTGCTGTTCTTTAAACTTATTTGCTTGAAACAAATCCAAGTAGAAGGAGCAACACTTAATATTTCACAGATGAGTAAGGCAAGCCTACTAAACAATTCCTCTCAGGTTTAGAATACCAGAGAGGAGACCAGGTTGCCAAAATCAGGATAGGAAATAAGAGGTCTATGAAAAAATATGCTTTAATGTTACAGTGCTTATACTTAACAGGTGAAAGCCAAATTAATACTTGTTTTGGATTGAAAAAGGTATGAGAAACATATAATGGGGAGGGGCTATAGTAAGTAGTATTTAAGTGCCAAAATGTGAATTATCCTAACGCTGTTTTAGTTTTGGGCAAAGTCAGAACAGTTTAAATAACAACAGTTTTAAATGAATGTAATATATGATAAGGGAAAAGTTAGAATTTACCAAGACCTGTACTTTAAATTGCCATTATAGGCAAACCTCAGAGCTATTGTGGGTTCATTCCAGACCGCTGCAATAAATTGAATATCACAATAAAGAGAGTCACACTAATTTTTCAGTTTCCCAGTGCATATAAAAGTTATTTTTATACTATATTGTAGTCTATTAAGTATGCTAAATAGTATTATATCTAAAAAGGCATACATACCTTAATTTAAAAATACGTTATTGCAAAAAGAAAAATGCTAACCATCATCTGAGCCTTCAGCGAGTCATAATCTTCTTGCAGTAATAACTTGCAGGATCACAGATCACCATAATAAATATAACAATAATGAAAAAGTTTGAAATATTGTAAGAATTACCAAAATGTGACACAGAGACACAAAGTGAGTAAATGCCCATGGGGAAGTGTTGCTGATAGACTTACTTGACACAAGGTTGCTTCAAACCTTCAATGTGTTAAAAACATAGTATCTACAAAACAATAAAGTGAAGTGCAATAAAATGAGGAATGCCTGGTTCAGCCTTCCAGTTTAACTCTACCTGCCGCAAACCCAACGTTAGCACATCTGGGAGCTGAAAAGAACATCTGTGTGAGCTAAAGTTCCCAGGAGCAAACGTCTGTTTCTAAAACAACTCAAAGCAAGACGCTCTTATGCAATTACAGAAATCAGTTGCGGTTTTTTAGAGGTCGCCATTGCAACTCTTGGTCTAGTTGGGCTCATTAAATGAATGGGCTCATCTGAGCAAGTAGAGAATGTGTTTCCTCTGCAGAAATACAGTCGTAGCTTTGGTGAAAAGACTCATGAATGTCAACTGTCATTGACACTTGAGAAATTAAATTGGTCAAGTGGTTCTCTTAAATTGACATGGTACTATGAATATTGGGCATGGGTAGTTTGGCCTGCTTTTGAGCTACATAAAAATGGAACCGTACAAAATGTACTTTTTTTTGTCTGCCTTCTCACATAGATTGTAATAACATGAGGTAGGAATCAAGATTAACTGAGCACTATTTATTAGATCATTCTTTCTCTCAACACTATACTGTAATCTTTGTCATAAATCAAGTAATTGTATATGTGTGGGTCTGTTTCTGGAATTGTTCCATTGGTAGAGTTTTCTTGTGCCAACATTTAACTGTTTTAATTACTGTAGCTTTACATTAAACCTTGACATCTGGTTGTGTATTCTCCCTTAGCTATATTCTTCAAGATATTGGCCACTCTTAATCTGTGTATACACTTTAGAATCTTCCTGTCAATTCTAAAAAAAAGCGAAAAAAAACTTGCTTGGATTTTTATTGGGATTGTATTGATTCTATAGGTCAATTTGGAGGAAAACTGATGTCTTCATCATTTAGGAATATGGTGTTTCTTTCCATTTACTTAAGCATTCTTCAATCTCAATAATGTTTTGTAGTTTTCTAGATAAAGGTTTTGGCTGTCTTTTGTTAAATTTATTCATATTTGATTTTTTATACTACTATAAATGGTACTTTTAAAACTATATTTTATTATGTTTTGTCATTATTTGTTACTGGTATATAGAGATACAGTATCTTTCTTGTATGTTGCCCTGGTATGTAGCGATCTTGTTGAATTCACTTATTATAGTATGACAGTACATTATTTTGGGTTATCTACATACATAATTATGTCATCTGTGAATAATGGTAGTTTTATTTCTTCTTCTTTGATCATTATACTTCTTATTTCCTTTTTAATCTCTGTGCCTTTTACTTCCCTTTTCTGCTTATTGGCTTATTGAAGACCTCCAGTACAGTGTTGAATGGAGGCAATCAAAATGAGTATCTTTGTTTCCCCCGAATCTTAGGGACAAAGCTTTTAATATTTCACCTATTGCTATAGGTCTTTGTGATACCCTGTATCAGATTTTAAGAGTTTCCGTCTATGCCTAATTTGCCAAGTGTTGTTGTTGTCATTGTTTTTAACATGAATGGATGTTGAAATCTCTATACAAATACTTTTTCAGTGTATCCTCAATATGATTATATGCTTTTTCTCCTTTATTCTGTTAATGTGGTGAATTGCATTGGTTTATTTTTCAACCTTTTTTTTTCTTTTTTAATTTAGTTTTGGCTGTGTTGGGTCTTCGTTACTGTGTGCGGGCTTTCTCTAATTGTGGCAAGCGGGGGCTGCTCTTCATTGTGGTGCGTGGGCTTCTCATTGCGGTCGCTTCTCATTGTGGAGCACGGGCTCTAGGCGCGCAGGCTTCAGTAGATGTGGCACACAGGCTCAGCAGTTGTGGCTCGCGGGCTCTAGAGAGCAGGCTCAGTAGTTGTGGCGCACGTGGTTAGTTGCTCTGCGGCATGTGGGATCTTCCCAGACCAGGGCTCGAACCTGTGTCCCTTGCACTGGCAGGCAAATTCTAACCACCAGGGAAGTCCCTTGGTTTATTTTTCTATTGATTTTTTTTTTCTTCTCGTCATGGGCCAAAATTGCTACTCTTTACATGCCGAATAAATTTTTAGTTGAATACTGGAAATTACAAGTGCTATGTTGTTGAATGTTTGGATTTTGTTGTCTTCCTTTAAAGACTGTTGAAGCAGTCTTTATTAGCAGGCAGTGACTTGTGGGTATTAGTTGACCTTTTTGATGTTTGTTTTTAAGCTTTGTTACACAGGTATAGAGTACTTTACTCTAGGACTAGTTTAGCTCTTTCACTAAATTGTGACCTTTCTGTGGTCACTGCCCCAGGTGTTCAATGAGGTGTCTCTACTCGAGCTGGTAGAAATTTAAACCTTGATTTTCATCAAGGTGAGCTCTGGGAAATGTTTAGCTTATAGCTCCCAGGCAGTTGTTATTCAATTGACTTCATGGAGTTTCACACTGTGCATGTGCATGTATAGATTAGTATTCAGCCAAAGACTTGAGGGGACCCCTCTTCAGACTTCTGGAGTTCTTCCTATGCATAACTCTCTCCTTTCATAGACTCTGCCCCCAAATTCCACCCAGCTCAGCCTCCTCACGTTTTAGTTCCTAAAGTCAGTGAGACTGCTGGGCTTCTACTTAGGTTCTCCTTCCCTGTGCTGCCGTTTGGAAATTACCTCTCAGCAAAAAGCCAGGGCAATCACAGGGCTCACCTTGTTTTGTTGTGTTTCCTTTCTTTCAGGGATCAAAGACCTTTGCTGCCTGTTGTTCAACGTCTGAAAATAGTTGCTTCGTATATTTTGTCCAGTTTTCTAGTTGATTTTAGTGGGATGATGAGTTACTACTTCATGAGCAGAAGCAGAGGTTCTCACATTGATTGGTTTTTCAAATATTAAAGTGACCTCACATTCCTAATAATTTTAAAATAATTGCTGTATTAAGTTACTAATATTTTTATTAGGATTCTTGCATCTGTGAGAATTATAGAGATTGGTCTATAATTATTAAGATGATGATGATATTACTTTTATCAGGTTGGGTATCAAGATTATGCTGACCTCATAAATTGAGTTGTAAGTATTCTCTCTTTCTTCTTTTAGTGGAAGAGATTTTGTAAAAGTGGTGTTATTTCTTTTTTTAGCATTTGGAACAATTTACCAGTGAAGTCATCTAAGCCTGGAGATTTCTTTGTGATGTTTTAAATTTCAGATTTAATTTATTAAATGGTATAAGACTATTCTGTTTCTTGTTGTGTTGGTTTTGGTAAGTTGTGTTTTTATAGGAATTTGTCCATTTAAGCTGAATTTTAAAATTTATATGGGCAAAAGTAATGTATAATAACTTTTCAGCACAGCTTTAGCTATATCGCGCACATCCCATATCATGTTTTCATTAACATCCAGTTCAAGATGTTTCCTAATTTCCATTGGGACTTTTTTAAACACATTTTTTCATTTTCTTTGAAAATGTTTTGGAACTTAATAGAGGTGGTGGTTACACAAACTTGTGAACGCACTAAATACCACTTAATTGTTCTCTTTAAAATGGTTAACTTTATGTTATGTGAATTTCACCTCAATTTTTTAAAAAAAAAACAAGAATGCCTTTTAAGAAGTGGGTTTCTTAATTTCCAAGCATTTGGGCATCTTTCTTATCTTTTTGTTATTAACTTCTAGCTTTGTTCCACCATGGTCAGAGAACGTACTCTGTATGATGAAAATCCCTTGAAATTTGTCAGGACTTTTATGGTACATGTTTCACATGCACTTGAAAAGATTGTGTATTCTGTAGAAGTTAGGTACCATCATATGTATATACACACACATATAAATTAGTGTTATAAATTGTTAATTATTTTGTTCAAATCCCTTATATTCTCACTTTTTGTCTGCTTGTTCTATCAGTTACTGAGAGAGGTGTGTTTTTAAAAAAATCTGAGTGTGTTATAGGCTTATTTCTTCTTTTAGTTCTATCAAGTTTTGCTTTGTGTATTTTGAGACCATGTTATTAAAAGCATACAAACATAGAATTATTATACCTTCTTGATGGATGGATTTTTTCAGTTATTTAGAAATGTGTCTCTTTAAGTCTAGATATGCTTCTGGCCTTGAATCACTACCTTGTCTAACATTAATACAGCTATACCAGCTTTCATTTGGTTGCTTTTTGCATGGCATATTTTTTCCATTCTCCTACTTAAACTTTCTAGGTCCTTATATTTAGGGTTTTCCTGTTGTAAGGAACATATCCTTAGGTTTAGGATTTGATTTTACCTATTTATAAGTAATACGTTGAAGACACAAGACTTCTGGGTGAGAAGCAAAAGACTGCATCACTCACAGGACAGCAAGCAGCATGGGCATCAGCATGTTTGTTTGCATCAGTTCCTCTTGCTTCCCGAGTCCCACAGAGGTGACCTGGAGGGCCCTAACGCGTCCCTGCATAGTCATGGGTTGTGTTATAGGAGAGGAACACTGGGGAGTCCCCCACTTTTACAGTAAGCAGCAAGCAAACCTGTTTGTTGTCCTCACCCCTCAAGGTTTCTTGCTGCAAACTCAGCCCTCTTGGGAAATGACCTGAGTGAAGAGCAGCCTTGTATTCTTGACACACCCACCAAGAGCGTGTTGGGATACTCTGTGAGCTTATTTATTTCTCCTTGTAATTCTGTCAATTTTTGTATAATGTATTTTGAGACTATTTTATTAAAAGTATACATATTTAGAATCATTATACCTTCCTGATCAGCAGACTTCTTTATCATGTAAAAAATGTCCCTCTTTAACTCTAGTAATGCTCCTTGCCTTAAAGTCTACCTTCCCTTATATTAGTTTTAACTACACCAGTTTTCCTCGGGTTAGATTTTTCATGCTGTATCTTTTTCCATCCTTACTCAGTCTTTCTGTGTCCTTATATTTAATTTTTTTCTTTTGTAAGCAACATGTATAATTAATATAACCTTTGTCTTTAGAGTAGATCATTTTAATTTTATATAATTTAAAAATTTTTATTTTATAATTATATAAAATTATATTTTTATTTTATATAATTATAAAATTATATAAATTATATTTGGGTTTATTTTAACCATTTTACTCTCCTGTGTTTTATGTTCACTTTTCTCATCTTTCTTGCCTTTCTTTGGATATATAAAGTATTCGTTATTATTTTATTTTTCCCATTCTTTTAGTTTGTAAATAACACCTTTTTTGGGGGGGGGGGGCCACACTGCTCAGCTTGTGGGATTTTAGTTCCCCAACCAGGGACTGAACCCGGGTCCTTGGCAGTGAAATCACCAAGTCCTAACCACTGGACCCCCAGGGAATTCCCAATAATACATTCTTTTACCTGTTATCTTCAAAAGTACAGCAGGCATTCTTGACTTATTACAGTCTACTAAGAATTAATACCTGTTCCACCTCTCACATGATACTAAGACTTTGTAATACTGATTTTATTCAACCCCTCCTACTTTGTGTTATTATTCTTATACATTTTATTTCTACATAAATTTTTGTAGAAATTTTTCTACACTCCAATAAAAACATTATTATTGTTTTGCAAGTTAATATTTATTTTGATTAACCCATACATTTACCCTTTCCATTGCTCTTCTTTCCTTCATATATCTTTATTTTTCATCTGGAAAATTTTCTTTCCTTATGAAGAGTTAAATCTGTTTAATATTTCCTTTAGTGTAAGTGTGCTACTGACAAATTTCTCTCAGTTTTTGTTTATCTATTTCACCTTTGTTTTTTGTTTTTTTTGCGGTACGTGGGCCTCTCACTGTTGTGGCCTCTCCCGCTGCGGAGCACAGGCTCCGGACGCGTAGGCCCAGCGTCCATGGCTCACGGGCCCAGCTGCGCCGCGGCATCTGGGATCCTCCTGGACCAGGGCATGAACCCGTGTCCCCTGCATCGGCAGGTGGACTCGCAACCACTGCGCCACCAGGGAATCCCTCACCTTTGTTTTTGAAGGATATTTTCCCATGTATCTAAACTGTCAATTATTTTCTTTGAGCACATAAAAAATGTCATTTTATTTTCTTCTACTTCCATCTCTCTTTGGAAAAGTCAGGTGTCAGTCTTTTGTTGCTTCTTTCAAAATGATATCTCTTTTCTCTAGCTGTTTTTTACAATTTCTAGCTTTGTTGTTGATTTTTAGCAGTTTGCCTTGCATGTGCCAAGGTGTGCGGTCTGGTTGTTTTCTACTCATCTACCTTCCACTCCACTAATCTTATCTTCTGCTCTGCTCTATTTGCTGTTAAAGCTACCTATTGAGTGCTACTATTAGTTTTTGCATTTTCCACCTCCATAATTTTCATTTTATTCTCTTTTAACAAATTCCATTTCTCCATCTTGTAATCTATTTTCTTGAACATATTAATCACAGTGGTTTCGGTGTGTCTGATAACTCCAGTATCTGGATTACCTGTCTATGTTTCTTTTGCCTGTTTTTCTCTCAATCCTGTTTCTTGCTATGCCTGGCAGTACTTTAATGAATGTCTGACATTGTATGTGAAACATTGCACAGGCTCTGGATGATGTTTTCTCCCTCCAGAGAGGATTTACCCTCTCCTGTCACAGGCAGCCTGGAGGCAAATCACCTCAATCCATTTGGGACCACACCTCAATCCAGTTGGGGCCACACCTCTCCCAGGCTGGTGTGCTGTCTTTGGGAAGGTCAGTCGAGTTCTGGCTCGCACTTATTCCTAGGGTGTAACCATCTAGACATCCCAGCTGAGGGCCTGAGATATTTGGGGGGGATCAGTCCTTTTGGGTAGGTTCCAAATTCAGTTTTTGTCTCCATAGCATTATGAAATTGCTAAATATTCTGCTTTGCTTTTTCAGCCACTTTCTGTTTGGCTCTAAGCCTCTTGCCTGCACAACTTAATCAGTAAATAACTTGAAGAAAACTTATGCTGATGTTGGGATCACATTTTTGCACCCCTCTTCTCTAGGATCTTGATTCTACATGTTCTAATTGCCGTGGCAGCTTCAAACTTCAATTTTTATCTTCCCAGCCCCGTCAAATTACTGCTAACTTCTCAGCCATTTGCCCTGCACCGAGAATTGCCAAATGCCCTGTCTTATTCCATGTGGGTTGCTATAACAAAAATACCATAAACTGGGTGTCTTAAGCAGCAAACATTTATTTCTCACAGTTCTTTAGGAAGCCTAAGATCAAGGTGCTGGCAGATTTAGGTCAGGTGAGAGCCAACTCCCTGGTTCATAAAGGACCACCTTTTCTCTGTGACCACACACGTTGGAAAGAGGGCAAGAATGTTCTCTGGGGTCCCCTTTATAAGGACACTAATCCCATCCACGAAGGATCCACCCTCATAATTTAATTATTTCCTAAAGGCCACACCTCCAAATATCATCACATTGTGAGTTAGGATTTCAACGTAAGAATTTTGCGAGTATACCCATTCAGTCCATTGCATGCCCCTAGGGGTAAAGCAGTGTGCAAAAACTCAGGATCACCTCAATAAGTCGCCTCCCCTCAAGTCCTGGCTATCTCGGCAGGTTTCTAGTGCCTTCAGACAGATTTTTTTCTCAATTTCTATCCAGCTTTTTCAGTTGTTCTTGGTGAGGATTGGTCAGGCCATTCCATCACAGCTGGACTGGACCACATTTGAAAAACACTGATTTAATGCCTTTCTGTACCTATTTTGTACTGTCTCATTTCCCTTACTGAACTCTAAGTCTCTAGAGAATTACCATTAATCCTCAGGTTGATCAGACTCTGCCTCATTCCTGATACCACTGACTCTTCTTTTCATCAAGGAATGTTTAGACCCCACCTGCAGGTATAGCCTTATCCTTGACCTTTGACCAATCCTGGGACTCATTAGAAGAAGGTGAAAGAAAGACATGGAAGGCTAGCCCTGTGATCCACAGCTTCAGGTCACCCCTGCTACCAGATGGGCTCAGAGCATATTCACTAGACACGGGCAGTTCCAGGTTTTGGTGGGCCCAAAGTGTATACAAATTTAAGAGCCATATTTAAGAAAAAGGATGCAAAATTATGAACACAAAATTAGGTATAAGGCTTTGGAAGGGGCCATGCAAGAGAGGAGTCTTGAAACTTAACCTTCATTAGCTTCATACTAACTCTCTCTGGTGTTGGTTTAAATTTGGGGTCCTAGCTTTCTTTCTCCACCATATTTAAACCCCTATCTTAAGGAGCAACTACTCTAGAATTGTTTCTTTCACACAAGGTTTGGGGTTCTGACATGGAGTTGGGTTCTATTTCTTTACCTGGCCTATTTCCCTGAAAGTGGCTGGCAGGAAGGAGTGTCCTAAGGTCCTCCAGAAATAAGAACCATGGAGCCAGGAAAAGGAGGCTCAGAATCAATGAGAGACACTGAAGATAGACTTTCAGACAAAATATTAAAGATGTTTACTGAGTATTTACTATATGCTAAATACTGTGCTTTTAAATGCCTTCTCTCATTTAATTTTCTCAATAACCCTCAGGCTTTGGTATTACTTTGAAATCTCCACGGTACAGATGAGAAAACTTCTCTAAGCCTTATTTGTCCAAAGTAACAAAATTTATAAGTGAGAGAACTGGGATTTGAGCTTCGAGTCCAAAGTGCATCATTCTCTAAACTGTTTTCAGAATATAACCACAGAGGCCTTGCTCAGAGGGGGGTTGCATTGTCTGTGACCATACTGGAAACGTTGCTTTATGATGTGGAGTTCAGGACACGTTGGAAATCTACTTTTCTCTCTGTTTGCTGGAGATGATAATGTTTTGCTTATAACAGCCATAGAGTTTGCTTCAGGCAGGTCCTCTTCGGTTCAGTCACCATGGATATGAATTTATTTACATCATTTGTATTTAAGCATTTTTTAGTTATTTGTGAATCGAGTGTCAGAGAACTCTCCATTGCCATTTATTCCTAACTTGTACCATAGTGTGCTTAATTTAAAATATCATAGAGGGATACAGACTCATGATCATTTCATTATTAATTACCAGAAGAGTCAGTATTCCTCTAGCACCAGAAGAGAAACCCAACAAACACTATTTCATCTTAGCAGGATCTGGAGTCGTACTGCTGCCTTTTGTCAGCTCTGCTTATGTAACTGGGAAGAAGAGCACTTATCACTGTTCAACAGACTTTTTCTCAGACAGGGCCTGGGTGTGCAGCACCCTGCCAAGTTCCCCATTAGTTATGGAGAAAAGCCATTCGTATTCTGAAATTGCAAATCAGCGAGGCAATCACCGCACAGAAATAGCCCCCATGAAAATACAGCAGTGCTATATTTGAATCCTTAATCATGTATATTTATAGACCTGAGTTTAGTTCTATTTGGAAATTTTCACATTATACAGTAACATTGTGATTACCCACATGCTCAGAGGGTGAAGGGGGATGGGATGTTTGATCCACTTAAATTTTCTGAGTAATGGGGAGTTAGTCACAAAGAACTTTTCTGTCTATCTTTTGCCGAATGCCTTTCAAAAATTGCTTTGGTAGGCTCATAAGGAGATCAGAAAGCCACCTATGAGGTACTGGGGGTAGGAGAAGTAAGGAAGTGTGTCCTCACCAGATTTGTCACTGACATATAGAAATCCACCATTAGAGATTCAGTTTTGTGGCTTAGGATCTGTTCCCACAGTGAGACGAAAAGTACTTGGGTTGGCCAACGCATTGCACATGCTAGTGTTTATTAGCACATTTCCTGAGAGAAGATTTGAAAAGATGTAGGGTACCTGAGGGCCTGTGGTACCTGGAGTTAGAGAGCAGTTCACCTATTTCCAAATGCTGCCCAGGGCCAGGCCTGTGGGTGACCGTCTGCCCTTCTTCAGGGAATACTCATCCCTGATCTGTGTGACTCAGATTCTGTGGGCTCCTCAGGCCTGCTCCTGTGACATTCACTGTCTTCCTGTGTCCTAGGCACTCATGCTGGTGAGGGAAGGCCCCACTGAGCAAATGCTGGAAGAGGGTGAGGCAGAGAGAATAGCAGTGGAAGGCCCTGACCCAGGACATGGCCCAGGTGTTTAAGACAGGTGTGGGGGGGGAGGTGTTGCCAGGCAGACCTAAATTAGAAATCCCTAAAGGAGCTCCGCCGCTCGCTCACTGGGTGACCCTGACCCACATCGCTTTAGTTTCCTCATCTGCATAATTGAGGTAAGAAGACTTTCCTTGAAGAGTTGTTATAAGGATTAAGTATGTGGAGATACAGGATTGACTAGTATAATGCCAGACCCGTAGTGGGAACGCAGTGAATCATAGCTGTCATTACCATGATTATCATCTACCTGAATGGTGGTGTTACCACATGATGTTATAGTTCCTTGCTTATGAATCTTCTTCTCTCCCACATTAGATTGGATTCCAGAGGGGCAGGTTTCAAGCAGGTTTGAAGCCACCTGATATAAAGGAATATGTGACTTGGTTTGCTAGACAGAAATTTTTCAGGAATCATTTATTTGGCTAAAAATGTTTAGGGCATCCTTACTGTGTAGCAGCATCCTTCTGTCAGACCAGTAGTATAATAAATATGTACATCCGAACCTGCTGAGCATGGTTTTAAATAGTTGAAAAGATCTGGACAAGAAGGTTCCTTCTTATTCCTGGCAGTGTCCAAATCCTCCGCTTCTGTCATACGTTGGTTTAGCAAAACAATGTCAGGGAACAACACATGCGATGGGGCTGCTGTCATCTGCTTCTGACACAGAGCAGGCATGATCTGGGGAAAAGACCTGAGATGATGACAGTGATGGTGATGATGATGGTGTTTACTGGGTATTTATACATCAGATGCTGTGGTATGTGTTTTACACAGATGGTTACATTTGATTCTCACAACAACCCCAGGGCAATAGATTTCCTGTTTTATAGATGAGGACATCGAAGCTTAAAGTAATTAAGAAACCCATTCAAGGTTGACACAGCCAGTAAGTGGTGGAGCCAGGATTTGAACCAGGATATTTGAGTACGGGCCTTATAACTGTGACTGGTTCGTGCGTGGAGGTGCTACCCAGAAGGGCAGACCCACGTTTTGGGAACGGGGAGGGGGCGGCTGGTGTGTAGAGTTCTGTGCCACCAGGAAACAAGGTGGAAGCTCTGGGGGAGTGGAGAGGGGCCTGCTGAGAGGAAGCAGGCACGGAGTCCATTTTCATCTGTTCCTGAAATACGTGTAGTGGGTGAGCAGCTCACTCTGGCCTCTCAAATTAGCAAAAGCACCACTTGGCTTTCTGAAATGTATTTCTAGTGGCGGTGGTGCCCTGACAGAGCCTCATGTGTCGCTGCTGGGCAAGCTCTACCTATCCTTTGGCACCATGGACGGCAGCATCACTGATGGACAAAAGGTATTCAAGGAGCATTCATTCCCCAACCCCACGCTGCTCTTAAGACGTGATTGCTTTTATTAGTAAGACACATAATGGGTTCACTCACATCCGTTCTGAAGGTGAAAAACCAGCTCCTCCTCAATCATTTTTCTTTTTTCAGAAATGACTAGAGACTTGGCTTCAAAAAAGGATGAACAACGGCCCAGCGCTGACTCACTGCTCAGCTGCAAGTGCCTGGCCGAGAGGGAGGCCGCAGGCATCCGCACAGGAGCGCATCCCACTAAGGTGGCGTGTGCTGGGGGGCGCACAAAGCCTTCTCTTCTGCTTCTGGCTCACGGCCCAGGCTCTCCCCTGGGTCCCTTTCCCCTCCTCCTTGTCAACATTTGCTGCGATTTCCAGTGCCAGAGGTCTTGAACTCTTCACTGCCCTCCCCAGGCCCATCCCAGTCACCGTGCTCACCGGCCTGTTTTCGCCTCCACTCCTGCATTCCTGCGCGGGGCAGGGAGCCTGTGCTCACCTCCTTTCCTTCCCACGCCCACCTTGGCCCAGCCGAAATGTTTCCTCCCTCCTTCCTTCGCTGTGGTGGAAAAGCTGTCCAACAGCCTTTAGATGAAGACATCGCAAAGCACATATCCAATCCCAGTGGCCGTGCCCTGAGCTGCTCTGGTTAAACCCTGCCTGGAGCTTCGAACAAAGAGGACCTTTGCCATCACAGACGAACTAAAACGTCAAACATTTGACCACTGGGAGGAAAGTGGTGCACATACTGACAGACATTCGCATTGAGAGAGGAGCTGTGAGAAAGCGCACCAGCTAAAGTCACCTGTATGGCATGTGCGCCGCGCTCTGCTAGGATGTTACCAACTGAATTTCTTTTCAAGCCTGGGAAGCTAGCACAGCGCCATTTAACAGCTCAACAGGGACAGTGTACTGATCCTGTGGCCATCTGTTTGCAGCATCTGAAGGATGCCAGCCATCCTGCAGCTTTCTAGTTGCTCAGGGTCAGCATCAATCATTACCTAGTAAGCACCAAATGCTCACTCACCTGAATGTAGTGTGCTAATGAAATCTTGAAGTGGTGGAATTTATAACTGGGTATCTGTGCTTCTCCCCAGTCATTTAAAAAAATTCATTCCCATACCTGGAGAGCCAAAGAAAGATAATATATCTCTAGGCCACTGTCATCACCACCACCTTTAGAATGAGTGAGAGGAAACCAATCAAGGGTCCCTCTCACAGCCCCTCACTGCTCCAGACTGCCTGCAGTGTATGTAGTCCATGCAATCTGGGGAGTAAATTAAATAGAAGTTCTGTGCTATTGTTGATTTGAGGAAGCATCAAGGTGTTGCACAAAAGCTTCTTCAAACAGAAAGAGACTTTTATGAGGAAACTAGCTATGAAGGCCTTCCCACGTCTTTGTCCCAGGAAAACAGAACGAAACTTGCCTTGTCCCCGGCTCCTGAGAAATAGAAGACCCATCATGCCCGTGTTAGAAACGTGAGCTGCAGGACTACTCAGGTTAACAAAATAATAATGACTCAGTGCTTGAAGACAGTCTACAAATAAGTGCATCCAGTGAAGACCAAATCTGGAAACTATGATCCTTGAAGAAAACGTCAGCATTCGCACACAGATCCATGCCTGCATGACAGAAGTAATTTGCACCGTAAAGGTGGGTCCAAATAGAGTTCATTCCCCATCCACACTGGTTGAGGGTTACCAGCAGCTTCTTCATGAGTCAGAGCATGAGATTGGTACTGGAATCCTCTGTATTCCCGTTACAGTACAGTAGGGTGTCGGTTGAAATTCTCCAAAAATACCCTTTGGCATTACCATTAGGTTTTGTCAGAGGTAAGCAACCCTTTTAGGCACAGTTATTTATAGATAGATACATCTTTTTACCCCATTGTGGAAAGAAGGCTTACATAAAAGAATACATAGGTTATGATTCCACTTATATAAAATTCAAAAACATGGTCACTGGAATCTATGGTGATAGGAATCAGAACAATAATTGCTTGTGGGTATAGAGATTGACTGGAAGGGGCCTAAGAAAACTTTCTGGGGTGATAGAGGTGTTCTATATCTAGACTGGGGGTACTGGTTACACGGGTGTAAACATTTTTTAAATTCATCAAGCTACACACTAAAATATGTACGCATCAGATTGGTAATTCTCAGGAAAATTTATAGAACTTTAAGTCAACCTGAAAGGGAAAAAATGACTCAAGCCCTTAGGTTACTGTAGTGGATAGCATTTTCTAGACTAGCCCCTGCATCAGAACACATCCTTACCTCTCAGGTTTTCAGTTGCCGCTTCCTTTTATTCTTTTTTTTTTTTTTTTGCCTTTTTTTTTCATTTCTTCCCCCCATCCCCCCACTCTTCCTTTCTAGCATCTGGAGATTTTCTTTCTTTTTTTTTTTTTTACAAAGACTTCTATACACTTATTAAAAAATACTGCTATTTTCTATCCAACATTTCTAGTTGTTTTTCCTGGGTTAGTTTAAGATTATCCTGTTATACCATCTGCTGGAACCAGAAGTCTTTACATTCTGTAATAACTTTGTAGTATCTTTTGCCTTGCATTTGAAATATATTATATATACATATTTATGTGTGTGTGTGTGTGTATATATATATATATTTTATATATATATATATATATATATATACACACACACACACTCACACACACTTATATGTAAAAAGTCTATCTTCTCTTTAGTAGCCTTGAGCTTCTTATCTTGGATTAAAACATGTGCTTTAAAACCATTGTCCAAAATCTGCTAGGGGACAAGCCAGGTTATATATCAGGGATACCTAAAGGCAGTCACCTCTTATCAGTAGTATCTGTCCCAATCCTATACCTGAATGTTGCTTACTGAACAGCATGCTGCTGGGTAAAGCATTGAAAAAGAAAACAGAAAACACTGTCATGAGAACCAGCATATCCTTTGGGAGCTGACAGATGGCTATATGTCATCTTCTATTCTTGTTTATCTTTTCTCCTTTGCCGTACATTTTTCTCCTGTGGTTAGGAGCCATGTTTAACTTCCCCCACAAATGTCCCATCTAACCTCTTTATTGAGTTTTAGAAAGTGATTGTTCCTAAATAATTAAAATTATATAAATCAACGTAAAAAAAATCCAGTCCCGTATGTGATACGATTTAAATGCCTCTAAACACAATGAAAATCAGTGTTGGGATCACCACTGCTATTTATACTTAGCTGTGTTCGCATGTGACGTTTAGAAGTTCTTCATCTGCTTTGGGAATTTCCTGACTGCCGTAAATTTAAACTAACCATGATATCGTTGCACTGAAATTCTCATTTGCACTGTAATATCTAAAGAAGGGAGAATGGCACCCAAACTGTGAAAATCGTTTCACTTATGTGAGAAGTGTGTCTACTGGTGGCATGTGTTCATCAGGATGTGAGATTGAAATATATTTACTGTGATGTTGGAGGTTTTCCCACGTAGATAATGATGACGATGGTGTGTGTGTGTGTGTGTGTGTGTGTGTGTGTGTGTGTGTGTGTTTGAGAGAGGGAGAGATATTAAAATATATATAGATATGCTTATGAGAAAAAATACACATTATGTATGTATGACATATATATATGTATGTTTATAAGAAAATCATGTTACTTGGACTCTAAGATGTACCTTTCTCTCTAACATTTATAACCATGTATACATTTTATAGGGTGGCTTCTTTTTCCCCAAATATCAATTGTTGAATTGATGGTGGGTTTACAATCGATAGCCTCCTAGTCATGGGAGTGCTGTGTGCACACATGGAGAACCGAGACTTTTGGTGGAAGGGGTGGCATCCAAGCATGCATTTCATCAGCACCCAGATGCTCATACCTACTAACCCAGTGGGGAATTTCACAGAATCAACATTTTCTGTTTATCAGGTTGTGCTTTCTGGGGACTACCTCGAACATGCTTTTCAGATCATTCAAGCCCCCCCAAAATACCACATTTGAGAAATATTTATTTAATTAAAGGTGAATTGGCTTGATCGACGTTTCTTCAAAGAAGTTAGGTTAAATGAACAAATATGTAACCATTTTTATGGCATTTTAAGATATATAGATTGGATGCCTCTAAGAGAAACATGGATGGGTAGAAACAAGGAAATACATTTTAAAACTTAAGAAACTTGGAGAATAAATCTTCCACCTTTCAGTCAACCTGTTTTACAGTAGCAAGCACAGTGTCTTGCACATAGTTGATATACAAGTATTTATTTAATGATTGCAAATATTTATTTAGTGAATTATATTTAGCTGTCAAAAAAGAATAATTTCAATCTTTCAATGAAAAACAATCAGTCTGCAATGCTAATACTTTGCTTGATGCAGCTATGATCTGAGATGCTTTTTCCAGTATCCTCTCTTCATAGTATTGGCTGTTACATCAAAATGTAGATATAGCTGAAAATTCTGGGATGCATGCATGCTGAGAAGTGCATTTGGAAGACCTCAGACTTGGCCCCTTATTTGAGATTCATTTCTTCCACTCTAGTTAGGATTACTGAGTTACCGAGCTGATTACTGAGCTGATGAAATCATGAGCAATATTGTTTTTTAATACAAACTTCATTAAGTTGATTCACTAAAGTAATAAAAGTTGATTAAAATGAAGTGTGGGCAATTTGAAAACACTAACTCTAAGTGGAAACTATAACTGTAGCAGAGCGTAGGTGGTGGCTTTTCTTATTTCAGTGTTTAGTCCTAACTGCCCAAAATATCTACCAGTATTAGCATAGCAGAAATAAGACCATATGCTAAAATAACGTAACTGCAGACCTCGCTGCTTTATATGGAAATGTGGGGACTCTTAGCTGTAATGCTGAACAGAAGAAAAAAACAGGCTGTTAAATTTCCAACAGTGATCCAGCTGACTATTACAAGACTCTAGAAAAACTCTGCCAAGATCCAGCCATCTTTCCTAGTCTGTTGCTTACAGAGCTGTGCATTCTCCAGTTCATTCAATGCAATTCATTCCATTCCTCCCATATTTTCAGAACTTTCTAATGAGATTGTTAGCTTTGATTCCTCCTCCACTTCCACATAATCTTTTGGGGGTTTTTTTTGCGGTACGCGGGCCTCTCACTGTTGTGGCCTCTCCCACTGCGGAGCACAGGCTCCGGACGCGCAGGCTCAGCGGCCATGGCTCACGGGCCCAGCCGCTCCGGCGGCATGTGGGATCTTCCCGGACCGGGGCACGAACCCATGTCCCCTGCATCGGCAGGCGGACTGTCAACCACTGCGCCACCAGGGAAGCCCCAATCTTTTTGGTTTTGTGGTTTGTTTTATTCCTGAAATATTAACAAAGCAAGTCAGAAGTGCATCTGATTCTCTATTTTGGAAAAAATTAGATTTTTAGTAGACATTTCATAGTCACATCTTTTACTAGAATTTTCTCTTTTTGCCAGTTTTATAATCTATGTCACGAAAATATTACCCTTATCTTTATTCTGGCTCGATGGTCTGTAGCATATCCTGCAAAAATAGCATGTGTCTTTTTCTTTTCTTTTATCCCTAGACAAGTGTTCTCTGCTGTATGACTATCCATGACCATGGATTTCCATATGATTTAAATACGTTTTAAAAATGCAGTTCTATACAATGCAATAGCAAAAAATAATAATAATAATAATCTGATTTTAAAATGGGCAGAGGAATTGAATAGACATTTTCCAAAGAAGACATAAAAATGGCTAACGGGTACTTGAAAAGGTATTCAACATCACTAATCATCAAGGAAATGTGAATCAAAACCACAATGAGATATCATCTCATACCTGTTAGGATGGCAGTCATCAAAAAGACAAGAGATAGGGCTTCCCTGGTGGCGCAGTGGTTGAGAGTCCGCCTGCCGATGCAGGGGACACGGGTTCGGGCCCGGGTCCGGGAAGATCCCACATGCCGTGGAGCGGCTAGGCCCGTGAGCTATGGCCGCTGAGCCTGCGCGTCCGGAGCCTGTGCTCTGCAACGGGAGAGGCCACAACAGTGACAGGCCCGCGTACCACAAAAAAAAAAAAAAAAAAAAAAAGACAAGAGATAACAAGTTTTGGCAAAGACATGGAAGAAAGGGAACCCTTGTGTACCATTGGTGGGAATGTAAATTTGTGTAGCTACTATGGAAAACAGTATGGAGTTTCCTCAAAAAATTAAAAATAGGGGCTTCCCTGGTGGCGCAGTGGTTGAGAGTCCGCCTGCCGATGCAGGGGACACGGGTTCGTTCCCTGGTCCGGGAAGATCCCACATGCCGCGGAGCAGCTGGGCCCGTGAGCCATGGCCGCTGAGCCTGCGCGTCCAGAGCCTGTGCCCTGCAACGGGAGAGTCCACACCAGTGAGAGGCCCGTGTACCGCAAAAAAAAAAAAAAAAAAAATTAAAAACAGAACTACTATATGATCCATCAGTTCCACTTCTGGGTATATGAAGGAAACAAATCGCTTTCTTGAAGAAATATCTGCACCCCCATATTCATGGCAGCATTATTTACAATAACGAAGACATGGAAATAACCTGTGTCCAACAATGGACGAATGGACCAAGAAGATGTGGTGTATGTGTATATATATATATATATATATATATATATATATATATATATATATATATACACACACACACACACATACACAAGGGAGTACTATTCAGCCATAAAAAATAAGGAAATCCTGCCATTTGGAACAACATGGGTGGACCCTGAGGGCATTATGCTAAGTGAAGTAAGTCAGACAAAGAAAGACAAATACTGTATGATATTTATATATGAAAACCAAGAGAAAATTAACTCATAGAAACAGAAAGCAGATGAGTGGTTGCCAGAGGTAAGGGGTAGAGGGTTGGAGAAATGGGTGAAGGTGGTCAAAAGATACAAATTTCCAGTTATATGATAAATAAGCTCTGTGGATATAACGTACAGCATGTACATTACTTTCAAATATACAGTGTTTATCTTGTTATATACAACTATAGTTAACAATACTGTATTGTATATTTTAAAATTGCTAAGAGAATAGATCTTAAAAGTTCTCATCACAAGAAAAAAATCTGTAACTGTGAGGTGATGGATGTTAACTAAATATGTATTATTTCACAATATATACCTATATCAAATCATTATGTTGTACACCTTAAACTAATTCAATATTTTATGTCAATTTTAACTCAATGAAACTGAAAAATATAAAAATGCAGTTCTATTCCCCTCAGATTACTTTCAGCATCTTCTAGTTATGAGTTTTATTTCACCAAGTCCATGATAGCTAGGAGATAATTCCAAGTTTATTTAATTTGTTGTCCACTAATGTGTGGAAATATATAAAGAACTTCCAAATGAGAACAGTGGCTCTATTTTTCAGAGCTGTCTATAGTAAGGGACTCAGCCACTTTCAGTGGTGTTCGGCAGAGACTCAAAGGCAGGTAGGAAGTAGAAAAGCTTCATAGTACAGAAAGGAGGAGGCCTCAGGTATGTGCCGATCGGAGGCTGTTCACCTGTGAAAGCTGGATGCAGGCTAACTAGAAGCAGGGCAGCTTACGTGATTGGTCTGGGGAGCATATTTGACTTTCTCCGGTTGGTCCTGCACTGGAAGCAGGGATTAAAGGTAGGGAAGCTGGCAGTCTTTGCCCAAGTCCTGATCCTTCTGGGCTGATTGCTACAGAGGTTGAGGTTTGGCTTCCTGGATTGGTTGCTGCAGATCTTGTGGGTCTATTGTCCTATATACCGTCTTACTTTACTGTTGGCTGTTTACATACTCATTCCCTCAAATGTCAGAGTTTTGGCTTAGCAGCTGTTTGAATCAGACCCAGGAATGGCTGGTAACTGGCTGGGTTCACTGGGACATGGCATGTGAGTTGGGACAGGTAATGGAGCATCCTGACGTCTGACAGCCAAGTTCTACATAGTAGACAATGGACAAAGTAGCACGATGGGGGAACATATGTAATGACCCCAAAGACCTCCTTCAACTCTGAGAATCCCAAGATTCTGTGAGATAGTTGTTGAGAAATGCAGTCTTTCAACTCCTGCACAGCCACATAAGAATGGGCCTTGGCCCTGGAAACCTTCCTTAAGAAAATAAAAAGCCCTCCCAGCCTGTGCTGGGCCTATTGCCTTGTGCGGAAATATCTTTTCCTGTTTTAGACTCAAATGTCCTCCTTTTGTTCTGTGTAAGCCTGTGTGTCATATGGCACCTGGTTAACTCCTCTACTGTAGCCATTACTGGTGAGGAGGGAATCGGGTCCTTCTCTTGCAGCAGGAGAAGGGTGTGTGCAGACCATCACCCTGCATCAGCTGCAGGGCGAGACCCACTGGCCATGGGGGAACCAATATGCAAACACTGAAGCTGATCTTGCTTTTTCTCTTCTCTGTTTGAGGGAAACGTTGTTCCATCCAGTTCCTGCATGAATTGTGTCTTTCTTGGTGACTTTGAACCATGGAGTGGGTTAACATCCTGGGACTCCTCTCCTGGAGGTGACAGTGGGTGTCACTTGCCTGATAGCTGTCATCGAGGAAATCTGGCTGTAGGAAGAGGGAACCCAGCCATGAGAATAGGATTCCAGAGGAAGATTTAAACCCTAGTTCCTAGAGCACTACCAGGTACGTAGTATGTAGATGAATGAAGGGAGGACTGAGAAGAAGAAAAAAATCAACCTTATCCAGCAACTTATGAGGATAAAAAACGATGCTAGATCTGGACAATAAGGTTCTCAGCCAGAACCCAGGCACTATTCATAGAACAAGAACATGAGGTCCCGCTTGATGCTGAGCTACTCGAGATTCCTCATTAGAAATTAAATGGGCCCCAAACAACTCTATGTGAAACTGCGGCTGCCAGGCAACATCACAAGCCATGGGTCTCCATCAGGCCCAGGGCCGAGCTGCCTGCAGGAGACTGTTGAGATTGGGTTATTCGTGCTGCTCCGCCCAGCACGCACCCTCTCTCCTTGCCTCCTTTCCAGAGTCTTCCTGTGCCTCCAGAGCATCCGCCAGATCCCCAGTCCCCTCAGACCTTTTATTCAAATGTCTCATCTCTCCACCTCCCCTGCTTTCTCCCTGAGGTCTTCTGCCACCAGCCCATCGGAGGGGCAGCTACCCTCCTCTCACACTCACCCAGAGTCCTTTCTTTCCACTTGTCACCACGGCTGCCTTTTCTCTTGTAACCAACGTCCTTCTTGGAAGCTATAGTACCCTCTTCCTTCCTCTAAATCCTGTCATCTCACAGTTTAAATCCTTTGATATCTTCTAATTTCTCTTAAGATAAAGACCAACACCCTTAACAAGGCCACGTAAGGCCCTGAGTGAGCTGGCCCTTGCCAACAGCGTCAGCTGAGGATGAATAAGTTCCCACGACGCGCATGGATTTATGTGGCAGAGAGTTTATCTTTAACCTAAATGAATATGCTCCCTACTGCCAGGCATAGAGACCTCCACCTCAGATTCTTGAGCCTTACACTCGTGCAACAGGTATTTATCAAGTGCATACCTGACACAGGACACTGAGGCAGACACTGAGGATATAGCAGTAGAAAAAAACAAAAAAAGCAGGTGTGACCCTTGCCCCTCAAGGAGTTAAGACTCTAGCCCATTGGCTCTCTCAAACTTCAGCTTGCATCAGAATCACCCTGCGGGCTGCTTAAAACCCGGCCCCACCCCCAGAGTTTCTGACTAAGTAGGTCTGGAGTGGGGCTGGAAGATTTGCATATTCCTAACAAGTTGATAGGCTGATGCTATTGGTCCACAGCCCACACTTTGAGAACTCCTGCTCTAGGAAGGCATAAAGGTAAAACACAATTAATTACACAGTACTTTATTTACTTACAATATATGCTGAGGAGAAGCATAGGGTATTATGGTCTAAGTTAGCCAAGGCTTCCTTGAGAAGTCATTGAGCTGAACCTTGGGAATGAACCAGAATGGGATGGATGAAAAAGGAGAGGGAGTAAGATCATTCTAGGCAGAGGGCCTTTGTGAAGTTTTGATGCATTTGGAGAATTGAAAAAAGGCCTTGGTTGGAGGTCAGAACAAGAGTGAGAGCGTGCTCTCAGATGAAGTTGGACTCTTACCTTCCTTTACCAATCTGCTTAACAGGTGGTGTTTCCTGCTGGTCAACTAACAGAACACTTCTCGACCGAGGATGCACATTGGAATCACCTGGGGAACTTATAAAACTGCTAATGCCCAGAAATTCTGATTTAATTGGTCTAGGTCGGGACCTGGATTTTGATAATTTTTTAAATCTCCCCAAGTGATTCTATTTCGCAGCCAGGGTTGAGAATCTAAGAAGATTGCAATTTCCATCTTTTGTATCCCTTCTCCAAAGGACTTAGGATTTCTTAGGATTTTCTTCTTTTCCAGTAGCTTGACATATTCTTGAATACGAATTCTTCACTTCCTCTTTAAGATATATCCCCTGGGATCCGTTGTAAGATGAGAGAATGCAACACAAAATTCACTAGTAGTTTCTTCTTTTAAGCAATCAACAAAGTAAAAATGGAAACAGGAGAGAAAAAGACTGATTTTAGTCAGCTGAGAATATCATTTTAAGTCGTGGTCATTGGCTTTTAGGCCATAGAATTTCTGTTTGAGGTTGAAATTTTCCACAATTTAATCTTATTTCAAGTAAACGTTCTGTTGTTGCTCATACTTGTAGTTATAAACATCTAGAGAGAAGGACTATGTCTTATAGAGTCAGATATTTCCCACATAACATAATTTTCAATGACCGAATAAAAAGTTAATATAGAAGTGGTCATTATTTTATATTTCTATCCCCATTTACCTGTAGGCTCATGGTTTTCCCCCATTACACTTCTTTAAGGGAGACCAATCTTATTCCACTCTCCCCTCACACTGTCACTGCAGTCAATGAACACTTATGAAGGGAAAGAAGAGAAGGAAGGAAGCCTGAGAGAATGGGAGCAGGGAGAGGAGAGAAAAAGCACCGAGAACAAGGGTGACCTCAGGATCCTGCGCACATGGCAGGAAAGGAGAAGCAAGGGGGCCCTCTGTGGGTGGAGCGTTGAGGCACTCCGCACACGCTGCTTCATTTTATCCTCCCAAGTACCCTGTATGATGGGTACTATTATTCTCATTTTGCCCACAAGGAGCCAAGACTGAGAGAGTTTAAGGTTGCACATTTTTTACTCCATGCTAGACACTGTGTTAAGTGCTTCCCATGAATTATTCTCTTAAACCCTTACAACTGCTTGAGTTGGGCACCACTATCCCGTTTTTACAAAGAAATCATTTTGGAGAGGCAAAATCACCTACCTGATCATACATACCTAATCAGGGGAGCAAGTGGGATTTGAACTCAGGCAGGACCTTCTCACCCCACTTCCAGGCTCTTCACACTAAGTGGGAAGGAGGTGGTTCTCTATGACCCAGGGTCCCTGGCGTTTTCAGTGATACCGTATTGCAGAGGAAGAATATGTTTGAAGCATAGAAAAAGGAAGGTCAGTCAAGGAAGGACTTAAAGAGGAACAGGGGGAAGACTTCCCTGGTAGTCCAGTGGTTAAGACTCCACGATTCCAATGCAGGGGGTGCAGGTTCAATCCCTGGTCAGGAAACTAAGATCTCGCATGCTGTGCAGAGCGGCCAAAAATAATAATAATAATAAAATAAAAAGCATTTGAAAATTAACCTATCTATGTGGACTGACAAAAATTTTAAAAAAGGAACAGGGAAGATGAGACACTAGAAGACACTGGTTGACACTTATGAATGTTGTCTCCCTGGGACGACCTGTGTGGAGCCACATACCTGGCTCCGAGCAGAGGACAAAAGGGAGAAAAGTCATGACTTCTGTTCTTAAAGACTCAAGAGAGGATGTAAATAGATATTATGTGCATGAGAACACAAATGGAAAAGGAACACCGTGTAAATAGCCCCAGTTAAAAATGCACATGTACCAAGGGCACTGTAGAAACTGGACCAAGGACCTGGAACCAGGGAGTGTAAGCTGGGACCAGAGGTTGGTTGGTGGGAAAGAAGGGGTGAGCAGGAGAAATGCTTTGAAGGCGACTGTGTGAGGAGCAGAGGATGTGAACTTTACTAGGGTGGGATGTACTAGTCGACAATTTAGCCAAGATGTGGCAAAAGGTGAGGACAGTGGGGTCACAGAGTTGAAAGGCTGGCAGACCTCGCTAGAGTCCTTAGAACTGCTGAGTGTTAATGAAGAGTCCTACTCAACAGGCCAACCAACCTTCTCCAGCCAGAGTTGGAAAGGACCTTCGAGGTCATCCGGTCTGCTGCTACTCAAAGTGTGGTCCTCAGAGCCTGTTAAGGATGCTAACGCTCAGCGCCCTCTCATTCCTGAATTAGGATCTACGTTTTTTGTTTGTTTGTTTGTTTGTTTTGCGGTACGCGGGCCTCTCGCTGTTGTGGCCTCTCCCGTTGCGGAGCACAGGCTCCGGACACGCAGGCTCAGCGGCCATGGCTCACGGGCCCAGCCGCTCCGTGGCATGCGGGATCTTCCCAGACCGGGGCACGAACCCGTGTCCCCTGCATCGGCAGGCGGACTCTCAACCACTGTGCCACCAGGCAAGCCCAGGATCTACGTTTTAACAAGATCCCCTGGTAATTGTACAAACATTGAAGTGTATGAAGCACTGAAGGAGAATTCATCAGGGATAAGAGCTCTTGCCTCCTGTCAGTGTGCAAAAGAACTATGCCCAGAATGCTAAGGAACCAGAATTTCGTTGAAGAGGGAAGAGGCTTTTTCATGCATCTTGTTGTTTAATGCTTCCCTAACATTGCCTGGTACTGCTAGAATATTGAACTTCATGAGAGATGAAAGGTAAGCCCTAAGCCGTGGAACAGTAAAAGGTGTGGTTTAGCATCCTACAGGTCTAACGTCAGTGATTTCAGGATACTTCAGCCAGCTGATCCTGGTTTCTGCGACCCTATTATGAAGCACAAAACCCCTACAAAGGCCAGAGAGTAGAGGCCCCTGGGAAGAGTGGTCTGAGGAATGAGAAGGGAGCCCGGTGTGACGCAGATGATCCAGAGAGCCAGACCTGCCTCCCAGGATCTTGGTGGTTGTTAAATATTTCAAGCTGGTGGTAGCTTGAAAGCAGCTGTGGTGGGAATCTTTATACCACAGAAATCAACAAACGCTAACAAATCCAGGCTTTCTTTCTTTCAGAGAGCCAGTTTAGCGGCACACCACTGTGGGAGAGTACAGGTGGGAGGAGAAAAAGTCCAGGAATTAGTACATGTAAAGTGTGGAGGGAGAAATTCAGGGAAGAAGACAAGTGAAATCCTAGGAAATGATGCTACTAGAGGTCCCTCATTCCAAACTCCTGGTAGTAACTGGGATTCATCCACTAGCCTCACTTCTAAAAGTCCTTTTCACAGGGCTGTCTCAAGAGTGGGAGTTCATTGAAGCTTTGAAGGAAGTGAAAAGGTGTGAACTAATGTGGAGAATCAAGTCATGAACTGACCAGAGAAACATATAAAGATGGCTGGGCAGCTAATGCTCTATGTGGGTAAAATGTCCCGGTAAGTTTTCATCTGCTGGGGTATAAGCCCGGAGAAGGTGCATGGTGGGTTCATCTAGGATGGGGGCTTTTTGTCAAACACATGGATGTGTGTTTCATTCTTATTATGTTTGCATCCAAACCAGTCTTTTCTGGTGACTTAGATGTATCCCTTGTGCTCCTGATATTATCATTACTTCTGGTTAAAAAACAAGTTTCTGATAAAGAAGCGTGTCATTAGAATGCATCTCTCTCTCTCCTTTTAATTAAGTTGTCAAATGCATTTCATAAACTATATCCCCAAACATTTCTGCTTCAGCCAGGCCACGTTCCTTAGTTTCCATTGAAAATGTCTTGAAC
The DNA here is from genome assembly GCF_964374135.1 of Grampus griseus. Taxonomy (NCBI): domain Eukaryota; kingdom Metazoa; phylum Chordata; class Mammalia; order Artiodactyla; family Delphinidae; genus Grampus; species Grampus griseus. Next base: position 78,638,486 of record NC_139018.1, on the reverse strand, counting down.
TTTCCCACCTCTAAAGCTTTGCTTCTTCTGTGCCTCTTGTTTGGGATGCCACTCCCTTTCCTGTCCTCCTTGTCAACTCTACTCAAACCTCAAGACCGAACACTACCTCCTCCAGGAAGTCTTCCCTGATCACTCCAGCCCGTAGTAAACTCTTTCTCCATTCAACACTAACTGTCTGGACAATGTCCTTGGGGATTGTGTCTTCTATTTTTTCAAATGAATATCAGGAGGTATGGTCTATCTACTGCAGAGTTCCAACTATGCAGACTTATGACAGTCAACAGTTGCCTTCAGGAGGGCACTTGATAAAAATAATACACATTTTCTGCCTTCACAAATCTTCTCTCCACCGTCAAGTTCCTCAGTAGTCTTCTAAGCATGCCTCCCCTGTGCCAGTTATCATTCTTCTCTGTTTGTTTTAAAACTAGATATTGTGACAATACCAGTGGCACTGCTGCCCTTCCTTTCATCATACCAGCCAGCTCAAGCTGGCAAAAAGGATCAACTGACTTTGGTTCCAATCTAAATCTTTGCTTTTAGACGATCAAATAACATAAACCTAATTTAAGTAAACAAGAATAATGTGTTTTTATAATACAATAGGCTTACCCTTACTGGGGCAAAGGGAAAAAAAGAAATACCTTGATAATCCCAACTGAGTCTCTAATTAGCTAAACAGAAAGGAATATAGTTTTGAGAACTGGGAGAAGGGAGCAGTGCAAATATTCCCAGACCCCCTCCCTGGCACCCCCACGGCAGCACAGTTAGGTAGTAGGGAGGCCTGATCATGTAGGCACGTTTCTTACACGTACAGGGATTTTCCTTGAAGAGAGGATTTTTTTTTTTGCCTCCTGGTGCCTTATGAAATACTAAGACTGGATCATGTCACACATGGACATGACCAGATTTCTGGAAGAGCTAATTATAAACATGGTGTTTATTTTCTAGGCCTCGTGTCATCTGGTTTTCTTTTCATTTATATGAAATAGGAGACATCAGCTTTGAAGACTTGCTGACACTTTAATGAAAAGAACTTTGGTTGTGAGTTGGTTGCTTTTTATTTCTGTTTCCATGCAGTCCCTAAATTGAATATCTCAAATTCACTTTGGAGGTGAGATTCACATCTTACTTTCTACTAGAGAAAATCCACAAATTAGCACAGGATAGGAATCTCTCCCTGACTCCGAAGGCAGGGCAGAGGGACAAGTCCAGTACAAGTCTCTGATACACTCATGATTTCCCCTCCTTTGTTTGGCCAAGGTTAAATTGTTCTATATTGTACTGACACAATGTTATACATAAACACCCAGGTTACAAACCCCTTCCTTCCCTTCCCCCAATTTACACATACCCTAATTTTTTTTCAGAGCAACCCAACAGAATCTGGAGATAATTTATCACAGGATAAGAATTCTTTCTCAGTTCATTGCTCAGAAAATTTATAATCCTTTGGTGGTTTTTCAAGACCATCAAAGAAGTAAGTTGAAAATAAGTAATAGCAAAGGCAACTAAATTCTTAAATAGTTTTTTTCACATTCAAATATCCTTAAGAGTCAAAATATAGAATAAAACTTCCTCCTTAAAACAGATAAAAATAACATTCTTAAAAACTGTTGTATTTTTCTTAGCTTCACTCAATCAAAACTATACCTCATTAGCAGGTTGTGAGGGAGATAATACACTATGGTTTCTGGACTTTGGAAGCCAACATTTCAAAAGAAGAAAACGGATAAGCACAAAGAAGTTATTAAAGACATCTGACTGAAGTGCATGTGTTTATGACCTGCAATAAACATAGAACAAGCAACCTGTATCCGTTAGAAGATGGGAGAGCAGGGGCTGGCTAGGGGTGACACACAGGAAGGAGTGCTGGGAATCAAGTTGGCTTGGCCTTGTGCTGGAAAGATCTTTTGAAAGAGAATGCCTACAGAGATTAGACGAAAAGGAGAAATGATTTGGCAGGAAAGATTAGAGATAATACTTATGTAGGTCTTCTTTAACTTATTGTACTAATGTTTTCTAGTTTTGTGTACAGAGGTCTTAAATATCTTTAATTGGCTTTAATCCTAGGTATTGATGTTTTCTGATGCTATCTTAAATGGCATATTTTATTTATTTAAAAAAATTTTTTTATTTAAGTATAATTGATTTACAATGTTGTGTTAATCTCTGCTGTGAAGCAAAGTGACTCAGTTATACACATATAAACATTCTTTCTTATATTCTTTTCCATTATGGTTTATCACAGGATATTGAATATAGTTCCCTGTGCTATACAGTAGGACCTTGTCATTTATTCATTCTATATATAATAGTTTGCATCTGCTATCCCCGAACTACCAATCCTTCCCTCCCCCACCTCCCTCCCCCATGGCAACCACAAGTCTGTTTTCTATGAGTCTGTTTATGTTTTGTAGACAGGTTCATTTGTGCTATATTTTAGATTCCACATATAAGTGATATTATGTGGTATTTGTCTTTCTCTTTCTGACTTACTTCACTTATTATGATAATCTCTAGTTGCATCCATGTTGCTGCAAATGGCATCATTTCATTCTCTTTTATGGCTGAGTAGTATTCCATTGTATATATATACCTCATCTTCTTTATCCATTCATCTGTCGATAGACATTTACATTGTTTCCATGTTTTGGCTATTGTAAATAGTGCTGCAGTGAACATTGGGGTGTGCGTGTATCTTTTTGAATTATAGTTTTGTCCAGGTATATGCCCAGGAATGGGATTGCTGGATCATATGGTAATCCTATTTTTAGTTTTCTGAGGAACCTCCACACTGTTTTCCATAATGGCTGCACCAATTTACATTCCCACAACAGTGTAGGAGGGTTCCCTTTTCTCCACACCCTCTCCAGCATTTGTTATTTGTAGACTTTTTGATGATGGCCATTCTGACCCATGTGAGGTGGTACTTCATTGCAGTTTTGATTTGCATTTCTTTAATCGTTAGTGATGTTGAGCATCTTTTCATGTGTGAAATGGCATATTTTAAATTTTTTAAAAAATTTGTTTATTGCTGACAGGTAGAGATAGAGTTGATTTTTGTATATTGTCCTTTCATTCACTGACTTTGTTATATTCATTTATTAAATTAGTTTGGCTATAAATCCTTTCTTTTTTTTTTTTTTTTTTTTTTTTTTTTTTTTGCAGTACGTGGGCCTCTCACTGCTGCGGCCTCTCCCATTGCGGAGCACAGGCTCCGGACGCGCAGGCTCAGTGGCCATGGCTCACAGGCCCAGCCGCTCCGCAACTTGTGGGATCCTCCCGGACCGGGGCACGAACCCATGTCCCCTGCATCAGCAGGCGGACTCTCAACCACTGCGCCACCAGGGAAGCCCCAATCCTTTCATATTTTTTACACTCACTATTATGACAGCTTTGTTTCTTCCTTTCCAATTCTTATACCTTTGACTCTATTTCCTGCCTTAGTGCACTGCTCAGGATCACTGGTATAATGTAGAATAGAAGCGATGCTACCAGGCATCTCTGTCCTCTTTACAGTCTCAGGGAACAAGACATAAATGTGCTGTCTGCTTTAGCTTTGATGTAGATACTCTTCATTAGACTAAGGGTTTTCTTCCTGTTCTTTATTTACTAGGAGCTTTTATTATGAATGGGTGTTAACTTTTATCAAATGTGTTTTCTGCATATATTGGATGGATCACGTGATTACTCCCCTGTGTTCTGTTAATGTGCTGAATTACACAAACTGATTTTTAAATGTTAAACCAACCTTGCATTCTTTTGTTCTCTGTGCTTCAGTTCTCTATCTTAAAGCTCGTTAATCCTTCCTTCAACTGTGTCAATCTGCTTTTAAGTTTATCCCGGTTATTATATTTATTATGTGCTTTAGTTTTACAATTTCATGTCATTCTTTTTCAAAGATTCCAATTCTTTGATGAAATTCTCCATTTTGCCATTTATTTTCTTGAACATATTAATCAGTTTTTTAAAAAATATACTTAACATTCATGTCAGATAATTTCAGTGTCTGGATCTCCTGCTGGTCTCTTTCCATTGTCTCTTACTTTTTTTCTTGTGGGTTTTCGATTATTTGGTCTTGCCAAGTACTCTTTTATTACATACCAGACATTATGTATGAAAAACCGTAGAGATTATTTAAAGCTCTGTAGTATATCTTCCTCCTTTTGATTTTGACAGATAGGGCAAGGCCGGTCACTTTAAACTATCCCGGGACTGAGCTGACTCAGAGTCTGTTTACTGTCAGCCTGGCTTTACTCCTGAGGAGTACCTCCCTGTGGGTCTTGGCCGAGGCCCGGACTTTTTCCTGGGCCAGTCTTTCTTGGCACACCCTATACTCCAACTCTGCCTCTCCCCGACCCCAGCCCACGGAGACTGTTTTCATCTCTGCTCAGTTCTTAGCTTCTGGCTGCCACCTTCTTCTCAGCTTCTGCTGTAGCTGCCATTCCCCACCCCTGACAAATTGGCAAAGGCCTCAAGGGGAAAAGCAGCAACATATATCGGGCTACACTCTTTTTTTTTTTTTTTTTTTTTTTTTTTTTTTTGCGGTACGCGGGCCTCTCACTGCTGTGGCCTCTCCCGTTGCGGAGCACAGGCTCCGGACGCGCAGGCCCAGCGGCCACGGCTCACGGGCCCAGCTGCTCCGCGGCATGCGGGACCCTCCCGGACCAGGGCACGAACCCGTGTCCCCTGCATCGGCAGGTGGACCCTCAACCACTGCGCCACCAGGGGAGCCCCCGGGCTATACTCTTTACTTCCCTTCTCTCTGATGATCTTGGCCCCTAAAGTCTTCCCTTCCTTGATAGTTCTTCAGTGCCATCAAATAAATGTGTTTTTTTAATGCTTTATCCAACTTTCCTAGTTGTGTTGGATGGGAACATGCTAGTCCATCATAGCCAGTGTGGAGGTTTATATCATTCGCAATTAAGTGTTCATTGACAACATAGAATCAGAGGAATTTTTCAGGTGGGAATGGTTTTCTGTGAAATGTCACTGTATCAATTAACCTTATGTTAAAAAGTCTTAACTCCTCGGCTGTTTAAATTGAGGAGGTACAACAGGGAGGTCAGAAATGTAGCTATACTTTCATTTTTTTTCTCTGAAATGAAATGATGTGCCTATTTTATCTGTTAAGTTGGGTTCTCAAGCTACCATACATGGTAATGGTCTAGGGTTTTTTTTTTGTTTGTTTGTTTGTTTTGTTTGTTTTTTTATAGTTGTAGCTCGTGGACTCTAGATCACGGGCTCAGTAGCTTTGGCACATGGGCTTAGTTGCTCCACAGCATGTGGGATCTTCGGACCAGGGATCGAACCCATGTCCCCTGCGTTGGTAGGTGGATTCTTAACCACTGCACCATTGGGAAGTCCCATAATGGTCTAGTTTTTAAACCAGATATTTCATGCATTATTTTCTTTGCACACTTATGAAAGCCTAAAGGAAAGACATATTATTTCTCAAACTATAGACCATTCTACTTGAGCTGCTCCAACTAATATATTATAAATTCATAAGAAGTAGCATTGAGAGGAACACTAGAACAGTCTAAGACATAGGAGAATACAAAATATGTTCAATTTGAAGCATGGAACTCAGACTTCTGCCCCCAAGAGATTGTGATTCCATAGATGTGAAGTAGGAAATTTCCAGATGATTCCTTTGCAGGTAATCTGAAGATATACTTTGAGAAACACTAGTTTGTAGATTTAACCCTAGTAATTCCCAAGGTTTACTGTTACTCAACTGTGTTATATTTGTTTCATGAAAACAAGAAACTGATCTGAAGTTTTTGGAATTCCATGTACATTTAATTTTTAATGTAATTACTGTCCAAAATAGTATTCATTGCACTAGTGTAGTGTAATACTTAAGTGTATGAGTTTGGGAATCAGATTGCCTAATGTTCAAATTCTAATCCTGTCCTAAATAGCTGTGTGACTTTGGACAAGTAACCTAACTTCTCTGAACCCTGGTTGGGGATTAAATTGTTGAAATGTATGCAATGCGTTTATCATTGATAAAAGCACTTTTAAAATACTAATTATTACAACAACCTTGTGAGTAGATGGCATAATTTTTCTTGCTTTCCTAGTGGGGAAATTTAAGTCTAGAAAATTTGAGTAAACTATTTAAGCTGAAGTAGTTACGGAGTGGCAGAGGCAGTGGTGAGGCTCAGGTCTTTATGAGCCTATTCGTTGGCTCGTACTCTAAACTTCTTCCCACTATCCAATGTCCCCGACACCCACACCACCTGGTGGGTATAAATGTTATCTCAAGAAACATTTTCCCTAGCTCAGTGCCACTCGGAGTGTTTCTTCAGCATCGGTATCATGCAGGAGCATTTTAGAAATGCAAATACTCATGCCCCACCTCAGGCTTACTGAATCAGAAACTCTAGGGATGGGACCCAGCAATCTGAGGTTTACCAAGCTCTCTGGGTGATTCTGCTGTAAGTTTGAGAAGCACACAAGTAGATCAGTGGTTCTCATCTTTGGCTAGTCATTAGCATTACCTGAGGAGCTTCAAAAAAAAAAGAAAGAAAGAAAAAAAACCCAGATGCCAGGTGCAACCAGACCAATTAAATCAAAATCTATGGAGGCAAGACCCAGCTATCAGCTCCCCAGGTGATTCTATGTGTGGACAAGATTGAGAACAACTGGCCTAGATTTTTGTCTGCTAGATAGCCCCTATCCACAAAACTGATAGTTCCTTTATGCCTTACACACTCCCGCCTTTTTTAGGTTCCCAACAGTCCCTGGGGATATCTCGTAGATGCTCAGGGTAAAGTGTGGAGGATGCTGTCTGGCTACTCCCATGCCTAGTCTACCCTGGCCATCATTTGCACAGCCTGTGCCACTTGCTCCCAGCTGCCAACATCCCAGCCTCATAGATGCCTTGTCCCGGTGCTGCGTCTCAGGCTAAACACCATTCACTGCTCAGTGGTGGATCTGGACCAGAGCAGGAAACTGGCTTCCCATCCTCTAAGTTCTGCTCTTTTATTGTGGGATGGCTCTCTTTGTTTGCAAAATAGGTCTTTCAGTTCAAGGTGTTCACCTGCTCCTGGAGTAGCTCAGCTGGGATGATTTTTTTTTTTTTTTTTGCGGTACGCGGGCCTCTCACCACTGTGGCCTCTCCCGTTGCAGAGCACAGGCTCCGGATGCGCAGGCTCAGCGGCCATGGCTCACGGGCCCAGCCGCTCCGCGACATGTGGGATCCTCCCGGACCGGGGCACGAACCCGCGTCCCCTGCATCGGCAGGCGGGCTCTCAACCACTGCGCCACCAGGGAAGCCCAGCTGGAATGTTTTAAAGAGCTACCATGCTATTAATCAGGAGCATCTCCCCTCTCCAATCTTCAGGTCCTATTGCTGAGCCTGCTCGTTGTGCCAGGTTCCACCTTAAGTAGGGATAAACCCTCTTTCTGGAGCTCCTCCATCACACTGCGGTTTGCCTGCTGTCACCAGCATCTTATTCATCAGACCTGCCCATGGATGTTGGAACCGCTTCAGCCTAAATGGCGCCTAACTGCACCTGCCATATCTATAAATTGGGCCAGCCAGTATTCTTGCTATAAATATAGGGAATGAGATATATTTAGTGAGGCTAGTATTTAAATTTCATAACTATGGTAACATGAACATAGGAACTAATTCATTCAGAATCAGACTGAATGGAAAACTGAATTTTGGTGGGTGTACCTTATATTTTATTTTCAATACTTTTATATTTTGAGATCATTGTAGATTTGCATGCAATTATAAAAAAACAATTGAGAGAGCCCGCATACGCTTCATCTAGTTTCCCCAATGGAACTAACTATGGAAGCATATCACAGCTAGGAAATTGGCACTGATACAATCCATCAACGACATTCAGAGATCACCAGTTTTAGTTTTACATGCACTCTTGTGTGTGTCTGTGCATGTATTTAGTGCTATGTAATTTTATCACACACATAGATTGATATGGCCACCAAACTGCAGAACATTTCCATCACAAGGATCTCTTATGCCACCCTGCTGACACCACCCTGGTGGGAGAATAGGAGCATTGCCTGCTTCCAACAGGCAGGAAATGTTAGAGCAGCTCCCAGATCAGTCCTACTAACACCACCGGGCAAGAGAATTGGAGTACCACCGCCTGACTCTGCATGGGTGGGGTGGGGAGGGAGATCAGCTCCCAGTGAAATGAAGGGTGAGCAAGATGAAATTTCCCCTTAGGGTCTGGCTAGGGTAGGACGGGTATTGCCACAAAGGCTTTCCACGTGAGGCTTCTCTTTTGTTGGTTCCTTGACTGGAGGAACAGACTTTTCTTAGAGCTTACTTTATCTGTGTCTGTTGGCAGTTCCAGGATGGAGGCCACTAGAGTTCCTGTCTGGGATTTATGGAAGGCAGTAAAGAAACCTAAAAAACTCATCCCTCATCACCGTCCCAAAGTCCCTAGCAGTCCACCTTCTTCTTTCCTCCTTGGAGTGTTCCTCTGTTTGCTTGTTGTGTTATGTCCACAGTTATAAGAGGGAGGACCTGGGAGGCTCCATCTTGGCTAGAACCAGAAGTCTGATCTATACTTGATTTTTTTTTTTTTTTTTTTTTTTTTTGCAGTACGCGGGCCTCTCACGGTTGTGGCCTCTCCCGTTGCGGAGCACAGTCTCTGGACGCACAGGCTCAGCGGCCATGGCTCACGGGCCCAGCCGCTCCGCGGCATGTGGGATCTTCCCGGACCGGGACACGAACCCGTGTCCCCTGCATCGGCAGGCGGACTCTCAACCACTGCGCCACCAGGGAAGCCCAATACTTGATTTTTAAGAGGAATAAGTAGATAACAGGTATGTTGATACCAATAATTAATTCACAGAAGCAACTTTTCATGATGTTATCATTTTAGTTTCACTCAATACTCTACATGTGTCATAAATATTATGCCATAGTAAGTGACAAGAGTTCACTTTCAAAATGAGACTATTCTGTAAATAACTCCTGAAGCATCAAAGAAAATTAAATTCTCTCTGTCGTTTTGTGTGGGTGTACTGAGATGAGTTTAATTCTCCAAACAATGGTTGTTTTCCACTTAACAAGAAACCTAACAGCGAACCAATTTGGCTAAAAGAGATTTTATTGCACATGGAAAACTTGGAGCAGAGTTAGATAATTGACCAAATATGAGGACAGTTTTAAAAATAGCACCACTGAAGATAAAGATCCTAAACAGCACTCAGAGATGCAATGTCTTTCTTCAAGTACGTGGAGCTTATTATGTAGAAATATCCACTGGCTGAGCAAGACAAAAGCATTGATTGAATAAACCACATCTGGATTTCAAGGGAACCCCATTTAGCCACAAAATTGGATTCTTCCTCTTGTTCGTATCTACATTTGCAAAATAAGCATCACTATTTTGATTCTGTTTAGTTAGAAATAATGTTTTTTCAAATCAGAGAGCTTATTCCTTTAAAATATTTTGGTAAGTGATGTGTAAAATGAAAGACTAAGAACACTTTGGAGTTTCCACATTAGGTGAAAGCAAGCCTGTATCTCCCAAAATTATTTGAAGTCCTTTGTTCAGAATCAGTCACTGAGAACTGAATATCTTCTTGATCGATGCTAAGAATTTAAATAGTGTTCAGAAAAAAAAAATAGTGTTCAGAGAGACTGGAAGGGTAAAAGATACTTTATTGGAAATGACACAAGCTCTGAAAACAGTACTATATTTTCCTAGCAAGACACTTCTTCTGGTAAAAGGTATATTGGGACACATCACAGTCTCAGGGTGGTGACATTATGAAATGTTAACTAGACCTTCTACTCCCACAAATATCTGAGGAAACAAAGAGCATTTGTTCAGTCTTAACCACTGCCCAAGACCAACTTTTTTTTGATTAAATTTTATTTTTTTTATTGAAGTATAGTTGATTTACAATGTTGTGTTAGTTTCAGGTGTACAGCAAAGTGATTCAGTTATATACACATTCTTTTTCAGATTCTTTTCCCTTATAGGTTATTACAGGTTATTACAAAATATTGAGTATAGTTCCCTGTGCTACACAGTAGGTCCTTGTTTTTCTATTTTACATATAGTAGTGTGTATATGTTAATTCCAAACTCCTAATTTATCTCTCCCTGCCACCCTTTCCCCTTTGGTAACCATATTTGTTTTCTATGTCTGTGGGTCTATTTCTGGTTTGTATATAGCACCAACTTTTTAAAAACTCTGTCTCCATGATTGCAACTGAAGTAGATGCTTGGGGAAGGTGTGCTTGGTCTCTCCACAGTGATCTCCCTATGAAGTAGAGGAAACAGAAGGAATAAAACTCTTACTCATGACGGATTCTCTCAGTTTCACGTAAACGTGTTCCACGTGAGAAAGTAGGCAAGCTTAACATTTAAGCTTTCACGTTTAGTCAGAATAAAGGTTAGTTTCCAGGTAGATCAAAGAAAACTCTGACTACACAAAGATATAAACTATGGAACAATATTTTAGGGTTTGCTCTTTAGGCCCGAAGCATGGGCCCTTCTAGAACACTGGAGCTGTTCTAATAAACAAGGGTTTCTGCCTCTTGGGATCGCTTTTGCCACTTCCATTACCATTTTGGGGCCCACACCCCTGAGTTGGACAAAATGAGCACAGTATACCTAAAGTTTTCCATTGCCCGGTGTGGAAGCAAAGCCTCAGCCCTTGTACCAGTATCTACAATGTGTTTCCGATTTATCATCTTCCGTTTTCTATTCGGATAGAAACTCATGGGAAGGGTGGAGGGGATATAGGTCTGCACCCCCATCACCATCTCCCTACCTGCTCTCCTCATCTCTCCCACCACTTTGGGCCGGCGGTTTAGTGATGTGATCCTTGAGTGGACACAGAAGGGACTGATTGTGCCAGTCTAAGGGCTCCCTTTCTGCACCCGCAGGAGTAGGGCTCTGGACAGAGGATACGGAGTGAAGACGGCTCTACCCACTGGTGGAGAGATGAGCCTAGCATGAATCTTTTGTGACAGTTATAAATATTGAGCTACAATATTATACAGCAACTGGAACCCCTCCCTGGAAAATAGCATATTTAAATAGAGTTTGCAAAAAGGTTAACTGAACAGAGGACACCCTTCCTGTTCACCCATAAAGAATGTTCTCAGCTGAGGACTACCCAGTCCTTGCAGGTGTGTCTTGGGTGATATGATGCTTTATCTGGTTACATCCTTTGGGTCATGCTCGTGATTGTTCTGCTCACTTGTCAAAGCCACACCAGGGGTCAACGGCAGATTCTTTTCTCAGTTCTCAAAGGCTGGCTCGTCTCTCTGAAATGCCACACACACGGAGACCTACTTATTTGTGTGAGTGCCAGTATTCTCAATCGAGTAACTGCTCGAGACACCTTTTCAGCTGTTTTTATTTTGGAGGAACAATCTCGGTTTCCTGCCTCTGGTTAACACGGGTGATTGGCTTTAGGGAAAGCCTTTATTTTTATTATTTTTTCATTTACGAAATTAAGTTAGAATCTGTAAATGTAAGAGGAATTGGTTATTTGTAGACCTAACCAAGAGGAGTTTGGAAATACTCATCATAAAATAGCTGTAAATATTCCCTAAAGCAACTGCTTTCAGACTCTCCACAGAAAGACAAAGCCTACAGTAATATATGTGGTTTCATTTTATGTTCATGATAGATTCCTCTTTTTAGACTGTAATTTGGAAACAGTTCAACAGCTGAGTTGGCAACTAAAACCCACCCTCTAAAACATATAAGTGAAATGTGGATGCTATAATCCTAAGGGCAGAGCCTGCTCCCAGTTTGGCATTCTTTGGTTCCAGCTGTTGACTAGAGATAAGTTAGATTATAACAGTAAAACCAGAAAATGCTGTTAATGCAAATTCCTTGCATTGCATGTCTCTCTTTAAAGAGCAAGTGGACATTCTTGCAAATGACCAGAATAGGAGGCTATTTGTCTTTTCTCAGCCCAGCGACTGTAAGTAGATATGGAAGGCAAGGCCTCATGAATTTTATGTCACATTTAATTTTATTTTAAGGAGGTTAAAATAGAGGGCTTTAAAGCCTCAACCAGGCATGTCATTTTCTTTGTCCTTCTCTGTTCAGTGTTTCCTAGTTCACCACAACAAGCACTTACAATTTTCATAGTGAGGGAAAGGTTATTTTAGATCCCCAGTTATACATACCATGACGTTAAGACGAAAATTAAAATGATACAATCCCTTATACAGTACCTTATATAGACAAAGCGTGTTTTCATGAAGCAATATATGCTTGCATGGGGATGGAAGAAACCGGCAGACATACGCAAGGCATCTTGGACTCTTGGATACTTGTACAGTCATCACTCCAATTTCAATTATTCTCTCCATGGTCCCCATGAGTTCATTTTTATCTGTCTATCTATCTATCCATCCATCCTTTGTTTTCTCTCACAAAAGATGTATGACAGCTTACAAAGATAGATGGACAAATAAAATTTAATAGTGGAAGAAAAAGGAAAATGAAAAATAGATGTGGGTGTGCAAGATAGACGATAATGATTTGTAATCATGTTAACAATTGGGCCACAAGTGTAGTTTTCTAAGATTTTTCTTGGCCACTGCCAAAGGAAAAATCTGGTTGGTCACTAGATTCAGGATCTACGGGATCAAAACAAACCATTTACTTGGTAGAAGCCCTTTGTTCTTGGAACTGGAGCCAGACAGGAAATTCTTCTAAGACGCTCGTAAAGAAGACAGTATCCTGTGATGAACACCCGTGACAACATCTTTGCAATAGAGGTGGTGACCTATTTCTTACACAACGCGCCCCCATGTAGGCTGGTGACATCATATTCAAGAGCAGGTCTGTAAAAATGGATTCTGCAGCTGGCAGTCAGTCCAGCTTCATCTAGAATCTGACCATGTACACATATGAAGTCTCAGGATAGTGTATGGACCCAGTCTGTACTTAATAAAGGTAAGCAATTAGTATTATTGCTACACACTGTTGCGTGTCAGATGTGTGCCTACTTTTGATGGCGAAGAGGTGGGCTCCACACATGCAGCGGAGTGAACTTGGTGGGCAAGAGCATCTCTGAGCTCACAGCTCTCACCTCCCACGCACTTGTGTGAGCTCAAAATGCAGCCGCGTTCAAGTTGGGTGATGCCACATGTGGGCTCTCTACGGAAGACAGGCTTGCTCCAGGTAATGCTTGAAAAGCCGAAACTCCATAGTTACAGCCAGTATGGGGAGGAAGCCAAATCTGAGCTAAGTGGAGAACCTTCCCAGCAGAAACCTGCCAGCTTCAGCTCTTCGTTCTAGGAAGATTCAGACTCCTTTTAAGGAGTTAAAAAGATGAGAAGTCCTTTGGGATTTCCCAGGATAGAAGAGAGTGAAGATTTGGCTTTTCGCTCATTAGTCCCAGGTGACTCCGAGATCCAGCAGGATCTCCCGTCTACATTCTGCTCCCCTTCCCTCATCCTCCCCGTCTTGCCCTCTTTTTCTAAATCTCATTAAATGGTTCATCACAGTTGGTCCTATCATGTCAGAAGGCAGGGACTGCCAGAACCTGCCTAGAACAGAATTCATCTGGAGTTGAAATACCCTCCGCCTGGGTTAATCTCCTCGGTGGTTGCACGTAAAGCACGGGGCAGCATGTGGTGGAGATTAGGCATGCCTCGGTGTTGAATTCTGAGCTCCAGGATGTGTGTGGGCCCGCATCCCTCACAGCCACGTCACTTTCTTCTTTTAATGAAAGCTGAAACCCAGCTCCTGCCAGAGGACAGTGGGAGTGAACAAATGTATAGGAAAAGAAAATAGACATGGTTAGGAAGGCTGGCTGCCCGACCCCTGGTCTGGGCTGGAAACAGCCCACCCCCTCCTTCCTAGCCCATGGAATGCAGGAGGGGCTGCAAGAGAAGCCAGGAGGGCTCCTGGGGAGGAATTAAGGTTCGGTATGTTTCTGGCTTCTCTGTAAATACTGGACACCTCCGAATGGAAGAACAGCTGAGAAAAGTGACTGCTAATCCCCCAGTGCCAGGAGGAGGCCTGCCTCTCCCTTCTAGATCCCAGCAGATGGTGGATGAAACAGGCTTCCCTCGAGGCAAGGGCAGCAGGAACTGTCCCACCTTCTGTTCTTTCAGCCAGCCCTGCACGTCTCCCTCATGGCCTGTCCCTGCCCAGAAGGGCCTCGCCGGCCCTCGAGAGCCTTGGGGACACGCCCCGGCTTTGGCTTTCGCCGTCCGGCTGGGATGCTCAAGGTCAGCCAAGCTGGACTCGGGCCAGCACTGGCAGCTTGGGAAGCCTTCAGAGAAATTCCGCGGGCCTGGGGAAGAACAGCCAGGCAGTGTCGCCACGTTTCTCCCTCTGTGAATTACCTGGGGAAGAGGGGCGGTGACTTATTTAAAATGCACATGCACTCTTCCAGGATGAAACCTGGGAATCTGAATTGCTGTTAGAGGTAACTTGGCTGCAAGTGGTTCTAGCATTCTACTTGGGGAAACAGCAGCCCCAGTGGACTGGAAGGCATTTGGGGTGGTGGATAGGAACAGGGTGTCGTCTGGTGCCTGGATTTGAAGCCTTACTCTTCCGTTTGCTCAGCCGTGTGACCTTGAGCAAAGCAGGTGCAACGGTTCCCTACCTCATAGGATACAAACCAGTCTTTCTCAAACTGCAGGGCACAGCCATTCTTGGGTTTTTAAATCAATTTAGTCACAATTCATATCAAAAAATGTAACTGGGAGGTTGGCTACACAGCAATGTGAATGTGCTTAACGCTACTGAACTGTACAATTTTAGTTGGTTAAGGTGGGACATTTTATGTTATGTATATTTTACCGAAATTAAAAAAAAAGAGAAATGTCTAGACTACACCACAGAAGGTTAAGTCATTTTTATATACTTAAGTAGACACGACAGAAGCCAATCTCAATTTTCAAATTAAATAGATCCCTGAAAAAATTGTGTCAAATGAAAATCAGTCATTGAATCTTATTTTCCATTGACTTATAATTTAAGTAAATATATAAAAACAGCGTTTAGAGTTTTAAAACGTGGAAATTGAGCAGTATTGCAATGAACAAATATCGAACCATCATAGATATTTAAGGGGAAAAAAGTGTTCTTACCCTAAATATAGTGCATAAGAAACTATGTTTTGCTCTAAGTGGGAAAAAGTGAAATTGTTTTTAAACATTTTAAGGGTGAAGATTATTTCATGAAACTGGTCTCAGTATTCCACTGACCTACCCACCCCTGCTCCCGGACAGACTGATTCCTAGGTGGGTGGACTGGAATTGGCCTCCTGCGCCCTAGAAGTATTTACAAAGGATTCAGGGAATAACCGTGGTGTTCAGTGATCTGCTAGACTTTCCAGGAGTTCCCTTTACACATATGGCAGTGAATGTGGGAATGTGCCACCAGTCACCCCCAAGGAGAAACTCTTTCTTTCACACAAGTGTTAATGCACTTCAGTCCTACTCTGCTTTAAAAATAATGAAATACTTCCTCAGGAAGGCTTTCTCTGAACCCTCTTTTGAATCCCTCTTTTTGTGACTATCTCAATGATTCCCTCATTCTTCCTAGTGTGTACCATAACCGTCTCTGACTTGTCTGTAGCTGCTCTGCAGTATGAGTCCTGCTCTGTTTTATTTCTGTCTTCCAGCGACCAGCACAGTTCTTGTGCCATAAATATTTGCTGGATCAATAAGTGAATGACATTGACCCAAATCTTCAAAAGTGAGAGCTATAGCTGCCCCCAAAAGTATCATTATTACTGAATTGTAATAGTTACAATTTGCTTTGTATCTTCTATGTGGCTTATATCACTTGTCTCTAATTATTACAATAACTAATCATCTCTGCCTGAAAAGAGTTACTGTGTCCTTTTTCAGAGGGGAAAATTGAGGCTTATGGAAGTGAAGTGACTTGCCCAAGAGCAAAATAGGTAGTAAGTGACAGAGGCGGGATTCAAACCTAGGGATGTTGGGCTGTAACACCCGTCCCATTTCTCCTTCTTTTTGGTTCTTCTGCATCTGCCTGAGCCAAAACAGCTCCGCTCTTTGCATCCTGTCAACAGGCATTTTCGCTGAGAAAGGCCTACCGTGTGGCAGAGGGTGATTCCAGCTGGCGTGACCCTCACCTGGCTCCATCACCCAGCCGCCCTCATACTTTCTTCTCCAGACCAACCCAAACATGGTTGGGGAGCTCAGCGGGGAGGGCCCAGCATTCCCCAGTCTGGACAAGTATCTAATCAGCAGGCCTCCTTAGCATATCAATCCAAGACCACTCCAGAGATGAATGCCTGGGCCCAGTTTCTATTTTTAACTGGTGTGAAGGGGAGGAAAAACACAAGCATTAAAAATCAAAGTGTCAGTGAAGAACTGAGAATACAGGGCAACCCAGGGCAAACCAGTGATCTGTGTCCTTATGTCTCTCTGTTTCTTTCTCTTCTCCTTGATTCAAGTAATCCCTTTCTCCAAAGTCTCAGGATCCTCCACAAAGAAGCTGATACCATTTATACCAGTGCTTCTCACACTTCAGCATACGTATGACTCAACTGAGCATCTTGCTAAAATGCAGATTCTGATTCAATAGTTCTGGGGTGGGGCCTGGGACTGCTTTTCTAATTCATTCCTGGTTATGACCATACTGTGCATCCCGGTGATATGTTCAGTCGGTTGAAGTTGCTGTTATCTTCTTGACAAGAACATTTCTCTTTCAGTCTTGTCTTTGTCTGGAATAAACGCTTTTGCGTTATTAAGATGAATGTTCATCTCTCCACCAGCAGGTGGACAAGCAACCCTTGGCATTTGTTCCTTCATTCCCTTTGGCAGCAGGGGAGTCTTTCCTGGCCTAAAGGCAGGAGTCTGAGTTTGAGAAAAACCCTGGAATCATGGAGGAGAGCCCCCTGATGTCCCAGCTGGGGTAAACCTGCCCTCTCCTCCAACAAGACTGGGCAGGCTCTCACAGCAGCTGTTTCCAGCCTCTTTCCCTGACCAGCCCCTGAGCCATGCGTAAATTGGGGACCAAGGTGGCCTTGGTTAATCTCAGCTTTCTGCACAGCCCCAGCTCTCCGAGTTGTCATGCAGGTTGGTGGGGACTAAGCCAGGAGGGTGCCCTGTCCCAGGCACCCCTTTTCTGGCCACCCAAATGTGCTGCTGTGGTGCCCTTTGGGCCCATGAGGACTGCCAGGGCTCTGCTCCCCCAGCTTTCCATCCGGGAAGATGAGAAGCTGCCGTCACTCCCCTGCTGCCCTGGCCCAGCTGTCAGGACCCCTCAGCAGAGGGCGGGGTGCCAAGCCTTCCCCCTTGCGTGTGGCTTGTTGTCTCTTAGGCTGGCGGGGCTGTGGCGAAGCCAGCCACAGCACACCCAGGGGGCACCTCCACCCAAGAAGGGGGAGGGGGCCGGCTGGCGTCACCCGGTCTTCCCCTGCCCCCTACCCTTCACCGCCTGCCCCTCCCTAGCTCCCTATTTGGCCATCCCCCTGGTTGCCCCCTCCCCTTCCTTACATGGTCTGGGGGGCCCCCGGGCTGATCCTCTCCCCTGCCCTTGGCTCCATGAATGGCCTCGGCGCTCCTCAGTGGTGCGAAGGCGACCAAATAAGGCAAGGTGGCCGACCGGGCCCCCCACCCCTGCCCCCGGCGGCTCCAACTGACCCCGTCCATCAGCGCGCTATAAAGCCGCGCGCCCCGCGCGGGGCACCAGCGCCTGCCACACCGCCCGAGCAGCCGAGCCGAGCCCGCCCCGCGGACGGTGAGTCAGCGCCGCCCGCCCCGCGCCTGGAGCCGGTGCCCCGCGCCCCCACCGCTCCATCACTTTTTTTCTCCTTAAGACCAAACTTTTCATTTGGTTCGAACTTCTTTTGTCCTGGGTCTCGGTCTTCACTGGAGAGGGGCGCGTGGAGGGGTAGCCTTGGGCCCCAGTGGGGCTTTTGGGGTCCCCGCTGCCGTGTGCTTTTCCCTCTAGCTGGGGCTCGAGCATGGATCGGGGTGTGGATGGGCCCGAAGTGGCTTCCCGGTTCGTGAGAAGGCGAAAATGTAAAGGGCCGGGGAGGACCTGCTAAGGGGTGACCGTCCCTCTTGCACTGGGGCAGGGGAGGAGCCTCCTGGCCTGGGAGCCTGGGCGGTTCCTCTCCCCTGCAATGCAGCTTCTTCCCACCCTCCTTTGTCTGCCCCGAGGGGAAGGGAGACGACAGCGTCCCCCGCCCCCCTCCCCTGCCCGGGGACCCCCATCTGCCCTGTCCCTTCCTCCGGGGACGCGGACGAGGCCAGCTCCGCAGGCACTGAACGTAGGCCGCCTTGCTCTCGTCCATCCGTAGACCCCACTGAAGCTTCGCCAAGATGTGCGACGACGAGGAGACCACCGCCCTGGTGTGCGACAACGGCTCCGGGCTGGTGAAGGCCGGCTTCGCGGGCGACGACGCGCCCCGCGCGGTCTTCCCTTCCATCGTGGGCCGCCCGCGCCACCAGGTAAACTTCCCGCCCCGCACAGCCTGCCCTCACCTGGAGCCGTCTCCAGCCCCGCTCCACACCCCTTCCCGCCACCTCTTCAGCCCAGCAATCCAGGAAATGTCTCACCTGCCCCTCCTGTTCCATGAACTCATTAGGTCAGATAGGAAACGCTGGATTCGCTTCCAACCTCAGCCCAGGCAAGCAATACTCACACCCTCCAGCAAACCAGGAAACGTGCAGCACCGCCCCCCCCTCCCCCAGTCCACTTCAGGGACACAGCTCTGCCAGGGGTCCAACTTCCTCCTGTGAAAAGGTGGCAGCTTCTCTTTTCCACTCCTGACCTGCATTTTTAGTCCTCAGTATCTTCTCTAGCTCTTATACATCTCACTTTACTCCTTGGCCTCCCTTTTCAGTCCTGTTCAAAACTCAGAATAATACAACGTATCCGAACCAACCAGGAGCCAAGCCACATTGCTCCCTCTTGTTCACAGCCAGTTTATAGGGTTCCCAAAATGTAATCCATCTGCTTCCTGGCTGTTGCATTTTTAGAAGCCGGTTATGACAGAGGCAGTAAAGTGCCGTGGTGACAGTGACATACCACCTTGTTTATTAAAAGAAATGCCACGCTCTCTGGCTTTGTCTCGGTGCCTGGCCAGACACGCTGCCAGGGGGGAGAGTGGTATTCCTCAGTGTTGGCGGACCATGCATACTCCAGGACAGCTCTAGGAGGGCTGGATTTCCCAGACAGGATGGTAATAGCATATCAGTCCATCTTTTTATGTTTACTTGATGAATGTCAAACTCTTTCCTTGGGAGAAATACAGTGTGTCATTAATTCAGTCATTCCACAGTGTAGTCATTTATATTCCAGTCGACATAGGTGATGAGCTTAATAATTTAATGAAGGCATTATGGTATTTTAAAAATGAGGTGAGGCTCTGCTTCTTCCGTGAAATAGCTTCATTTCTCCCCATCCCTAGTTATATTCTAAACAATAGAATTATACCTCTTGGGGGTGGGGTGGGGAGAAGGTACAAGATTAACTTTAAATGATATTTCTGAATTGGGGTAAATTCCTATTGTTTCTTATTTCTCGTATTCATAAGATGTCACTTGACTTGGACAGTTACGTAGAAATGAATAAGGCATTGATTGTATTCCTGACATGGTGGAAGCTTGATTTTCTCATTACTTTCTTCTTGTAGGGAGTCATGGTGGGTATGGGTCAGAAGGATTCCTACGTAGGTGATGAGGCCCAGAGCAAGCGAGGTATCCTGACTCTCAAGTACCCCATTGAGCACGGCATCATCACCAACTGGGATGACATGGAGAAGATCTGGCACCATACCTTCTACAATGAGCTCCGCGTGGCCCCTGAGGAGCACCCCACTCTGCTCACTGAGGCCCCACTGAACCCCAAGGCCAACCGTGAGAAGATGACCCAGATCATGTTTGAGACCTTCAATGTCCCCGCCATGTATGTGGCCATCCAGGCGGTGCTGTCCCTGTATGCTTCTGGCCGTACCACAGGTGTGTTGGGATTGTAAGATAGTCCCTGATTAATTACATTCCCAAGTCTTCGACCTTGCTGGGAATCAGTCTCCCCAGTGAGAAAGGAATGATCCCTTTCCTCACACTCCCTGGGAAGGTGTCTCTGCTAAGGGAGAGGGGTAACAATAATACCCTGAGGTTGGTCTCAGAGCACACTTATTTCTAAGAACTGAAAGAATACAGAGTTAGATCCTCCCCTTGCCTAAAGTATGTGATGTCACATATTGAGGCTTTGCACAACTATCAACCTGGAATGCAGCAGTCATTGGTGTGTGTTCACACCATCACAGCCCCTGGGCACACATCCCTACAGGGTCTGAGTCAAAAAAGAGAAGAACACGTGTAAGTTAGAGGAGAGGAAAGAAAAACACGCCTGGTTGCTTGCATAAGGTGCTAATAGCTGGTAAGAGGGATGGTCATTTGAAAGTGTCCTGGGGAAATTTTTCTACTACAATATTTAAGAGGATGAACTGTTGCTGGCTTCAGATTTGGCATCCATTGTGCTCATTTTTATTCTTCATGTGTAAGGGATCTAATTTTATCTGGATCCTTGCCCAGCGCGAGTATCTCTTAGCCAGGATTGGAAGTAGGCTTTGACATGGTTAAAGCAGTGGTGTCCTCAGAGATTTACCTTGTTCTTGTCGATTTTCTCTGACAGGCATTGTTCTGGACTCTGGGGACGGCGTAACCCACAACGTCCCCATCTATGAGGGCTATGCTTTGCCCCATGCCATCATGCGTCTGGATCTAGCTGGTCGGGATCTCACTGACTACCTCATGAAGATCCTCACTGAGCGTGGCTACTCCTTTGTCACCACCGGTGAGTGTGTGTGTATCTCATCTGCCGTAGTATGTGTCTTGTTTTTTACCCTCCCCCAGCGAACCCCCCTACCTCCTCAAGGTTGATTTCATCTTTCAGAGCTTAACTGTGACACGCTTTATTTCTGCAGCTGAACGTGAAATTGTTCGCGATATTAAAGAGAAGTTGTGCTATGTCGCTCTGGATTTTGAGAATGAGATGGCTACGGCTGCTTCTTCCTCCTCCCTGGAGAAGAGCTATGAACTGCCTGATGGCCAAGTCATCACTATTGGCAATGAACGCTTCCGCTGCCCTGAGACGCTCTTCCAGCCCTCCTTCATTGGTGAGTTGTAGGGTCTGGTGCAGAAACACCGCTTGGTGGCTCCCAGGGTGAAAGCTATTATAATCAACAATGATTAAGGGGCCCTTGTGTTAAAAGAAGTCATAGCTTGGAGTCCCACACAGCTCAGCCTCAGGTCCCGATGGCTTACAGGGATGGCCATCACTGCTCCGTAGCAATGATATGATAAAGGATGACACACTGGCTTCATCTCAAAATAAGGAATGAGACAGAGTAGTAACTGAATAATCCATATCTGCAAGGAAGAGGTGACTCAGGAGTGCTGCCTTATTCTGATATGTTCCATCACCAAGTAGCTGGACGTTACTTTCATCACTCATTATTAAGTGTAACAACACTCCAACTCATAGTAATAACTGGACCTTTGTATGTCACCAAATATCTTTCCTAAGGAGTGATTTCCAAGAGGAAGCTTGTCAGGACCTTATTTTAGTCCATAAATAAGAATTGCATTAATTTACCGTAAATATGTGTCTCCTCCTTTTCTAATCCATCTCCGTACTCTGATGGGTACAGCAAGTGTTCCCTCCAAACAAGTGCTAAACACAGTTGTTTGTTTCTTGGCAGTCCGTTGTGGATTTACTGTCTACACTTTTAAGACACCTGTTCCACAAAACCCTGCAATGTGTCCTATAGAGGAACATATGTTTCAGAGACAAATGGTGACAGTTTACCAGCATAGAGGGGTACTATTCTCTTCCCTCTACCCTGGCCCCCTGGCCTGAGGGCACTGTGATTTTTCTTTTTTACACTTGTTCCTAGGTATGGAATCTGCTGGCATCCATGAAACAACTTACAACAGCATCATGAAATGTGACATTGATATTCGCAAGGATCTGTATGCCAACAATGTCTTATCTGGAGGTACCACCATGTACCCTGGTATTGCTGATCGCATGCAAAAGGAAATCACTGCCCTGGCTCCCAGCACCATGAAGATCAAGGTGAGTGGGGGAAGCAAAACAGGTCTCTCCGTATTCCAAGCAGAATTCCTAACTCCTTTCCCCTCACCGCTTAGCTTCCCGTTTCCCATAAACTTTTAGTTTTTCTAACACTTTCTCTGATTTTTCTAGCACTTTTCCCAAGATAGGAGACTTGGAAACACTTTCAAGCAGTGGATAAAAATAAATCTTTGAAGGAAAAAAAATATCTAAATCTTTGAACACATTTTAAAAGACCCCCCCACTTTCGGGCTAGCCTCCACCATGCATGTAGCTTATTGCCACATTATATTCTGTTTCAGAGAAGTGGGGAAGTTCTATTTTATAGTGACTTTGATAGTGGAAATGATGAAATAGAGGAAATGCATTAAACTTGACTCAGCCATATTCATTTGTGGGAATGAAGTATCACATTACAGTGAATTGATCACCAGTATACTTTCTGTGAATCTCCCCAACATGAGCTCTGTTGCTTGGAACTTCAGAGTTCACTGGTGGTTTTCGTTTTCATTCTGCAGATTATTGCTCCCCCTGAGCGTAAGTACTCTGTCTGGATTGGGGGCTCCATCCTGGCCTCCCTGTCCACCTTCCAGCAGATGTGGATTAGCAAGCAAGAGTATGATGAGGCAGGACCATCCATTGTCCACCGCAAATGCTTCTAAGGTGCCTTCTCTCTTAGTCTACCTTATGTTCAGGATGACGGTATGATGCTTCTTGGAGTCTTCTGAACCACCCTCCCTCATCTCTCATCAATCATTGTACAGTTTGTTTACACACGTGCAATTTATTTGTGCTTCTAATATTTATTGCTTTATAAATAAACCAGACCAGGACTTGCAACCTACAAAAGCAAACCTCTCTTATTTCTTTTTGGGGTTTGGGGTAGGAGTAGGATGGGGCCAGTGTTTGTGTACTCAGTCTGTGAACTCGTATATTGGCGGCCTTGACACCGGGAGCATTGTAATATCACAGCACCACAAAGTTTATCAGATGAATTAGCGTGACTTTTAGCTGGGAGTTACAATATTAAATTTTGATTTTACCCTTTGGGACAGAATCATGAAGATATTTCATATCGGAAAAGCAGATTAGGTTTAGCTCCACATAAGCGAGAAACAGAATTGGAGAACACAATTCTCTAAGATTCATTTCTATGATGACACTGAAAATTGTTGTCTTAGCGCATGTTCCAGTTGTTTTTGTGACTTTGCAGAAACCACGTAGATATTGGTAATGAGAAAGTCAAAGATTATTTTAAACAGATTAGTTTCAATTCTCATTCTCTTCAGTTATCTTCCTGAGAACCATGCATGTTAACAGTGAAACACGGAGGCCAGCTGACAGATAAGATAAGCCCAGCCATGTTCCATTCCAAATATTCCCTAAATAAATCAAGACCACTGGGCATGTTCAAAACAAATGTGAGGCAACAGGCACCAGATACCTTTGCCTAATCAGTGACTAACTTCTGGGACAGACGTCTTCAGTCTCTTCAGTTCTTTGAAATCCTGGGATCGTGGGTCGAATGGAGTGAAGTCTATAAAATCCTGAGGAGTTAAGGAGAGCAGAAAGCCATAATATTCCCTTTACTCCGTGCTGGGCTGTTTGCAAAGTATGCTGGGGATAGTGATACATCCAAAAGCATCTATTGTGCTCTGTCCTTGAGGGGCTCACATACACGCTACCCATAAACCCCCAGTGTATGTGGTCTGGGAGGCTACAAGGAGATGGACATATGAGACTGGGTCTTGATGAATATTTAAGAATTGGAGAGGTAAGAAGAGCAGGGAGGAAATCTCAGCAGAAGGCAACGGGGCAGAAGCCATCATACAAAGCACAGGGCAGACTGGTGGGAGCTGATGAATTTTAGGAAATCAGTTTGGAAAGGGAGATTTCAACCTGGTTGCAGAAGCTTTAAAAATTTTCACTTTCAAATTAATTGTCCATGAACCGTTTGACCATTGAATGGACCTAATTAAACTTTGATCTGTTGATGAGGGAATCAAGACACAGAGAGATTAAGCAATGGGTGCAATGTTATACAGCTTATTTGTGGAATACCGAAGGCAGTCAGGAACCCAGATTTTTTGACAGCTAATCTAATGGTGCTTCTAAAACAATCTTTCCTAACTTAGTCATAGTTATCAAGAGTAACCACATTCTATCACACATCGTTTTGAGAGTCTGGGTTCAAAATCTGCAGTACTTTAAGCTCATCAGACAGCTTTAATAGGTTGCCAATGTCATTATCATTCAAGGTAGTAATTGTGTCCTATGTTCGTTCATTCATAAAACATCTCTTGATCCCTGATTCTGGGCCAGGCACAGTAGTAGGTGTCCGGGACACAAACATGGAGCAGAGCATATTTTCTGTGCTTACAGAGTTCCATATTTAGCACAGCTGAATGGAAGTCTTTCTCTGCATTAAGGGTTAAAAAATAAATTTAGTGACATTTATGTTAGATACGATAAACTTTATTGGAGATTTTCATTTTTTCCTGCAACTATTTCTTGTAGCACAGATAGATTGATTTAAAAGCTAGGTAGGGCTTCCCTGGTGGTGCAGTGGTTGGGAGTCCACCTGCCGGTGCAGGGGACGCGGGTTCGTGCCCCGGTCCAGGAGGATCCCACGTGCCACGGAGCGGCTGGGCCAGTGAGCCATGGCCGCTGAGCCTGCGCGTCCAGAGCCTGTGCTCCGCAACGGGAGAGGCCACAACAGTGAGAGGCCCACGTACTGCAAAAAATTAAATAAATAAATAAAATAAATAAAATAAAAGCTAGGTATCAGGACTTCCCTGGTGGTGCAGTGGTTAAGAATCCACCTGCCAATGCAGGGGACACAGGTTCAAGCCCTGGTCCAGGAAGATCCCACATGATGCAGAACAACTAAGCCCGTGCACCACAACTACTGAGCCAGCACTCTACAGCCCATGAGCCACAACTACTGAGCCTGCGTGCCACAACTACTGAAGCCTGCACTCCTAGAGCCCATGCTCTGCAACAAGAGAAGCCACCACAATGAGAAGCCCGCGCACTACAACAAAGAGTAGCCCCAGCTCACTGCAACTAGAGGAAGCCCACGTGCACCAATGAAGACCCGACGCAGCCAAAAAATATATATAAATTAATTAATTTAAAAAATAGTAAGAATAATTTTAAAAAGCTAAGTATCAGCCAGAGACAGATTTGGAGCATATATGGGGAAATATGATTTAGCCAGTCTCTGTGTCTCTTTTTTCCTCACTTCTCAAATTGAGTATGTTAAGTATTATGAATTTTATCCTCTAAATACATTATTAATACTAGAGGTTTAGAGAGTTGGCTGGGGTATCACCTGTGGTTCTTTCTGTGTGTCAGTTTAAATGGAATGGGTATTACTGTCTCTACTTAAAAGGAGAAGCTTTCGGAATCAGCTTCTGATATCTGTATCAGAAGTGGTAAGTACACAGGTTCTCATTGAATTCTGAGGTTTTCTCATCTCTGCTTGATGACAGGGTGTAAGATATTAGAACAACTGACTCGTAATAATTGTGCTTAAGAAAGGCATTAAGGCAATAGGGTTTTCTTAAGGCCACCTTCACGTTGTATAAAGTAATTGAGATGTCTACAGTCAATAGATCTTTAGTTAAGATGCAATGTAATGAACCTATATAGATCATGATATTTTTCTCAATTTATAATGAAAAGAGTACTTTTATTAATTTCTAACACCCCCAAACACTATTTCTTTATTTTCCTTAACAATGGTCACTTCTTAGCAATGGTTATCATGTAGATGTGTTTAAATAATTAAGAGAGTAGAGTTAGAGAGAAAAGGAAAATAACTGAAGAAAATGGACTATTTAGAGGGGTAGGATTGGTTTACTATACCCAGGGCCTAAAACAATGTCACTGTGCTTTCTCTCCATTTCTTCTACGAAATCTGTTATGGACTGAATT
The DNA here is from genome assembly GCF_964374135.1 of Grampus griseus. NCBI lineage: Eukaryota > Metazoa > Chordata > Mammalia > Artiodactyla > Delphinidae > Grampus > Grampus griseus. Next base: position 78,612,487 of record NC_139018.1, on the reverse strand, counting down.
AGGTCCTCCCAAAATTCGTTATTTGAAACCCTAACCCCCTAATGTGACTGTATTTGGAGATAGGGCCTTTAAGGAGTCATTAAGGTTAAATGAGGTCATAAAGGTGGGGCCCCAATCCAACAGGACAGGTGTTCTTAGAAGAAGAAGAGATACCTGGACTGTGTCCATACAGAGGAAAGGGCAGGTGAGGACACAGCAAGAAGGTGACTGTCTGCAAGCCAGGTAGAGAGGCCTCACCAGAACCAACCCTGCTAGCACCTTGATCTTGGATTTCTAGCCTCCAGAACAGTGAGGAAACACATTTCTATTGTTTAAGCCACCCAGTCTGTGCTATTAAGTTACGGCAGCCCAAGCAGACTAATACAAGATTTTTCCATGTATTGGATATGATGGTCCAAGATTCATGGTCTGAATTTATCAGCCTCTGGAACAAAAGTGTATCTTTCCAGATAGTTCTGACAAAAATTCCAGGGAGCCTCAGTCTGGCCAGGCTTGAGGACTGAGTCATACCATTCCCACCATAGAAACCGATCAATATTATTGAGCGGGGGACGGGTAATTCTCCAAAGGAAGGGAACAAAACAGCATAAACACTATTCCCAATGATCTAAGGTAGGAGAAAAATCACAGCAGTTTGTAGTGGAGGGACCGATTGTTGGAGAGCTCAAACTTCCAGTTCAGGAATTTTATTTGATTAAACAGGCCTTGAGAAAGACTTGAGAAGAGCAATAACTTCACCCAAACAAACCTGGGGGCGAGACTAAGAAGCTTTGAATGGTGACATGTGTGACTGATCAGATGCTCTCCAGACTCCACTGTGGCCCGGGGATCCAGAAACCCAACAATCTCTATATGACCAGATTAGCCAGCTGTTGAAAAGGAAATAAGAAGTCAGATTCACTTTACTAATTAAATGATACAAATACTATAAATATTTCCTAGGAACTAATAGGTAGTGAAGAAATTGTGAGTCTTTTAGGCCTAAAATAGCAAAAGTTATAGCAAAAGTCTATATTCAACCTGAGGTCTTCCAGGCTCATAATAAAAGGAATCTCTCCTTCAGGCAGAACTTGGCTGTTGCTATGGCAACCAAGCTCACACTAGGAAGACAGGGGGAAAAACTCCTGGGGAGAATGCAAAAGTATACCTCTGGTATACTCATGCTAGAAGATGTTCCTTGCAGTTCACTCATCAGCTCTGCACGCAATAGATGTAAGCAAGATTGACTAGGAGGATATAGAACTTCCATGTAACCGTAGCTGAGTCCTGGTGATTCTGGGCCCTCTCTCCTGCCCGGGAAAGCCAGCCGAGTCAGGTGAGATGTAAGCAGGGGTGGTCTGCACATCCCTCAGTAGCTTTGCTGATTGTTCTGCATTGTTTTCCTGCAGCTTCCATGGGCATCAGCATTGGGGAGGGGAGGCAGAGAGAAACCAGACCCACGTGAAGATTGCAGTAAAGCTGAACTAAAATGTGGCATTAATAGTAGATGAGAAGTGGACTCTGGAGTCAAGGGTAACAAGAAATTCAGTCAACAGGTTTAGTGTTGAACACAGAAATTTGATTTGAAGAACTCTGGAAATACTACTGGATGGTGACATCCTATAGGGTAGGATATGATGCAGCAGGCCACGTGTGGGAAATTTAAAAGCACATCTGCCTTAGGCCAAATATTGAAATTTTCCCAAGACATCTTTAACTCTAGGATCTACCCTTTGGACTTCTTCTCCAGTGCCTTCCGCCCAATGGTGGCTACCTGCGACAGTCTTCTTACTCCTCGTATCTTTTTTTTTTTTTTTACTTGCCTGTCATTTACGTGCATTCCTCAAGAGCAGACTATGCTAATTAAGATATTAGTAACCTAATCTATGTTCCTGGGGAAAAGTTAGAACTTATGTTCCCACTAGAGAGCATACTGATAATTTAACAATAATTTTCCTGTATATGTATAGCTTTTTCTACTAACCTGAAGGACTGATGTTGCATGGGCTTTCAGTCAAAAAGATCCTAGAGTGCAAATCCTAGTTCTGCCATTGACTAGTTGAGTGGACCTTAAGTAAATTAATTACTTAGCCTCTCTGAACCTCAGAACAGAGGGGCTAACTAAAATCGTGTTCCGAGAGTTGTGAGAATGTGATGATATCGTGCATTTAAGACACTAAGCACAGGGCACAGCACAAGGGCATTTGTGCTCCAGATCAACAACAAGAAAGTTTACTTTCCTTCCCTCCCCCTTTCGTCCTTTCTAGCATGGACTTTGGAGGCTGGGTTGGGTGGGTAGAGGGGGAGGTGAGCTGTAAATATCTCTTCACGATGCAGTGGTGTTTTTATAGATCCTGAGTTTTTCTGGAGCCAAAGAATCAGAATGGGAAAAATGAAGGGCTAGAAAGCACAGGAGGGAGAAAACAGTTAAAGCAGATTCGTATAAGGAAATGAAGGAAGGCAAAGAGGAAACCAAGTCTCTTCCCTGGAGACTTGGAAGACAAATTAAAGAGAGATGTGGCCTGGGCAGGAGGAGCAGAGGCTGTGTGTGTGTGTGTGTGTGTGTGTGTGTGTGTGTGTGTGTGTGTGTGTGTGTGTGTACGTGCAGGTGTGTGTGCTCCCACACAGAACACAGGTGAAAGCAATGAACAGAGAGCCAGGCTGTTGGCTGTGTGAAGAGGATTTCCTTTCTGTTCTTCTGTGCTCTTCAACTCCCAGCACCCTCGTCACCCCTTCTTCTCATCCCCGTTCAAGAACCTGGTTTTCCACTCTTTACTCTGCATCTGTAGAATCAGCATAAATAGACAAACAGATGCACAACTGTTTCACGAAAAGTTGACCTGAGAGAATTTGGTCCCACAAGCCCCATCTTCCAGGTAACCCCTTTTGTGCCAGCTAGACCCATGCAGGAGCGAGCACTTAGGGAGGAACTTTGTCCCCATCGCACCCCCACTCAGCTTCCTGGCTCCACACCCTGTTTCAGCCTCACCAAGTTTCTCCTGTCTTCTTTCGGGCCTTGGGTTCTACGTTCTTTGGCCCCAGCTTCTGGTCAGGAACAGAAACTCCCTTAAATCAGCTCAGGTTAGGAAGGGAGTTTATTAAAAATATAGAGAGGAGGGCTTCCCTGGTGGCGCAGTGGTTGAGAGTCCGCCTGCCGATGCAGGGGACACGGGTTCGTGCCCCAGTCCGGGAAGATCCCACATGTCGCGGAGTGGCTGGGCCCGTGAGCCATGGCCACTGAGCCTGCGTGTCTGGAGCCTGTGCTCCATAACGGGAGAGGCCACAACAGTGAGAGGCCCACGTACCGCAAAAAAAAAAAAAAAAAAAAAAAATATATATATATATATAGAGAGAGAGAGAGAGAGGAGCTCCTAGAACCTGAGGACATAAAATAGGGCAGGACATCACAGGGAATGGGAACTTAGAACTAGAAAGTCATCAGGAGCTGAGGGCATTCTCTATCCTTTCAGTGGCCTTTCTCCATGAACCTGGCCTATGTTTCACACAGCTCCTCCCAAAGGAAGGACCCTCAACAGACAGGTGTGTTTCATGCATGACTCTCGAGACTAATGGGATGAGGAGGATAGATCTGACATGAGGACTTGGACATTTAAGGGCCAGCAACCAATCAGACATTTTTTTCCCTCTCTAGTTTGAAGAGGCACAGACAGGGCTGTTAGTTGTTTGTGGTTTTCAGAACTGACACAGAGCAGGTGGTGGCCAAGATGGGCTGAGAAAACTAAAACCTGCAGAGAGGAGTGAGAAAACGGAGCGGTTACAGCTCAGGAAACAAACACGACTGCTTAAACACACCTGTTGTGTTTAGGGATTGTGGGTAGGGATGTGTGTATGCGTAAGGCAGTTTCTTTATTGTGGTGGAGTTTGGGTGGAATAACACCCCACAGAGGAAGGAATAAAAGAGTTCAGTGAAAGGAGATTCTGGTGGAGAGGAGAATTCTGCTTAGATCAGGCTGTCAGGAAAAACCTCTTTGAAAAGGTAACATTAAATCTGAGACCTGACGAGTGGAAAAAGCAGGCAGTGAAAATAGCACCTGCAAAGACCCGGAGGTAGGAGAGTCTATCATGTTCAAAGACGTGAGAGGACCCAAGTGGATGGACAGTGATGGGGGGCTGAGGGGGAGTAGAGTACGTGATTCTGGAGAGGTGGTCAGAACAGCCATTATACAGGGCCTTTAGACAGTGATGAAAGTTTAGATTCTAAGTATAACAGAGTGATGCTAAAGGGTTTAAAGCATGGAAATATAAAACATATATTTAAAAAACTCATTCTAGGTACAATGTGGAAACTGGATTGGAGAAGCAAGAGTGGAGGCAAGTACCTCACCGGGAGGCTCTTCCACTGATGTAGGTGGAAGACCCTGGGGCTCGGACCTGGGGGAAGCTGTGAAGATGGAGTGTGGTGTGGACATGGTCCAGATGGGCCTCATAAGCAGCAAAGACAGGGTGTGCTGCTGGTCTGGAGAGGGCCAGGCAAGAAGAGGGCAGGACCACGGAAGCTGCCCAGGCTGCCGGCTTGAGTGGACCATGTGTTTTCAAGGAAATGAAAATGTCAACGTAATCCAAATGCAGCTTCAGTCCAGCATTGGAGAGGAAGGTTTTGCTCTCTCAAACCTCAAAAATGGGGTTTGCTCTGGGTCTTGGAAAGTGTTTTCTGGGAGAAAGAGAGGAAGACTGAATGAGCAGAAGTGGTTTGGGGACAGGGAGGCGGTGGGTAGAGCTGACTAGAGTAGGGAGTGTGTGTTGGGATACAGCAGTCAGGAGGATTGGGACCCTGTAGGGTGAGGGCCAGAGCATGGGTTTAGGAGACACAGGTGGGCTGTGTTCTTGCCTATAAAACACAAATGATGATAGAACTGCCCTTTGAAGTTGCTGTGAGGATTAAATGGGATAAAGTTGATACTAGGCTCAGGCCTTGACACATAGTGGAACATTAATTAATGCTCAATAATCGTTATTAATATAATACTTATATATATTTATATATAGCATATATAATTTATATTATACATTAAACACACGTGTGTGTGTATATTGTGGAAGAATTGAAAGACGAATGTAGGAATTCGGATGATATGAAAGAGTGTGCGTTTAGTGATGACATTTCCTGAGAAGTGGTTCATTCAATGATATTTGAAGAAGGTGAATTCTGGCATCTGGGTCCAGAATGGTTTAGTGAGCAGAGATCCTTACTGAACGACCCACTAGTGCAAGAGCAACTAGAGAATGTAGGGAGCACATACTCCAAAGGCTGAGACTGTGGAGCTAGATTCTCCTTCATCTGTCAAAGGAGTTACTGACCTAGATAGCTTCAAGGAGTCAGGAAAAGTATGGCTTCATGATATAGGGTTTAAAGCGTTTGATTAATAATCACCATGGCCTTACATTACATGGACTGTTAAGAAAATCTAAACTGGCTTCCTGAATTCTCAGTGTAGGAAGCACTTTTTATACCACTTTGAGCCTCCTCTCAAATTGAAGGAATTTATTTTAAAACTGTTTAAATCCTACAGCAAGGGGTGGCCGTATTCTCTTTTATACCCATTACCCTGGAGCGTCAATTCCATTGTGTTATAATAACTGGTTTGATTTTAATACATAAAAGGAAGCTCCATCACTGAAATATGGCATGAGGATTCCAGTTTTTAAAAAGAAAACTGTAGGTTGGTAGGGATAAGGGATTCAGCAGGAAGAATTTGATGAGTGTTTACTCCAAATATAAATCTTAATTGGGAGGACATAAAATATAAAATATGTATTCAAACTCTAAGAGAATGAAGTATGATACAAGGAATCAAAAATCTACTACAGGGGGCTTCCCTGGTGGCGCAGTGGTTGGGAGTCCGCCTGCTGATGCAGGGGACGCGGGTTCGTGTCCCGGTCCGGGAGGATCCCACATGCCGCGGAGCGGCTAGGCCCGTGAGCCATGGCCGCTGAGCCTGTGCGTCCGGAGCCTGTGCTCCGCAACGGGAGAGGCCACAACAGTGAGAGGCCCATGTACCTCAAAAAAAAAAAAAAAAAAATCTACTACAAGGACTTCCCTGATGGTCCATAGTTAACAATCCACCTTCCAATGCACGATTCGACGTGGATTCGATCCCTGGTCAGGGAACTAAAGTCCCACATGCCACGGGGCAACTAAGCCTGTGCACCGCAACTACTGAGCCTGTGAGCTCTAGAGCCCACGCGCCACAACTAGAGAGAAGCCCGCATGCTGCAACGAAGTGTCCACACGCCGCAAGGAAAGTCTCACGTGCCACAAGGAAAGATCTGGCATGCCACAATGAACATCCCCGAGGGCCGCAACTTAGACCCAACACAGCGAAAGAAAGAAAGAAAGAAAGAAAGAAAGAAAGAAAGAAAGAAAGAAAGAAAGAAAGAAAGAAAGAAAGAAAGAAAGAAAGAAAGAAAGAAAGAAAGAAAGAAAGAAAGAAAAGAAAAGAAAAGAAAGAAAGAAAGAAAGAAAGAAAGAAAGAAAGAAAGAAAGAAAGAAAGAAAGAAAGAAAGAAAGAAAGAAAGAAAGAAAGAAAGAAAGAAAGAAAGAAAGAAAGAAAGAAAGAAAGAAAGAAAGATTTTTTAAAAAATCTACTACTTGAATTGAAGCCTCCATCAGCCTGGGTCCCCACAGGATTAGAATAAGTGGCGCCCCCTGCAGACAGAAAGCATGAATGAGAAATAAACTGTTAAACCACTGAGATTGTGTTTGGTACAACTGTATAACTTAGCCTGTTCTGACTGTTATCACCAGCTTTTCACTCACCTCTCCAGGATTCCACTTTGCTCTGGGGCTCTGAGGTGATTTCATGCCAGCTGAATAATACATTTCAAATAATAAATGTAAGCCAGGACTTTTGTTATTTCAGTAGGGACGTTTGTTCAGGGTGTTCAAAATGCCACCCTGTCAGAAATGGAAGTTTAGTATTGGGTAATTTTATTCCATTTTTGGAGGGGAGGGCATGGAATTTTGTTTTTCTTTGGCGTGTTAATGAAATAGAAAATCTATCTGAAGTTACTCTAGATACATCTTGTTGGTTCAACATGTGAGTAGGATGCTAAGAAGGTAAAAATGAAGGGTTTCATCCAGGTTACTTTGTTTTAGTCTATGTTTAAAGTTTGCACCTGAACTGGCCTCATCATGGAATTATGTTACCTAACTTTTTAAAGCTTCAAGATATAATTCACATATACAATTCACTCATTTAGAGAATTTAACTGTTTTTTAGTAGATTCATAGATAAGTGCCACCATCGCACAGTCAATTTTAGAACATTTCCTCACTTTAAAAAGAGGCCTCAGTCCTAAAAAAGAAAAGGGAAAGAAAGGAAAAGGAAAGATAAGAAAAAGCCTCAGACCCTTTAGCTCTTACTCCTTTGTTCCCCCCACCCCATGGAAGGAGTTGGTGGGATGATCTGGTTGCATATACTATCTCTCCAGAGAAGAGTAAAAATGGGATGTTTGTCTTAATAAAGTCCTCTATTGCAAGAAACATAAAGAGAACTATCAGGGCCTTTGCTCGTGTGATTCCTTCTGCACCAGCCTCTTACCTCCTGGCATCTGAGAACCTTAGAAGCCTTCTTGAGATACTCATCTCAGTTGGACTCCTACCTCACTTCCACTCTTGGTTTGTTTCTTTCATATCCTATATTATATTACCTTTTGTTTCAACTTAACTTGATTGATGTGTAATTTGAATACAATAAAATGTGCCCATTTAAAGCATGCAATTCAATGAGTTTTGACAAATGCATAAACCCAGTAACCATCACCCCAATCAAAATATAGCACATTCCACCATCACCCTCCAAATTCCCTCCTGCTTCTCCAGAGTTAACCCTCTCCACCTCAGCTCCAGACAACACTTTTTGTCATTATGGATTAGTTTTCTCTATCTTCAAACTTTATAATAATCATAAGTTAAATTGTTCGCTTATCTCTTTCTTCTCTGTTTCTACTAGACTTTTTTTTTTTTAAACCTTGATTTTCTAGCACAGAGAGTCTAGCACCGGGCCAGACAGTGTCAGAAGGGATAAATCCCAAATCATTCTATTTATCATCTTTAAGTTAAAAAATTGAAGCATCTAAATATTTGATTGTAAGAGTGAGGATTATATTACGAGGGTTAATAAACAGGAGGAAGCTTTTATTCATCTTTTTTGCTTTCTTGCCTTCCCTGCCCCCACCTTTTTCATCACAACAATGTCAAAGGTAGCCTTGAATGGGAGAGAAAGCTGTGTCAGGAGTCACGTTCCTTTGCCTTTGGGCAAAATGTGTTACCATTTTGAATGAACAGGTAGGAAGAGTCTCATTCTTTTGTTTTGTGGCTTTCAACTTTGAGCTTTCAGTTTCCTTGATGAAGACATTTTTAAGGGTATCTTGTAAGTCTATGCCCTTGATAACAAGATATGAGATCAACTCAAACCATATCTCTACTTCTGAAAAATACCCGAGACTTGTGTTCTACCAACAATATCATAGCAGTTCTGTTAATTTTTGACAAGCTATTTCTCTCACTCTAATGTAATCAAACTTCACATCACATACCTGCAAACTGGCTTTTC